>NC_061120.1:124991515-125356912 GCF_002878395.1 Capsicum annuum
CTACAACTATTGCCTTAAAGGCAATAGTTGTAGAACATCTCATAAATGAAAATATAACGTGGTAGAGTTAACTCTTGCCTGTGGGGCATAATTTATTGTTTGAAAGTCCTTGAGTCAAGTCTTGCCTCTAAGGCAAGAGTTGTAGAACATATCATAAATGAAAACATAATGTGGTAGAGTCAACCCTTGCCCGTGGGACATAATTTATTGTTTGAAAGTCCTTGAGCTAAGTCTTGCCTCTAAGATGATAGTTGTAGAGCATCTCATAAATGAAAATATAACATGGTAGAGTCAACTCTTGCCCGTGGGGTATAATTTAAGGTTTGAAAGTCCTTGAGCCAAGTCTTACCTCTAATGCAATAGTTGTAGAACAACTCATAAATGAAAACATAGCGTGGTAGAGTCAACTCTTGCCCGTAGGACATAATTTATTGTTTAAAAGTCCCTGAGCTAAGTCTTGCCTCTAAGTCAATAGTTGTAGAACATCTCATAAATCAAAATACAATGTGGTAGTGTCGACTCTTGCCCATAAAACATAACTTGTTATTTGAAAGTCACAAGTCTTGCCCCTACAATGTGGTAGTGTCAACTCTTGCCCATGAAACGTAGCTTATTGTTTGAAAGTCGTAAGTCTTGCCTTTATAATGTGATAGTGTCAACTCTTACTCATGAGATGTAACTTGAATGGAAGAAATCGAAGAAAAGAACAAAAATAATAAAAATTGCGGAAAAAGAAGAAAATAAAGAAAAATATTAAAAAAATAAAAATCAAAGAAAATGTGGAAGTTGAGAGAGAATAGAAAAAAAAATAAAGGTTGATAAAAAAAGAAAGCTTAAATAGAAATAAAGGTCGAGAAAATTTTAAAAAGAAAAATAAAAAAAAAGTTTTTCTTTTTATAAAAGTAGAGTTTGAAAGGTGTAAAGGAAAAAAGTAAGAGTTGAGAAAAAACTAAAAAGAACAATAAAAAGAGGAAAGAAAAAATAAAAAATAAAAATAATATAAAATAAAAAGGAAAAAAAAGAAGTTGAGAGGAAAAAAGGAAAAAGTGAGGGTTGAAAAAATTAAAAATAAAAAGAGAGAAGAAAAAATAATAATCAAAGTAAAATTAAAATAATAAAAAAAATAAAAGTTGAAAGATATAAGTATCGAGTTGTTATCCAATATGAGGATCATTTATGTAATTAGCTCCATTGATCAGGGACAATTTTGTTCAAAAAAGTATTAGTTAATAGGTAAAGGTTATTTTAAGGAAGCTTTTTTATTTGTGGCTAAAATTTGAAAGTTACCTCAATTTGAGTCTATTTTTGAGATTCACACGACTAGTACGGGCTTTGGACCCAATACAATTTTCTTTTGTGTTTTTAATAATAAAACCTAAAAAAATTACCAAAAAAAGAAATTTTTTATATGAGTATTTCTATTGTTACATTAATGGGGCGTTTGGTAGAGTGTATAAGAATGCGACAGAATATGATGTTATAGTAATGCTTGTATTGGTAAACTTATATTAGTTATACTTAAATTAATTATATTACTATTTTTTCTTATACATTATTTAATTTGATGTATTAGAAATAATATATTTTGCATAATTCTATAAAATGATATTTTTTATAAAAATACCCTCCTTTAATTTTGTACACTTTATTTGTAATAATGTTCTTTTACCTGTAAAATTTTATTTTATATTTTCATTTTTCATAATGAAATTAAATAGTTGTTATCATTGCTTCAATACATTTTGGCCCCAAGTGTGAAAATTCATGAAGTCTTATTTCTTAACTCGCATCAGTGTGAGGGAAAGCAAAAGGATTGATGCCCATACCCCTAAAATAATAGTAATACTAAAAGTTTAGCATAGTCGAAACAAAGATAAAATACAAGATGTAGAATTAAGGGATAGTCTTAAAAAAGAAATAGTTTTTTAAAAATCCTCAAAGCAAAGCAAATATATGTTGCAATTATTTAAACCAACTATTCACTGTTACAAATTAACAACAACAACAAACCCAGTGTATTCCCACTTAGTGGGGTCTGGGGCACTGTTACAAATTAAAATGGTAGAAAAAGAAATTGTGAAATATTTTGAGATAGTTCACTATTGTAAATTAAAATGATGGAAAAAGAAATTGTGAAATGTTTTGAGAGATATTAATGTCACTTAACAAGTTAATATTGTTTAAAGTCCTTATATTTTTAATACATGAAAAATAATGTATTACTAATACACATCTCAATAAAAAATAAAATATATAATTAATATAAACATTAATTATATATAAACTAAAAATATATTAAATAAAATATTAATAATACACATTAATTAATATATATATATATATATATTTTAATACACTACCAAACAACCCGTAACTGATTGTGTTAGCGGGTCTTGAGAACCTGTTGCTGGAATAATCTTCTGCAATTTTAGCACTAGCAAAAAAGGCAAAGGACAAGAATGGCCTTTCGGCCTAAACAAAATCCACCGAAATGGCCCTTCAATTTAAATTTCGAATTATAGCCTTTGGCCGGAATTATTTGGTGGTGGCGCTTTATTTTTTAATTTAGTTTTTATTCTTTAATTTTGATATTTGACTTTTAATCTTTTTATTCATGTTAAGACACACAAGTAACAGACAACTCAGAAAATATAAATTATGTTGAGAAATTAAATAAGTGTGTACTTATATAATCTTAAGAAAGACACGTGGCATTACATGCATGCCAAAACATGAGGTGCCCATGTTTATCTTCTTCTCTATAGAATCCACTGATACATATTTTTATATCTAAACAAATATGTATATAATTCTTTTACTTTCCAATGTTTCTTTTCAATATTAAATATCAAACACATATATTTTTTATATCAAAAATACAAACACATATTTTATATAATAAATGTATAGTTTATATACATATACATATTCTCTACAAACAATGATACAATTCTTTATGCACATTCTAATAATAATTATACAGTTTTTATACACATTCTATACAACTTTTAGCTGCAAGAATTATTCATATACATATTCCGTACAATAATTATATACTTTCTGTATGTATCATATAAAAATACATATTCTATACAATAATTATACAGTTTCTATAAATATTCTATACAACCTTTAGCTGCAATAATTATTCAAATACAAATTCTATACAACACGCATACAGTTTCTATACCAATTATATACAACATTAGTTGCAATAGCTATCCAGATACATAATCTTTACAATATTTATACAGTTTCTATGCAAATTCTATACAACCTTTAACTGCAATAATTATTCAAATACAGATTCTATACGACAACTATACATTTTCAATACCAATTCTATACAACATTAGTTGCAATAGTTATTCAAATACATACTCTATACAATATTTATACAGTTTCTATATACATCCTAAACAGTCTTTATTTATATTTTATGCATATACATATTCTATACAATAAATATACAGTTTTTATACACATCATATACACACCTTCATTTCTCTAAAATCTCTTTCGATTCACTAGTATCCAAATCTTCACAATATTCATTATCATATCAATCATATGCAACTCCAAATCATAAAACACAATTTTTTTTTTCAAAAACATCCTATTTCCTTCAAAGTTCTTCCCCACATAGTACTCACCATTACTTTAGGCTTCAACATAGTAGCCCTTTCCTTTCCATCCTCGATCAACCTCCACATTTTGCACATCCCTTCTTCTTCTTTTTCTCCTCCTTTTTGATTCACCCACACCACTCTTTATTTCAAAAAATCAAACTCAATATAGACAATCAGATGGAAAAATTAAGAATTAGAGGAAAAAAATAGAAATTTTGTGGGTTTTTTAGCCCCCTCTTCTTTTTGATCCACCCGTCACCCTCTACTTTAAAAATTCAACTCAATTTAGACAATCTAGTTGAAAAAAAAATTAAGAATTAGAGGGAAAAAGATATAATTTTATAGGGTTCCTAGCTATCAAGAATTGAAAAAAGAAGAGAAAGAAGGATGGTTATGAAGTTAGGAAAAACGAGTAGTGAAAAATGAGAAAAAAATAATGGCAAAAAAAATTAAGAAGAAGCAGAGCACATGGTGAGAGAAAGGGAAAGAGTATGAAAATAGCTCAAAATGGAAATGGCTATTTCTTGGTTTATATGGACCGACTAGTCATTTTATGTCCAAAGATCCAATCTTGGGCCATTTTTTTAGGATAATTTACACAAAACCACAAACTTAAGAGACTATATTACCCAAAATCCCTTACCTTTTAAAAAATTTCTTAAAATACCATATTTAACTTTTACTCTAGATACATATGTAGAAACCCCCCCCCCCCCCCCCCCCATCCGATGTATTCTCCACCATTAATGCATGCAACACTTTTTTTCAATAATTTTCTTCCCTAAAATCTTTCCCAAATTATCTTCAGTTGAGATAACTTCCTTCTCCATTACTTCAACTCCTTAGAACCATCAATTTACTTCCTTAAATTTCAAAAAATTTTAGTTATTTCAAAGAGGTGAGCTAATTGTTTAAGTGGATTTTTAGTAAATTTTTAACAAGACAAATTAATATTCATATATGCTTTGATTTCTCTTGTGTTAATTTGTTTGATCTTCAATGGCTAATAAAGATTCACCCTCATTCAATTTGGGAATTTTCCAAATCAAAACATGAAAAGGTACTCCAACAAGTCATTAAGTTGTGGGTTTTACCCCGGGTAACTTTGATTCCATCGAGAGGTTTTCATAAAAATAAATCAAAGCACTACAATGACCCAGAAAAATGAAGAATATTAGAGAAGATTTTTGATACGAGAATAATCACGGATATGGACTTAAGAGAGTGCATATTTGTCTCGAGACTTTGTGCGTATTGATGTGTAAAAGATAGCTAAAACACACCAAAAATCAATCTACTTCTCACACTTGATGGGCACCCCACCCTTAAAGGGTATTTTGGTTATTTTACTTTATATTTTGTAATGTACTATGTAAGTAACATTGCAGGGTTTCTTTAGTAGTTTGGATGATATTTTGTAAGTCTTGTAAGACTTGAAACACCATATTTACGGCTTGGAAAATCGACCAACTGAAACTAGGATAAGAAACTAGTGTGGATTTACTAGTGACTGTGTTTTCTTGGAAACATCGGCGCTTGAAAGGTGAAATCTCATCTTATATCACGTAAGAGATAGGTGAATTATTGTGTGTATTGTTAAAAGTCGAAGAGTGGAATAGGCTCTTGGGTTTTCAAGATTACATCTTCGTGTAGTCTATCTATCTATCCTTTGTTTTCATTGTAATCTTGTAGTTTGTGTTCTTGTTATCCAAAACCGTGAGTTATTGTTGTTTAATAATAATTTTATTCTTTGTTTTGTGTTGTTAATATAATTTGTTGTCCACTGAAAATAGGTGTTCATCACCTTGTTATCTTGGTATCCTATGTGTTGTTGTTGGCCAAATCTAACTCTCAAAGGGGTTCTCGGGTTTGGCTTGGAATTAGTGGACTATTTTGTGTTGTTTCTTGTGTTCCTAAGTTTTTACCATATCATTTGGTATCAGATCATGGCTTGATCTTGTTCTTACAAGATCAATCTTGAGCTTGCTGGTTAGAATAAAAAATAAAAAAAATTGTTGAAAAGCTAAAAATTTCAGAAAAATTACAATCTGTCCATTATTGTTGTCTTGGCCGAAATTTTGTTCTTGGATGATATTTGTTCTTGAGTCTAGGTCTAGGAGTCTTTTACTTGTCTTGTGTGTTTGTAGTGTTAGTTTTGTTCCTCACTAACACTTTGAGTCGATCCAAACTTAAGCTTGAATTGTTAATATTGTTGTTATGAACAAAGTGTGGCTGATTGGATGTTGTTGTTGTTCTAGCCTTGACCGAGTTGAAGGCCTGGTGTTGTGGTGTTGTTGTATATCTTGAAAGGTTGTTGTTGTATTCTTGTTATTCAACACAACCTTCACCTTTTGTAAAATCGAAAGCACAACACAAAGGGGAGTTAGCCGATTGTTGTTGCTATCTTTCTGGTCTTGGCCATGAGATTATTGACCTTGTTGTGGTGGAATTATTGTTCTTGGGATATTGTTGTTGGTTGTTCTTATTGTGGTTGTTGTGTTCTTGAAGTTCTTCACCATATTCACACCTTGTTAATATTAAAGTGAACTTAGATCTTAAAAGGGTAAAAGAGGAGGTGTAGTATTTATTGAATCTTGAAAAACCCCCAAACACCAAATAGACTTTACATCACATCTCAACCCTTTTCCATAAAACGAGGGTCCATGTTTTAAGGAGAATTACAAGTCTAGTCAAAGACTTTTGAGTCTTGAACTTTGAATTGAAAAAGGAGCTCCAAGACTAGTTTGTATTTTCCTCCATTGAACAATTTCCACTAAAGTCCAATTTATGAATTGTGAATTAAAATTTGTCAAGAACCGAACCACTAGTGGGCTGCCACATCATCACATTTACTGTTCATGCAACATTTTTAAGCTCAAATTTAAGTGGTTTCTTTTGAAGTGACCAAGTGAATAAGGTGAATCTGTGAATTTGTGGACAAATTCCTCTCAAGATGGAGAGGATGATACGAGAATAATCATAATTATGGACTTATGAGAGAGCGTATTTGGCCTGAGACTTGGTGTATGTATTGATGTGTAAAATATCGCCAAAACACACTAAAAATTAATCCACTTCTCACACTTGATGGGCGCCCCACCCTTGAAGGGTATTTTAGTTATTTTACTTTCTATTTTGTAATGTACTATATAAGTAACATTGTAGGATTTCTTCAGTAGTTTGGATGATATTTTGTAAGTCTTGTAAGACTTGAAAAACTATAGTTAGGGCTTGGAAAAGCCACCAACGAAACTAGGACAAGAAACTAGTATGGATTCACTAGTGATTGTGTTATCTTGGAAACGTCGATGCTTGGGAGGTGGAATCCGATCGTGTATCACGTAAGAGATAGATGAATTGTTGTGTGTATTGTTAAAGTCCCAAGAGTGGAATAGGCTCTTGTTTTTTAAGATTACATCTTCGTGTAGTCTATCTATCTATCATTTGTTTTCATTGTAATCTTGTAGTTTGTGTTCTTGTTACCCAAAACCGTGTGTTGTTGTTCTTTAATAATATTGTTATTCTTCATTTTGTGTTGTTAATATAGTTTGTTGTCCTCTGAAAATAGGTGTTCATCACCTTGTTATCTTGGTATCCTTTGTGTTGTTATTGGCCAAATCTAAATCTCAAAGGGGTTCTCGGGTTTGGCTTGAAATTAGTGGACTTTTTTGTGTTGTTTCTTCTGTTCCTAAGTTGTTACCATATCAATTTTTATACCAAAAATCAAGAATTGGACATGTAAATAAAAGATCAGGAGGAAATAAAGCAGATTCCTAATTCTCCGTTGAATCAGGTATTGAATTCGTCTGTGATACATATAGCTGGTATATATTTTTTAAAAAAAAATCACTTGATACATATATAAAATGATTAAGTTCTTGATACATTTTCATAGTTTAATGGTGATTCATATGAATGATACATATGTTGTCATTATATGGGTATAATGGTGATTTATATGATAGATACAGTTGTTATATCAATATATAAGTGATACATTTGTTGTTATATTATTGGTGATACATATTGTTTCACAGTGTAAGATTGATACTTTGAGGATCAGATTATTGGTGATACATATATCCTAATTTTTTCTATACTTATTATATTTTTGTTTTCATTTATAAATAGGTAATACATTTGACATATGAATCATCACCTGTTTTGGGTTATTTCTGGGCCTCCCTAATTGTAACTTTCAAGGATAAATTGCAAGGTATTTTATGACCTTAGAGGTTCAACATCCTTATCAGGATCAGTTAAGGTTATCGGTCAATAATACCATTCTTTGTTTTTCATTGTATGAGTTTGCCATTGTTATCAGGTTGAAATACATTGGGAATGAAGATGATTTCAACTATTCTGACCTTTCACCCGGTAGATTACAAAAAAGATATTTTTCGAAATCCAAATTAAATGTCAAAAAAATTGAGTTGGACAACTATTTTTTAAATAAAAAGTGGGGAAGAAATCTTGAAGATGCTATAAAATTGGAATTTTGTACTTTATTCACACATTTGTGTTCTCACAACTAGATAAAGCCAATATCCCTACTCGAAACTTTCACATAATTGAGGATGGAATTTAGAGTTGATTTTTATAAGGTAAATTGGCATTTGTAAACCATGACATCATTTAGTCGGTCCATGAATGAGGTGCAACAGTATTATCGTTTGAATAGTATGCCATATGTTTTTCAGATTTGGTGGTATGAATGTTGTTTAGAATTTGATTAATCAATAGCCATTCATGAGAATAATTTAATCCCAAGGATGATCAACTAGAAAGTGGTTAAACCAAAGCCAAGATATGAGGATTTGATGGAGGACATGTTTAGTAAGGTATTGTTTATTGCAGTGATACTTTTTTATATTTATTGTGAATTTTTAAGTAAGTATAACTAGATATTTTTTGGTATTTTGTGTTATTTTTGTTGCAACTTGTTTACGGGAATCTATCCCCATCAATATAGGAATTGAACCAACTTGATTTGCCCAACCCTCTTATATTTGGTCCAACAGATCATGGTACCAATGTAGCACAGACCGTATCTGTACAACAAGGATCTGAAAGGACTTCTCCGACTGAAATTCTACATGAATTTGATAATTTCAGTGCTCCACCAATTGCAGACCTGTTTAAAAAGATGATGATTGATGCTGGTCTATCTTTACACCCTCCTGCGAAGAAACAAAAAATTGATGAGGAGTCAAAAAAAGTGAATTCACGGGTAGCAAAGACAAAAATAGTCAGTTTCATTGTCCAAACAGAAATAATTGTCAGGTTCATCAAGAGCTCATTCAGAGCCTCATGTTTCCTTGGAAAATGATACAGTTGTGCATACTGTTGAGGAGAGGAATGGACTTGATGTAACTACCACTGTTAAGAAAAAAACAATCATTTTCAATGTCAGACTTGGCCAACATAAAGTCTTATGTTAAGACTTATGTAAGTATAACTTTTTTTTTAAAAAAAACAATCTTTAGCTATTACATGTACAGTGTTATAAGCTTATGAATATTTATTCAGAAATAAAAGTAATTCCATGAATATGTATCATTTTAATTCATATATATCAGTATGTTATGTTAATGATAATTCATGTTTCAATGTGATACATATATATCTGCATAAGTTTATTGTGAAAATATATGAATATTAACCATGTGTTATTTGACACCACAAGTCAATCATAAGGTATATCCATTGACTAATCGTTATTCACAATGTAGGTTGGCATAAAATTCAATGAGCTTCAAACGTTGATGATAGACCATTATACAGGCATTGTGAAAGCTGTGAAAGAAGGCTTTACTTCATATGACAAGGTATTCAAAATTTATCATTAATATCACAATATTATTGTATTGTTCTAAATTATTGTCCTGCAGATGCTCATTCTCTAGTCCATGAAAGTGAAAAAAATAGCTCGTATAAAGAAGGAGATCCTCCTCATTCTCACAATGAGCACAACACAGATGCTAAAAGTGACAATGTTTAGAGAATGCCGAACAATTATCTAAACTAGGCAGCAATGAAGGATGAGTTGACGACCGCATAAAGATCATAGGAATAACACATTTGATTGTTAATTAAATTGACTTAATTGTATGATCAATTGATTCTACTTGACCAAACTATTAGCTTGAAATAGTTTATTTATCATTATTGAAAGTGTTGAAACTGTTATTATAATTCGATAACACTTTTATAACAAATATTGGATATGTACTGATTAAGTTTTTCAGATGTATCAAAAGAAGATGTATCAAAAGCAGATGTATCATTTTGATACACATAGAAAGTTTAATCAAAACCTATCCAAAAATCAATTTTACACACAATTCATTATTTAAAAATGTCAAGTAAGAATATAATATTGGGAACAAATATTGGATTTTTCATATCTTTGGGATTCTAGTTACAAATGTTGGATGGTTTGATTACGACTTTAAGATTTATCATTTTGATACATAAAATTGCAGATTTATCGTAATTATACATTTTGAAAGTTTAATCAAAACATGTCTACAATTCAATTTCACACAAAGTTCAGTGTTGACATATATCAAGTAGGAGGTTGATAGTGGGTATACAAACAAGGTGCAAGAAGAAGAAATGTATAATACAACTGCAAAAATAGATGAAGGACTAAGGGACGCACGCCTAAAGGTAATATTGATTTACTTATACCAAAGATTATTTCTAATTGCTCATATAGTTTAATTGTCATTATTCGGTATATTGAAATTGTTCATTGTAATGGTCACAAACTAATTTTAAATTCTTATGTGACATAATAACTTTTCAGTAATAAATTTTAAACTAATCTTAAACAGATCAAAGATTCTACTAACAAAAGTTGGATACGTTTTCAATAAGTTCTCCAGATGTATCATTTTGATACATATGGTTCCACATGTATCAATATGATACATATAGATAGTTTAATCACTTTCTATCAAAAATTCAATCTCACACGAAGTTCACTTTTACATACGTCAAATAGAAGGCTGATAGTGTGTATACAGACAAGGTGCAAGAAGAAGATATGTATAATACAACTTTAGAAATAGATGAAGGACTAAGGGACAAGCTCCTAAAGGTAATATCAATTTATTCATATTGGAGATTTTTTCTAATTGCTCATACAATTTATTTGTCATTATTTGAGGTGTTGAAATTGTTCATTGTAATGGTCACAAACTAGTTTTAAATTTTTATGTGACATAATAACTTTTCAGTGATAAATTTTAAACCTATCTTAAACTGATCAAAGATTCTAGTAACAAAAGTTGGATATGCGTTCATTAAGTTTTCCTGATGTATCATTTTGATACATATGGTTCCACATGTATCATTCTGATATATATATATATATATATATATATATATATATATATATATATATATATATATATATAGAGAGAGAGAGAGAGAGAGAGAGAGAGAGATAGTTTAATCAATTCCTATCAAAAATTCAATCTCACACAAAGTTCACTTTTTTCATACGTCAAATAGGCAGCTGAAGAAGAACTACATAATACGGCTAAAGAATTATATAAAGCAATTACCTTGGCTATTGCACCATTGTTTGCATCCTATCCAATCGGTATCATTGATAGACAATTATTCATAAGTGATAGTGCTATTATAGCTATTGACACATGCAATCTGCAAGGAAACACTAATAGTCAGTCTTATATTAGTGGCAGTGTTATTGCAGCTATGTCATAGGTCCCCGTGTGCAAGACAAATCTTTTAGATGTCTTTAAGACACCTGCCCAAAGAAATAGGTAGCATTCAAAACTTTATCAATCACCATATATCAATGTTCTTGATTCTGGATCAAAAGATAAAGTAGTCATCCAGTATTCCGAAATCTTGAACTACCACTTTGAAGGTCACAACATTTGTGGACTATATGTTGAAGAACTATTCTCTAAGTTCTCTCTTTGGATGTCAGTTGGCCTGTATAAAACCCATTTTAGTAGGTAAGATTGATGAATCATCTTTCAAAATATCATATTTATTTATCATTCTCAATACTGATTGGGATTATAATATGCTTATACGAAAGGGAAGGATGAGCACTACAGGGCCAACTACGCAAACCTAAAATCGAAGCTTAATTTCATTGTTGCACATCCGGTGAAAAAAATAGTTTTACAACATGACACAATCAAATACATGTTAAGATGTTGAGGTATGCCTCAATCAAATATATATAGCACCTAACTAAATTTTTTTTATGAAATAAACACAAATTTGTATTTCTTATTTTCTGGTGGTGTGCTACGTGTATATATTTTGTCACACATATCCTCTCTTTATGTACTCTTTGCCATATATATTGACCACATACATAGTAGTTGATACATACATAAATACATACATATATATATATACATACATATATATATACATACATAGATACATATATATACATACATATATACATACACATGTACATATATATATACACGCATACATTTATGTATATATATCAATTGATTTACACTTGTATTATGTATGATATATATGAATCAAATGTGCTTATAAATTTTAATCTTTCAATACAACACATCAATATGGTATTCTACTATCTTTGGAAGAAAGCAAAACTCAACACCACCAATGAATATAGATATACCACTGCTAATTGCATGTTCAAAAACTACATCCATGACACATACACGCATTATCATTGAATGCAATCAGAGATTAATCTAAGCTCTCTGGATGAAAATGTTCGTTCAGTGAAAGTTGCTTCGGTAGAGAGATCCATTTGTGAAATTATTCAAGGTTTGTGCATTCCAGCTAGTCTTTCGTGGCATTTGGTTGATGAGGTGTATGTGCCAATAAATTATGAGGGATCATTTCACTGGGTGTTGGCAGTCATAGTGCTCAAGGAAATATGTATTCGTATGTATGACTCATTGAAAGGTCATGCAGTTGAGATAAAAAAAAGCTTGCTGAAATGCTGTCAACTTACTTGTCAATATTTGATTTCTTTGAGAAGAAAGAACACGCCGACTGGTCACTACTAGAAGCATACTAGGAAAAGATGGACCAACATACATTTGATATTCATTGTATTGATGGTATTGTGCAACAATCAAGCGTCACGTTGTACGTATCATTTATTTTTTAATAGTTGATTTTTACATAAGTGATCACTGGAACTCCTATAATCTACTGACATATTTTACAGGAATTATGGATTATTTGTTGTGGCATATGCTGAAATTTTAAGTGATGGGCATCAAATACCTTCTTCAGAGTTTGATTCAGGACTGCATCGTACCAGATACGTGTCATTGTTATGGGACTATGGAGTAAACAAGTCATCTAATGGATATATTAGTGGTAGTCAGGATCCGCTTAGTCCTAAGCACACCTTTATTCCATCTGAGGATACGGAGATGATAGATGTCAAGTCGAAGTTGTCTAGTATCTGTTGTTTGACAAATTGATAACCATTATTATATTTTATATTTTTTAATATTTCAAGACTACTAGTTTTGTGTTTTAAGTATTCAGTATTTTTGTAGCAAATGCCATGACATTTTTTCTTTTAAAATGAAGCGTTCCCATCTTTTTCAACCATATTATGCTATTTTTATGTAATGATTGTGTTTGTCATTATTTATTATATGTTTAATACATATATTTGATTCATATTGACTACACAGTTTTGTGAAAGGAACCTTAGTGAAATACATATATAGTTGATTCATGTATTGTAGATTTGTTATATGTAACATGAAGTAGAGTTATATTTTTTTTTTTCAAAATTAGTTAAGGAGTTTAAACTGTATCACACATATGTATCACTTTTTTTTTCAACTATGAAAATGTATCACTGGCATACCAGATATGTTAAAATGTCTTAACACTAAATCAGGCATTATTAATATGAATCACATAACTTCCATGAACGTTTAATATGAATCATATAACATTCATAAATGTTTTAATATGTACTAATTGTAAATAATTATTTAAAAATGTATCACTGACATACTAGATATGTTAAAATATTTTAACACTAAATCAAGCATTATTAATATGAATCACATAACTTTCATGAACGTTTAATATGAATCATATAACACTCATAAATATTTTAATATGTATCAACTGCAAACAATTATTTGAAACGTAGTTTTGAGAAATTAACTCAAATTATTAAATTCATAACATTGAACTTAATAAACATTGAACTTAATAAACATTTCAGCTTTCATTTCAAACAAAAATATCTCATGAAATAATTTTTTGAGAAATTAATTCAAGTTATTAAATTCATAACAATTGAACTTAATGAACAATCCAGATTTTAGTTTAAATAAAAATATCACATCTCCTTTGAAAAGTAGTTGCAGGTGCATCTGTTATGACCTTCATGCCCATACTTTCCATTACAATTTGATGTTGATGAAAACTTTTCACTACTTTTATTTTGTCTTTCTTTCTTAGTTCATCTCGGTTGTCTTTTATATTTTGAAGGCAAAACCACATCTTTCAATACCTTCGTTGGTATATGTCAATCTCGTTTATCAGGCATTAGACAAATGGCATTTCATACGTCTGAACTAGTGTCTTCTTTTAGTAGTAATCAGAACAACATGGCTTCATTTTCTTTACATGTTTGCTTTTTAAAACATCAATAGCGTGCGCGCATAGTATCTCATCAAGCTGAAATCTACCACAATTACATGTTCTATTATCCAACCGAACTATGTATTTTCTTTCTTCTTTATACACATTATAAACGTAGTTCGTTGATTCCCTAACCTAAAAAATATTTTTTAATGTACAGTTATGATTATCATCATAGAATAGGAATGATAAAGATTACAAAATAATCATGTATAATTAATGATTTTTCAAGTTATGGCATATTTTTTCAGATGTATCATTATGATACATTTGATTTTCAGATGTATCATTTATGATATATCTGGTATCAGAAGAGATGCAAAACTCTGCAAAGCAACTTTGTGACAGTTACATAAATTGTAAATGACTTGCCATCATATGTGATGACTTTGCCTTGTTCAATTCCAGAATTTATTGAAACTTACCTCCCAATGAGCGTTTAGCAAGAAAGCTTGACCTATCTCTATTTTTCCGATTTCAAGCACCAAATAAGATTTTAATATTTTTAAAAAAGTCTAAAATTGGTAGTTCACATGCCTTAAAAATACGAGAGTTGATACATTTTGCAATGTTGGAAGCCATCATCCATCCCTTATTTATTGGAGCATGAACTCGTGACCACTTTTTGTATCCAACATTTGCCAAATATTCCTTTACTCTATTGTCAATCTTTTCCACTTTACACATAAGCTCATCAAAATCATCTAACTTGTATGCTTTAGCCATTACAAAAAACTCGTTGGTCAGTTTGTCCTTACTCTTTCTATAATTCGTGCAGATATTATTCCATAGATGCTAAACACATGCAAAATGTGGTATACATGGATATACTATACCAACAGCCTTGATTATGTTTTCATGTTATTAGAGACAACAGACAAATTATCGCGCTCACCATAAGCACACTTAAATTACTGGAAAAACAATGTCCACAAAGAATTATTCTCAGAATCTACAACCCCATATGCAAGCAACAATAGATGACCTGATACAGAACATCAAACAATCATTATGTCTAATTTATATCATACTTAGCATCATTTTAAAGGAAAAATATAAAAGAATAACTACGACCAATGCCTGCTCCATTAATTATGCTAGCTGAAAGGAATGTTCCCTTATATGGTCCATTCATATGACTATCGTCTACTACCGCAATGTGCCTAGAATACTCAAATACCCTAATAAATGGATTTAGTGCATGAATAAATAAAAAAACTCATTATCAGGCGACTTATGCATCCTTATATGTGGATTGGGGTAAACAGAATTTAATATGTATGCATAAGTAGGCATTTTCTTATATTCGTTTGCTAGTCTCCCTCCCAATATCTTTAAAGTACGTTCTTTAGCACACCATGCCTTCATGTAATCTATGTCCAAATCAAATTTCATTTCATTTTATATCTTCAATAATGTCACTTAGTGTGATTATTCTTTTATGGTTCAACAACATTGGAGCCATTATTACAGCTACAAAAGCAATTATTGCATGTCGTTGATCAAACACTCTGTCTTTTAATAGACAGGTATGTTTATCATTGAAATATCTTACTATGAAAGTATCAGAACCAAGCCTACATGAAGCCTTGAATACTACATTCTGGAGATTTGCACATCAAAACATAACTGAAAGAAAAAAAAATATATCATAAATATGAATCTCTATTACACTATTATTAAATGTATCACATATGCTATAAATGTACCTCACCACTTTTACACTCGGCCATACGCTTTAACTATGAATCAGAAATTTCAACAACAACAACAGCAACAACAACAAACCCAGTGTATTCCCACCTAGTGGGGTCTGGGGGGGGGTAAGATGTACGCAGTCGATACCTCTACCTCTGATGAAGTAGAAAGGCTATTTCCGATAGACCCCCGGCTCAAGGCACGAGATACCACACAAAAATATAGTAAAGCACAGAAGCAGATTACATAACATAAATACGGCACCCATAAGTAATATAAAATAGAGGAAAGCAGAGAAAAGCACACAGATTCGTAATAAAACATGGAACACGGAACACGGAATCATAACAGGAATAAAACCCCCACCAAGTAATTCCCTACACTAGCGACCCAAACTGGCCCTAATCATTTACCATAATTCACGCCCTCCAGACCTTCCTATCTAGGGTCATGTCCTCGGTGAGCTGTAACTGTTCCATGTCCCACCTAATCACCTCACCCCAGTACTTCTTCGGCCTACCCCTACCCCGCCTAAAACTATCCAACGCTAGCCTCTCACACCTACGGACCGGGGCATCCATGCCCCTCCTCTTCACGTGTCCGAACTATCTCAATCGTGCTTCCCGCATCTTGCACTCCACTGAAGTCACACCAACCTTCTCCCGAATAGTCTCATTCCGAACTCTATCCCCTTTAGTCAGTCCACACATCCAGCGCAACATCTGCATTTCTGCCACCTTCATTTTTTGGATGTGGGTGTTCTTAACTGGCCAACACTCCGCTCCATACAACAAGGCCGGACGGACTACCACCCTGTAGAAATTGCCTTTAAGCTTGGGCGGCACCTTCTTATCACACAGCACCCCCGACGCGAGTTTCCACTTCATCCATCCCGCCCCAATACGGTGCGAGACATCCTCATCAATCTCACCGTTACTCTGGATCACGGACCCAAGATACTTGAACTTATCCCTCTTACATACCTCCTGTGCTTCCAGCTTCACTACTACCTCATTCTCCCGCCTCATGTCATTAAACTTGCATTCCACATACTCTGTCTTGCTTCTGCTCACCCTGAACCCTTTAGACTCAAGAGTTTGCCTCCACACCTCTAATTTGTCATTCACACCCCCTAGAGTCTCATCTATCAGCACTACATCGTCCGCAAAAAGCATACACCACGACACCTCCCCTTGAATGCGCTGCGTCAACACATCCATCACCAACGCAAACAAAAAGGGACTAAGAGTAGATCCCTGATGCAATCCTGTCAGGATAGTGAAATGCTCTGAGTCTCCTCCCGCCGTCCTCACCTGGGTTTTTCCTCCATCATACATATCCTTAATTACTCTGGTATATGCCAGCGGTACTCCACTCACCTCCAAGCATCTCCAAAGCACCTCCCCGGGGACTTTGTCGTATGCCTTTTCCAGGTCGATAAACACCATGTGTAGATCCTTCTTCCTCTCCCTATACTGCTCCACCAACCTCCGCACCAGGTGGATTACCTCCGTCGTCGAGCGACCGGGCATAAATCCGAACTGGTTTTCCGAAATAGACACTATCCGTCTCAGCCTCACCTCGACCACTCTCTCCCAGATCTTCATAGAGTGACTCAATAACTTAATCCCCCTATAGTTATTGCAACTCTGAATGTCCCCCTTATTCTTATAGAGAGGGACCATGGTACTCCACCTCCACGCCTCGGGCATCTTTGCCGTCCTGAAGATTTCATTAATCATATTTTGTCATGTATGCTATAGATATCATATATATTGAATATATTGATATCGATATGAAATACAACCAAATGTATTACATAGGATTTAGATGTATCACATTCTTTTTAAATCGAATGTAACAAATACAATCAAACCAAATAAACTATAAGTATGACTCAGTACTGCTAATCTAATACGATCAATATGTAATTTAAGCATTTCAAATATTTCACAAGTAATAATTAACTAATAAAGAAATCACCAATTCTCTGTATAATCACAAAACTACCATATGTATCTCAATTTTTTTTATACTTTGTCAAGAAAACACAAAATATAGTAAGCAAGAAAATATATGAATCACAAATTTCAGTGGACAATATATAGATCTATGCTTTTTAAAGTATCACAAATATTAACTTACTAAAACTGAAAACAAAAATGCAGAGTAATTTAGAAAAATGTATCACACAGTTTCCATATATATCACTAATATAATATCGAAATTGACATTGTAATAACTCAAATAAAATCAAACCTCTGTTTGCCAGATCTCTCAGCTTTGAAATTGAACATGTGCTTGATTGCATAGTTATGCATTACTGATACAAGAGTTGCTTTGTTTTTATACTTTTGTTTCACCCTGGCAACACTGTTATTGCAATTTGTTATTAGTTCTTCACCACCCATATAGACAACAGACAGAGGTTTAATATTATCAACTACAGCTATTGCAAGTCCAGATAACTCAACAATATCATGACACTCAATTGCAATATCATCTGCGTCAAAAGTATCATTATCAATTACAATATCAGTTTTTGTAATACACAGTGGATATATTTTGAATTCAGATGCATGTTTCAAAATCTCAAGAAAAAGTTTCATAGCCATATCATTATGAATCTCCATTGCTGATGAATTACCTTGAACAACATATCTGGCATGAAATTTTTAGAGATTCATCAATTTTCAATTGAATTGATATAGTATCCATTAAATCTTTGTATGAAGTTTTTTCATGAATGACAATACTGTCAACCCGATAGTTATCGTACCTAGTCTTTGAAACTCAAACACCAAAATAATGCAATAACACAGATATGATTGCCGTTGAAATTAATCAAGAAATTGGAGAAGGAAGAACAAATAATTTTTTTGATAAAATTGAAATCAATACACATGGTTTGCTTCAAATTTGAAAGTTGATCGAGGGGTATTACTGATTTTGTGTCTATCAATAATCTAGTGTGTAACTGATTATGTATGATTTGTTCCACAGAATAAAAGATAATTTGTTACTTCCTAAAATAAATATCTTTTCTATTTTAAATATATCACTAATTATATGTATCAAATTATAACAGATGTATCACATATTTAAAGTTTGGGATATGATGTAATTAAACAAATTATTGGGAAAAAATGTTATAACCCATAAAAATTCTAGGATTTATGTAACTTACCCTTTGTTTTATGATGGACCATGTGGTGTCCTTTCCCTGAAAAAATGCCAGGTGATTTCTTCAGTTTTGATCCTTGGTGGGCTGGTATCTATATTGATGTGAGTGTATGTACCTTATGCAATAGATGAGGTGTGTGTTCTAGCTCGGGTGCCCCAGTTACATAAAAAATAAAGAACAAAATTCTGGAAATTTCACTTAGACTAGCTTATTTAAACCCAAAATTCAGCACTTAAGTGAAGCTGCCCCTTGGATCATATTGTTGAATGCCTTGGAATGTCTAATGCATCTTTAGCCAACAGTTTAAAAATTATAAATGAATTTCAAAGTGTCATGATGCTCCATAAAGAAAATAATAATATATTGTTAGGTAGGGAGGATGGGGTGGGGTGGGGGGATGTACCTATGAGAGGCTAAAGGAACATTCAATTATTACTTTAATTATATAGTTAGAACCTAAAGGATGAAGAGGTTCAAACTGGAAGGTTTGTCAACCCCCTATTTCAAATTTCTTTTTCCCTTTGAACTTAGGTGGAAATGAGGAAGTAAATATCTTTGATTTACCTAGTATGTTGTACCAACAACCTGAAGGAAATTTTAAATACTTTTTATTCGAGAAGTAGGACAATGACTCCCCCCCCGCTTGCCCCAATTTTTGTGATTGAACAAAACCTAAGAGTTTCCATCCATCAAATATAAACTTTTGAGATAAATTTCTTTTAATCATTATATGACATAATAATGCATCTTTAACATTTTCCGTTTCTAATTTTAGAAGAAGTGAAGGCTAAGCATCAAAAGATTACACATGCAAATCTATTCTAGGTAAGCACTTTTTTCGTTGGTTCTTAAATATGCTTGAGTGATTTCTTGTGGTATTCATATGGCTTTAGAAAGGGTGGTTATCAACTTACCCATCACTTTTTTTGAACAATTGGTGTTTTTTTCATGAATACTGTAGGAAATTGTCTGAAGTTTGATTGCTTACAACAATATCATACTGAATATAATCCCATAAGTGGGGATGAGGGTAGGAAGTGGGGTGTACACAAACCTTAAACCTACCACTGGGAGGTAGTGATACCATTTTCGATAGACCCTCGGCTCAAAAAAGTATTTTCAAAATAGGTTAAGGAAATATAAGAGCAAAAAACTATGATGAAAATATCTAAGAAAATAAAAATATCCACAATAAAGATACTCAACTTGAAACCTTTAGACTCTAGGGCTTGTCTCCAAAATCTCTAGTTTATCATCAACTCCGTCGTCTATCTCATCAATTAATACTATGTCATCTGCAAATAACATACACCATGGTATTTCTCCTTGAATATATTGTGCCAATTCATCCAACAAACAGAAAAAATAAAAAGGGGCTAAGATTTGATCCTTGATATAATCTCAACTCGATGGAGAAGTGTTCTGCGTCTTCTCTCACGGTTATCAATCTGGTCTTATCTATATCATATATGTCCTTAATCACTCTAATGTATGTCATATTTAAACCTCTATACTCCAAGAATCTCCATAAAACCTTCCTTGGAACTTTTTCGTATGTCTTTTCTAGGTTAATAAACACCATATGCAAGTTTATTTTCTTATCTCTACACTACTCCAACAAACTCCTCAAAAGATGAATGGCTTTTGTAGTTGATTCCCCTTTTATGAATTTGAACTGCTTCATGAAAACAGACATATCCCTCCTTATCTTCATCTCTACCACATTCTCTCAGGCTTTCATAGTATGACTTAGCAGTTTGATACCTCTAGAGTTGTTTCAATTTTGAAACTACATGAAATCATTGTACACCACATTCATTCTTTGAGCATTTTAATCGTCCTAAAAAATCATTGAATAACCCAGTTCTCCATTACATGTTACCTACCTTAGCTGCAATCTTGCAGAATTTAACTGGAATCTCTTCTGGCCCACTTGTTCTTCCTTTTTTATCTTACTAATTGCCCCCTTATCCTCCATAAACTTTATACACTTAAAATACCCAAAATCTTGATGGCTTATCTAGCTTCTTTCCTAATACAATTAACTGTCCTAGTCCTGATACTATTTGCATATCCACTTATCTTCCAAGCCTCTGTAGCCATCAACTTCGATATAAAAAAATAAGACATGTCACATTATTAGTTACTATTGTACATATCACCGAGTTAGTTAGTCTAGGTCAGTAGTTAGTTGCCCGAGTTAGTTTGAGTAGTTAGTTGGGTATCTCATTCAGTTAGAGTGTAGAAGGTTCTCAAGTCAATATATAGAGAATTGTACTCAAGTGACTAGGCTTTATATATAATGTTCTCAATTAATAATTTAGTTTCTGTTTTATCTTCTTCTTATCTTTCATTAATTGAGTTGATCTACTTATGTAACCTCCATAATTACTCTTGTGCAACTACTAAACTCTCAAAATACATCAGTGTTTCCCTGATTTCAGCTATCAGTGGTATCAGAGCCATTGATTCTCAACAACAATAGCGAAGGAAGGCCATGCAAATGGTGATTTAGGGAGTTATTCAATAGGGGATGGATATCATCAACTAAGAATGACACCTAAAGATGTACCAAAGACTGCATTTAGGACTCACTCTGGGCATTTTGAATACTTGGTGATGTCATTTCGATTGTCGAATGCACCAACAACCTTTCAAGGAATCATAAATACAGTGTTTAAAGTTTTTCTCAGGAAATTTTTGTTTGTATTCTTTGATGACATCCTGATATATAGAAAGAGTTCCGATGATCACATAGGCCACTTAAAAGTTGTTTTCCTTGCAATGGAGCAACATCAGTTGTTTGCTAAAAAGTCTAAGTGTTTCTTTGGTGTTTAAAATATTAAATACTTAGGCCATTTTATCTTAGAGGAGAGGGTATATATTGATCCTTTAAAGGTTACATCAGTCAAAAACTAGCCTTTACCTTCTAATTTCAATCAGCTAAGGGGTTTTCTTTGCTTAGATGGATATTACAGAAGATTTGTTCAAGATTTTGATATTATTAGATGGCTATTAAATGATATATTAAAGAAAGATAACTTCAAGTGGTTATTAGAAGATACTTCATCTATGGAACAACTCAAGGATGCACTTACTCACGTCTCTATATTAGCTTTACCCAATGTAGACAAGACCTTTATTTTGGAGGCAAATACTAGTGGATCTAGAAGTAGTGTTATGTTGATATAATAAAGTTACCCCATAGCCTTTATCAGTAGGTCTCTTTCCCCGAGGCATACTGCAATGTATGTCAATGATAGAGAACTCTTAGACATTATTCATATAGTAACCAAATATTTGTATTTCTTAGGACAGAGGTTCATAATTAAGGTAGATCAGAAAGCTCTAAAATATCTTATAGAGCAGACATTACACATAAACTTTCAGTTGATGTGATTGACTAAGCTGATGCCTTTTGATTACACTATTGAATATAATAAGAGGGTTGACTATAAAGTAGTTGATGCATTATCAAGAGTCACTGGTGCTAAATTGTTGATACTAGTTATTACTAATACCAATTCTAACTTGTTGAAAAATATTACTCAGAGTTGGGATATTAATACCGAGTTGTAGGCTATTATCTCTAAATTACAGGTTGGTCCTACTATGAAAATTCAGTTCTATTAAATTCACAACCAACTTAGAAAAAAGGTAAGTTGGTGGTAGGAAATATTCCTCAGCTAAAGAAAAATATCATAATTTTGTGGCATTCTAGTATCAGTGGTGGTCATTTAGGTGTAGAGGCTACCTTAAAGAGGTTGCTTACACTATTCTATTAGAAGGGTATCAAAAATGATGTCAATAAGTTTGTGTTTACATATGATGTTTGTCAAAGGAATATAGCTGATCTTAAAGTTTCACCTAGTTTATTATAACCTTTACCGATCCCTGATGTACTATGGTCTCAACTCAACATGGATTTCATTGATGGACTTCCTAAATCAAATGGTTATGAGGTTATTCTACTGGTAGTTGATAGACAAAGCAAGTATACCCACTTTATTCCTCTTAAATACCCATACACTGCTCAATCTATGGCTAAAGCTTTTCTTAAGGAGGTAATAAAATTGCATGGTTTTTCTGACAACATAACTAGTGATAGATATGTTGTCTTCTTGAGTACATTTTGGTAGGAACTCTTTTCTTTACAAGGAGTTCAACTTAACACTTCCTTAGCTTACCATCCTCAATTGGATGGACAAACTAAGGTAGTAAACAGTTGTTTGGAAATATATTTAAGGTCTTTTTCACTGCTGATGCAGCTGATTGGGATAAATATTTACCCATGGCTGAGTATTGGTATAATACTCTTATCATATCTTTATTCAGATTACACCCTATGAAGCACTATATGGAAGGCCTCCACCTCTCCATTTACCTTATTTACCTGGTGAGTCTATTTTTGTAGAGGTGGTAAGTAGGGAACTCAGATTGCAACCCCTACAACATCACTTGACTAGAGCACAAAATTAGATAAATAAACAGCCTGACTTTCATAGGTATGATAGGTCTTTTGATGTTGGTGATTGGGTGTATTTCAAGACCCAACCTTATAGACACTCTATTGTGACTAATATAACTTTGCACAAATTGGTTGCTAGATATTATGGGCCTTTCCAAATTTCTAAAAAGGTTAGATCTATGTCTTATACTTTACTCCTTCCCGGTGGGGTCAAAATTCATCCAATTGTACATGTTTCTCTACTAAAAAAGTGTCATCAAATCCCTGCTCAAATATCTTATCCGCCTGTGACTGATATAGCTAGCCCTTACTACCTTCAACCTACCATTATACTTTAAAAGAGAATGGTAAAGAAGGGTAACGAAGTTGTTTCTCAAACCTTAGTGCAATGTAAAGGCCGCCCTGCTGACTGTGCTACCTGGGAGTTCATACTAATTTACATACTAGATTTCCTTATTTTTCTCTGTAACTCTTTTACATCCTTAAAGATAAAGATCTTTTCGACCAAGGAAGTATTGATACACAAAAATAAGGCATTTCACATTACTAGTTACTATTATACATGTCACCAAGTTAGTTAGTCCAGGTCAGCAGTTAGTTACCCAAGTTAGTTGAAGTAGTTATTTGGGTATCTCATTCAATTAGAGTCTAGAAGGTTCTCAAGTCAATATGTAAAGAATTTTACTCAAGTGACTAGGCATTATAAATATTATTCTCAATTATTAATTCAGTTGCTATTTCATCTTCTATTTATCTTCCATTAATTAGGTTAATCTACTTGAGTAATCTCCATAATTACTCCTTTCCAGCTACTAAATTCTCAAAATCCATCAGTGTTTCCCTGATTTCAACTATCAAACTTCTTCCCCAACTTCTGAATATTATACTTAGTCAAGCTGTCATACTTAATTCTTGGTTGGTTATTTTATATTATTCAAATTCTTTTACTAATGACATGCCCTGAAGCTGGGACATATTGTATGGACACCTCAAGCCCACATGAACTAGAGATCACCTCATTAACCCAACCTAATCATCATCACAACAACCACAATGGTTAGGTGATTCTCGACCATATAATAATATAGCAGAAATATAAGGCTATTAGTCAAAACTTAGACAATAGCTAACATTTCATTAACGCCAATGATCTAACCAAAATACCCAAGTCCACAGGCATCCACAAACCTCTAACGAACCAAAGTTAATAATATGTCGGTATAAGCCCCCCACAATAGCCAAGTACCAAATCTATACAAGTCTATGATATGGAGTAATGTGACTATGAAAGGTAGATCTTCAGGAGTATGGAATATCACCACTTTAAGGTCAATGCTCGAACTACTTGAACACCTGTTCACTGTGTAGAAGAATAAAAATATGCTTCGGCCTCTTTGTCTCGTGGAGTCATAGCGTCCTGAGATGGTAATGGTTGGAGCATTAGCATGCAACTCAAGGTAAGGATAAAAATAACACAGTTGTTCATCCAAGTTGAATAATTATATGAAATCACATTTACACAATTATAGGCATATATGAATATACATGTACACATATTTACACAACGTACCAAAGCATAGGACAAGTTATAACATGCATTCTCGAATCATTCATTCATGAGACATGGAACAAAGAGCTTTCAATCTTCCAACTTACCAATTTTATAATCTTAAGCTTAATCATTACATTAATCACAGAGATCTGAACCCCAATCCAACTCAACCAACACATTACATTTGGTTGGGTCCACCAAATTAATTGATTCAACCAATTCAACAAATTGGATAAATTTTATTAGTCAAGAAAATCAAGCTACAAGCCATCTCATTAAACTAGAAACTTGAATCACTAGTCATATCATCATACTAGGGCCTTGAACCACTAGTCATCTCATTAGGCAAGGGACTCGAACCTAAAGCCATCTCATTAGACTAGGAACTCGAATCACTAGTCATTTTAATTGATGAGGTATTTTAACCATAAGAAATATCTTTAGGATAGGGACTCGAACCATAACCCTTTTATTAGGCAAGGACTTGAACCACAAGCCATTGGGCGAGAGACTCGAACTACAAGACATTAGGTGAGGGACTCAAACCATAAGCTATTTTATCAAACTAGGAACTCGAATTGCTAGTTATTTCATTACCATTATTAACTGGCGTTGAACTCTAGAATCATTATGTCATGCATTAACATCCATCCATGAGGTATCCCAGGTTTGTAACCTTAGAAAATTTCTAAGAAATCTCATTCTACAGACTCATTACAACTCATGGTATGAGCCATAGTTGGGGTACGAGTGGTAAGGACCTGTCATAAGTTGACCAGTGTTAGTTGGTAGGATGATCTTGGACACTGGAATGGATATAACTTGAGGGTATGAGTCGTAAGGCATAGGTATAATTTGTATAAGTGACTCGTAATGTGGTCAGTATTTGATCCTCCTGGTGTTACATTCTACCAGGGATACAAATCTTGGGTATGGATCATATGCTGAGGTTACAACTTGGTTAGATGAGTCATATACTAGATAGTGTCTAATCCATGGTTGAGAACTGGTTACAATAGGGTGGGTATCAACCATAAGCTAGTTACGACTCGTAAAGAGGTCAGTCATAACCCTGTCTCAAGTTTTTATGGGATTTAAGTGGGGTTATTCTAGACCTTTCCCCACTTACCCTAATAAGGACCCATGACTTCTAATACACTTAAGAGGTTATTTACGTTATTATTTTACTCTTAAACACTTAGAATCTCTTCCAAAAACATATCATTATTCTCTCAAGAGCTTTTGGGGAAAAGAGCTAGGGTTTCAACTAAGGGTTTACTTTGGGGCTTGTCTTAGTGAATTCTTTCCATCAACCTTGTTGGTTTAAGGTATGATTTTCTTCCCTACTTTTAATTTTAATTAAATTCATGGTTATATGGTTGCCTCGCATGGTTTTGCTTTTCAATCGTTAATTTGGGGGTTTTGATGTTAAAGGCTTGTTTATAATTTCTTATGGTTTTATATGTTTTGCATTAATGGTGGGTTTGGATAATGGAATTGCATGGTAATGGTTTAATGGTAATGAAATTTGTTTTTTTTATACTATGCTCCCAAGGTGTTTGTAAAATGCTTATAATGATATGTTCATTGCATTAACTTATGTTAATGGAACACTTGCTTATTTTCAGCTTATATATGAAACCTTAAATGTTTTTCAATGGCTTACAATGATTAATGGATAATTACTTATGCTTGGAGAGAACATGGTAGTCTCCCAAGAGGTTAATATGGTAAACAAAAAAGGCACCGAGAGTCCCCTTAATCTAAATGGTTTGGCTATAGATAATGCTTGAAATTATGGTGGTATGACGATACCACTGGTTTATCAAATAACCTTGATTAATAAATAGATAATTGGATTATTCGGACTTGGTTTTAATTGGGCATTAATGGCGGGAAGTGTAAGCTAAGCCATGGAAGGTGGCGGTCCCAAGGGGATCAAAAATGGAAACTCATATTTGCCGATATGAGGGGTCTTCGATGGCCACATGCGAGTGTCACATTTATATTGGAGAGACGTACTAGTCATCTTAAGTTTATTGCCTGGTCGTATGGCTACACGCATCGGGACCCTTTTATCATGGGGAGCTGAACCCATATAGCTCGTGGGTGGTAGGACAGCTAAGCTACACAACCCAGGTAAGGTCTTAAATGGTATTCTAAATCCGGTCCCTTATCCCAGCACTTATATATATATGGTTGTTTACATTGGATAGTTTTCACTTGGTTATGATAAATGGCATTACTTTATCCTTATATCAAGATTTATGCTAGTGTTCACCCACTAACCCATCTACTGGCGGTTGTATACCCATGCTATGCAGGATTCAAACGTTCGACTCCTCCTTTATAATACTTTATTCAGGGTAGCTTATTGGATTGAAGTTATGAGCTTCCATTCTTTTGGAAGGAATCATTTTATGTTAGACATTCTTAGACTTTTTATTTCTTTTTGGATATTGGTTTTGGCCATAGTTGGGGGCTTATCCTAATTAAATATTTTTATTCTTTTGGATAGAGGCTTTGTGGTACTTCTGAGGGTTGGAATGGGCGGGATTGGTATTGGTTAACCTTTGCATCGATATGGATGTTAGGGCTTACACCCTTGGACGATATTGTTGGCTATCCCATCATATTACATTTTGAGTTTGACTTTCATAATATGTTTAGATATTCTCTTTGATTTGGTATGGTATGGATAGTTGGTTTGGAACGGACAGACTTCGTTGGGTCGGTCATGATTGTGACCCTATCCGAAAGTCTTTATAAGAACATTTTACAATCTTGCTATATGCTCAAAATTCAGCTCATCTAAGGCTATATAAGGTGGTTGTATTAGGTTAAGGGGGTGTTCCCCGATCCTAGGTGGACTTGGAATGCCCATTATGACAAAGCCCTAATCCGAGCTATGTCAAGTTGGTATCAGAGACTAGGTTCATGGTCAATTGAGAGTCGACAAAGCCGTGTTGAGTAGAGTCTCTTTTAAGGGTGTGTAGTGCGCCACACTTATAAGGTAGAGGCTACAAGACATCTTAGAATGTTTCACTTTCTTGGTATTCTTTCTTCAAGTTTGGCTTCTCAGTCCTTGAATCTTCTTTAATCCTTGTTTGTTCATCTTTCAAATCATGACTCCTAGATCTGGAACACAAGGAAATCTTCCCTCCTATCTGGGGATAATGCTGAAAAAGTACCTCCTACGTCTGGAGTACATCTTCTATCTCATGGTCTTGTTCCTAATTGTACTGGAGTTCCTCATATTCCTTCTTCTACTCCTCAGGTCCCTCAGGTAAATATGATAAATGCAGAGTTTCATCAATCTATGGATGCTATTGCCCAACTGGTTACTGCTCAGGCCAAGCGGTGTATGGCTAGCATGGTATCTGCTGAAGTTGCTAGGCTTGGACAGTTTATAAAGATGGTTCCTTTAACTTTAATAGGAGTAAAGATAGGGAAACACTCACATGGATTTCTTGATGAGATAGAGAGAATCTTTTAGGCAATGAGGGCTACTAATATGGAAGGAGTAAACTTTATAGCTTATCAATGTAAAAAGGTTACTTATCTGTGGTATGATGAGTAGGACAAAGATAAAGGTGATGTAGAAGAGGATGGTTTGTGGGAGGCCTTTTCTGATACCTTCATAGATCAATTCTTTCCTCAAGAGTTGAGAAAAGTTAATCTAGAGGAGTTTATGAACATCAGGCAAGGGAGAATATCTATGAAAGAGTATGCTTTGAAGTGCTATCAGTTGTCGAGTTATGCTTTTGATTTGGTAGCTATGAGGTCGATAATGAGGAAGTTTGCTTCAAGGCTAAATAGAGATATAATTCTAGAGAGTAAAACTATTTTGCCCATGAAAGATATGAACATGTTGAGGCTGACTATTCATATGCAATAGGTTGAGGATAAGAAGGGAAGGAAGGCAGAATATAGACAGGCATGGTAAGCAGGGTAAGTTTTCTGATTAGGGATATGCCCAGTCTTAAGGTGGTAGAGATGGTGGGAAATAGAAGAAAAAGAAGTGGGGGAGTTCTGGTTCCTTCTCTAATGCCAGTGCTCCTTACCCCCAATAGTCGGGTGACAGGCATCATTATAGTGGTAAGAATTCTAGGGTGCATAGAGCCTATTCTCAGGCAAGCATAGATCAGTCTATTTTTCCATGTCCTTTTTATCGGTTTTACGGGCGTCCTTATTGGGGATTCTATGAGGAATGTAGGGATAAGTACTTGAACTGTGGCCAAATAGTCCATCAGCTCAGGGATTGTTTGTCTAACAAGGTTGCTACGAGGATGAATAAGATTTTGATGGCTTCATCATATGTTCTTACACTCAGTGGTATGGCATCCGCTTTTGTTACTGCTTCTAGTTCTAGTTCTGGTTGGAATAAGTTGTAACTTTGGTGTCCCATCAAGAATCTGAGGCATCGCCTGATGTTATTACTGGTATGTTATAGCTTTTCTTTCATAAAGTGTATTATTTACTTTATCCAGGTTTTACCCTTTTTTATGTGACTCCTTATGTAGTTGTGTCTTTTGGTTTTGATCCAAAAATTATTTTAGATCTATTTTCTATTTCTACCTCGGTAGGAGATTAGACATTGTTAAACGGGTCTATAGGGGTATGTGGTATTTATGAGTGTTAGGCAGACTTTGGTGGATCTGTTTGAGTTGGGTATGGTAGATTTTGATGTAATCTTTAGCATGGATTGGTTGCATTCTTGTTATGGAAATTTGGATTCTCGAACTCGTAGGGTCATCTTTTAGTTCCCTAGTGAGCTGGAAATAGAATAGGAAGGTTGTTCCTTAGTGCCTAGGGGGAAGCTTATTTCTTATCTTAGAGCCTGAAAGTTAATCCCTAAAGGTTGTCTTTATCACTTGGTCCGAGTTAAATATTTTAATTCAAAAGTTTCTCCTTTATCTTTGGTCCATGTGTTTAATGAGTTTCCAGAGGTCTTTTCGAATGATCTTCCAGGTGTTCCTCCGGATAGGGAAATAAAGTTTGGTATTGATTTGCTTTCGAACACTCGTCCAATTTCTATTCCTCCATATATAATGGCTCTGGCTGAGTTAAGAGAACTTAAGGAGCAAATCAAGGATCTTCTAGACAAAGGGCTTATTCGTCCTACTGATTCCAATGGGGTGCACCGGTGTTGTTCGTGTGCAAGAAGAATAGTTCTCTTCGTATGTGCATCGACTACAGATAATTGAATAACGTAATGGTCAAGAATAAATATCCTCTTCTTCGGATAGATGATCTATTTGACCAGTTGCAAGGTGCAAAGTTCTTCTCTAAGATAGATCTTTGGTCTAGGTACCATCAATTGAAGATTAGGGAGGCGGATATCCCTAAGACGTATTTTTACACTAGGTATAGGCATTATGAGTTTTTGGTGATGGCATTTGGATTGACAAATGCCCTAGCAGTGATTACGGATCTAATGAATAGGGTGTTTCGGCAGTATTTTGGATCTCTTCAGCATTGTGTTTATTAATGATATTCTGGTATATTTAAAGAGTTAGGTGGATCAGGATAATCACCTTCGCTTGGTGTTGCAGGCCTTAAGAGAGCAGCAGTTATTTGGTAAGTTCTCTAAGTGTAAGTTTTGGTTGAATGCTGTGACTTTTTTAGGTCACATCATTTCTTATAAAGGGATCATGGTGGATCCACAAAAGGTGGCTGTGGTGAAGAAGTGGACTAGACCTACGACTCCATTTGATATTCAGAGCATCTTTGGTTTAGTCTGGTATTATAGGAGATTTTTGGAGAGCTTCTCATCGATAGCTGTTTCTTTGACTAAGTTGACTCAGAAGAAGGTTAATTTTTCTTAGTCGGATGTGTGTGAAGGGAGTTTTGAGAAGTTGAAGGATAAGATAACTTCGGCTCCAGTTTTGACTTTGCCAGAAGGCAATGATGGGTTCATAGTTTACTGTGATGTATCTTGGGTTGGTCTTGTTTGCGTGTTGATGCAGCATGGGAAGGTGATAGCCTATGCTTCCAAGTAGTTTAAGGTGAATGAGAGGAACTATCCTACTCATAATGTGGAGTTGTTGGCTGTTGTATTTTCTTTGAAGATATGGCGACATTATTTATATGAGGTCCACGTAGATATTTTTTTTTTATCACAAGAGTTTTCAGTATGTGTTCTCATAAAAAGAGCTTAATCTCAGGCATATAAGATGGCTTGAGCTTCTCAAAGAGTATGATATGAGTCTTCACTGCTATCCAGGTAAAGCTAACATGGTTGCGAATACTCTTAGCAGGTTGTCCATGGGTAGTTTGGGTCATATGGAAGAAAGAAAGCAAGAATTGGTGAAGGATATTCATCGCTTGGAAAATCTTAAGGTTTATCTCTTGGAGTCTAAGGATAGTAGTGTGATGGTGCAAGAAGTGGTTAGATCATCTCCTAGTACAGAGATTAAGGAGAAGCAAGTGTTGGATTCTACCTTGATAAAAATTAAGGGCAGCGTTGGTTAGCAAAAGGTGGTGGATTTTAAGATTAGCAGCAATGGTACTTTGCGATACCGAGGGAGGTTGTATATTCCTGATGTAGACGGTTTTGCGATAAAGGATCTTGGCTAAGGCGCATGAGTCGCTCTATGTTGTCCAGCCTGGTTCTACAAAGAAGTACCATGTTCTCAAGGAGATCTATTAGTGGAGTGGCATGAAGTGGGATGTTGTTGATTTTTTGTCCAAATGTTTAGTGTGTCAACAAGTTAAGGTTGAGAACATGAGTCATGGTGGGTTGTATCAAGAGATTAAGTTGCCTAAATGGAAGTGGGAGGAGATCAAGATGGATTTCATTACCGGTCTTCCTCGATCTCGGAACTAATTTGATTTGAGTTATTATGGATAGGATAACAAAGTCTATACACTTCTTGCTTGTGCGGACTAACTTTTCGTAGGAGGGTTATGCAAAGCTTTATTTTCAAGAGATTGTGAAACTACATAGGGTGCCTATTTTGATTATTTTTGATTGCAATATGCAGTTCATGTCCCACTTTTGGAGTTCTTTGCAGAAAGGTTTGGGGACTAAGGTTAGTCTGAGTATGGCTTTCCACCCGAAGTCGGATGGGCAGGCAAAAAGAACTATTCAGATATTGAAAGATATGCTTCGATCCTGTGATTGGTTATGGTGGCAGTTGTGTGGAGCATCTATCTTTCGTAGAGTTTTCTTACAGCAATAGCTATCATAAGAGTATGGGAATGGATCCTTTTGAGGAATTGTATGGTAGGAGATGTAGATCTCTTATTAGTTGGTTTGAGCTCGGTGAGGCTGATTTGTTTGGTCTGGATTTGGTTCGTCAAGCTATGAAAAAGGTAAAGGTGATTCAAGATAGGCTAAAGGCTGCCCAGAGTCATCAAAAATTATATGCAGATGTTAGGCGTAGAGATTTGGAATTTCCATTTATGGATAAGGTTTTCCATAAGGTGTCTCCTATGAAGGGAATAGTGTGGTTTTGCAAAAGGGGAAAGCTCAGTCCTCGACACATTGGTCCTTATGAGATTTTGCAGAGAGTGGGCAATATTGCGTATGAGTTGGAGTTGCCATCTAGTTTGAGTTTGGTGCATCCGGTATTTTATGTTTCTATGTTGAGGAAATGTGTTGGTGATTCATCTTTGATTGTGCCTTTGAAAGGGTTGGATATCTCGGATTCTCTATCTTATGAAGAGGTCCCGGTTGAGATATTGGATAGGCAGGTTCATCGGTTGCGGACCAAGGATGTGTCTTTGGTTAAGGTACTATGGCGGAACCACAAGGTACAAGAGGCCACGTAGGAAGTGGAAGAAGACATGAAGTCCAAGTATCCGCTCTTATTTTCTGCTCCTAATATTCCCGCGGAAGGTATGTGCTCTTGAACATATCTTTATTTTTTTGAGTTTGTTAAAGGAAAGATTAACATCTTTTCCTCTTTTTTTTAAAACTTTGTTAAAGGGATGTTTAATAATGCAAATAACTTTGCATGGGGTTACCCTATCTTATCCATCATTTGGGGACGAATGTTCCTAGTGGGTGGGACTGAAGCATCCCAGGTTTGGACCCTTAGAAAATTTCTAGGAAATCTCATTCTTTGGACCCGTTATGACTTGTGGTACGAGCCGTAAACTGGGGTACTAGTGGTGAAGACCTGTTATAAGCTGACCAGTGTTAGTTGGTGGGATGGTCTTGGACACTGGAATGGATATGAATTGAGGGTATGAGTCGTAAGGCATGGGTATGATTCGCATAGGTGACTCGTAAGGTGGTCAATATTTGATCCTCCTGGTGTTACATTCTGCCAAGGATATGGATTATGGGTATAGATCATATGCTGAGGTTACAACTTGGTTAGATGAGTCGTATACTGGACAGTGTGTGATCCATGGTTAAGGATTGGTTACAATTGGGTGGGTATCAACCGTAAGCTAGTTACGACTCGTAAGGAGGTTAGTCGTAACCCTATGCTAGGTTTTTATGGGATTTAAGTGGAGGTATTCTAGACATTTTTCTACTTACCCTAATAGGGACCCATGACTTCTAATACACTTAAGAGGTTATTTACCCAATTATTTTACTTTTAAACACTTAGAATCTCTTCCAAAAACATATCATAATTCACTCACGAGCTTTTGGGGCAAAGAGCTAGGGTTTCAACTAAAGGATTACTTTGGGGCTTGTCTTGGTGAATTATTTCCATCAAATTTCTTGGTTTAAGGCATGATTCTCTTTTCTACTTGTAATTTCAATTAAAGGCATGGTTATATGGTTGATTTCATGGTTTTTACTTTCGCATGGTTTTGGTTTTCTTGATTATGGGGTTTCAATGTTAAAGGCTTGTTTATGATTTCTTATGGTTTTAATTATGCTTTCTATGCATTAATGGTAGTTTTGAAAACTTTAATTGTATGGTAATGGTTTAATGGCAATGGAATTTTGTTTTGGTTGTACCATGCCCCCAAGGTGTTTGATAAAATGCTTATAAAGATATGTTTATTGCATTGACTTATGTTAATGGAACTCTTTCTTGTTTTCAGCTTATATATGAAACCTTAAATGATTTTCAATGGCTACAAAGCTAAATGGCTAATTGGTTATGCTTGTGGAGAACATTGTAGTCTTCCACGAGGTTAATATGGCAAATGAAAAGGGCACCGAGAGTCCCCTTAATCTAAATGGTTTGGCTATGGATAATGCTTGCAAGTATGGTGGAATGACGATACCACAGTTTATCATATAGCCTTGGTTAATAAATTGATAATTGGATTGTTTCAACTTGGATTTTATTGGGCATTAATGGCGAAAAGTGTAAGCTAAGCTAAGGAAGGTGGCGATCTCGGGGGGATCAAAACCGAAAACTCGTATTTGCTGATATGAGGGGTCTTTGATGGCCATGTATGAGTTCACATTTATATTGGAGGGATATACTATTCATCCCAGGGTTATTGCCTGGTTGCACAGCTACATGCACCGAGACTCTTTCAGCAGGGGAGCTGAATCCATATGGCCCGTGGGTGGTAGGACGACTAAGATACACAACCCAGGTTAAGGTTTTAAATAGCATGCTAAACCCGATCCCTTATTCGAGCACTTATGTATATTTGATAAATAAGATTACTTTATCCTTATCCCAAGATTCATACTAGTGTTCACCCACTAACCTATCTATTGGCGGCTGATTACCCATGCTTTGCAGGAACCGAACGTTCCACTCCTCCTTCATAGTACTTGATTTGGGGATAGCTTATTGGACTGAAGTGATGAGATTTCATCCTCACAAAAGGCATCATTTCATGTTGGACATTCTTAGAATTTTTCTTTTCTTTCTGGATATATGTTTTGTCCATGGTTGGGGGCATGTCCCAATTGGATATTTGTATTCTTTTGGATAGAGGCTTTGTAGTACTTCTGGGGGTTGGAATGGGGGGGATCGGTATTGTTGTTGACCTTGGCATCAAGATGGATTTTGGGGCTTACACTCTTGGACGATATTGTTGGTTGTTCCATTGTATTACATTTTGGGTTTAACTTTCATATTATGTTTTGATATTCTCTTTGGTTTGGTATGGTACGGATGGTTGGTTTAGCATTGACAGACTTGGTTGGGTCGGTCATGGTTGTGACCCTATCCCAAAGTCTTCATGAGAGCATTGCGCAATCTTGTTATACGCTCGAAATTCATATCATCTATGGTTGTATAAGGTGGTTGGGTTGGGTTAAGGGGGTGGTCCCCGATCCTAGGTAGACTTTGGATGCCCATTACGACAAGGCCCCAGTCCAGGCTGCATCAATCCATTTCATTTCACATATAAGGACTTTATCTCAATTAGCCAATTCAACACTATACATGACCACATGGTCCTCATGGGAGTCTTCATTGCTTAACCATTTAAATAGGCTGATACCTTGACATATTTCATCATACAATTCAATTCATGGTCATCAAGACCCACACGGGACCATATGGTCTTCATGGAAATATTTATCGATTAAACACTTTATTAGGCCAACACCTCAATTCAAATCATCATTCAATTCAATCGGCGGTCATCAAGACCCTTACTAACTCAGACATTCTTCATTAACATTTCTATGCCACACTTTAGTTCCACACACAATTTCAAGTTCAAGCTTAAGGAATTGAACCTCTTTTATTAGCCATCAAACCAACGTGGACACAGTTTAACAAATTACATGGGAAACAACATCAGCACATCACCAATTATCAATCATTCATACTTACAAGGCCATTACCCTATTTAAAACTATAAGCTAATCAATTACATGAATAACAAGGTTCTTATCAACCATTTACCAAGCATTTACAATCTTTGTGAATCAATACATGGCCAACAAGGTATTTACCAACCATATACAAGTATTCATATTCATCTAGTCATTATCATGACTTGTTCACGTTCACTAGACCGATTTCATAGACACATATGAATTGACAAAAAACATAAAACAAAAGTAAAAAAAAAGAATATCCGAATGTAATACAACATATACTATAAATTGGCAAGAAAAAATCTTACTTGAGTCAACGGAAGAGAAAGTGGTAGAAGGTGTAATATGAAAGACAAGATGCAACAAATAGAGTGTAGTTGAATTAACGATTGAGTAAGGAGGGACCTATGTATACAGGATTGAATTTGAATGAGTGAAAAAAAGGCGCGACTGTTCACCTCTATTAATTAATTGTATTTTTTATTAATGTAAAAAGTTATGACTTAATTAAATTAAGAAATATTGTGATAAGTCATGACTTTTCAGATTATTATTATTAATTAGTTCTTTCCAAGAGCCATTTTTATTGAGTTGTGACAACAGATTCTATATCTGTTGCATCAGATAACTCATCTGTGACAACAAATATATCATCTGTTGCAACAAATAAAAACTTGTTGTATCAGATAATCTATCCGTTGCAACATATAATCTAACTATTCACCTCCATTTATTAATTACATTTTTATTAATGTGAAAAGTTATGACTTAATTAAATTAAGAAATATTATGATAAGTCATGACTTTTCAGATTATTACTATTAATTAGTTCTTTCAAAGAACTATTTTTATTGAGTTATGAAAATAGATTATATATTTGTTACATCAGATAACTCATCTTTGACAACAGATATATCATCTGTTGCAACAAATAGAAAACTTGTTGCATTAGATAATCTATCTGTTGCAACATATAATATATCTTTCTTTTTTAAAAAATTATCATCATATTATTAATCCAAATTTGCTGACTTTTTTTATTATATAAATTTAAAAAACATATTTAAAAACAAAAATATTTTCTTTGAAAAGAAATGATGCCTATTTAATATTAATGTCAACTATTCAAATTAAATAATCATTTTTTGCCATTATAAATTGTGTTTATCATCTATTTCCTTATATTTCCTATGAAAAGAAATGACTTAATTAAATCAAACTGGTGTTTTTTTTATTATTGTGACAAGGCATGACTTTTCAACTTATTAGTATTAAGTAACCTTTTTCTCAATTTAAAAATTGAAGACGCCTTTTCAATAAACGTTTCTTTAATAAAACAGTAACCATTTTTATTGAGTTCTGGCAACAAATTGTATATTTGTTGCATCAGATAAACCATCCATTGCAATAGATATACCATCTGTTGCAACAAATCGACCATCTATTTTAATAGTTTTTTTTATTTCTTCTAACAGCTGATACATCAGTCGCATTAGATGGAGAATTTGATGTATCAGCAACATTGTTGAATGTGTTTTAGATAAAAAGTCACGACTGTTCGTCTTTTTCTTAACAATCATCATATAAGTTAATTAATCCAATATTGCAACATTTTTTATTATATAATAAATAAATAATTTTAAAAAACAAATTTAAAAACAAAAATGGTGAAAAGTCATGATCAGTTATTAAAATTAAATAATCATTCTTTTACTGTTATAAATTGTGTTTATCATTTATTTCCTTATTATTTATTTACGAACCATTTTTCATATTAAATAATCTAAAATTCATGTCTTTTTTCACCCTTTCAATAACAACAATAACCTTTTTTAATTAATAACCGCATGCTGCAATATAAGATCCATCTGTAGCATCAGATTAACCTCTATGGCCACAAATGCCCAATCCCTACTACCAACCATCGACATGTTGAGAATAAGGAATAAACATAATGATAATTAAATATTAAATAAGAATTAAAAATTTAAAGTCGACCACTAAACATGTATTTTTGAATCCCTTAGGTAGATCCGATATACAAATGCAAAATATATATGCTAAAAGAAAAAACATAATCTAATTATTGTTACTTATATTATTATTATCATTATTATTAGTAGTATTTACTATTATTGTCATTCGGACAATTTTTATCGGACAAATCCCTCTGGAGTTCATCAAACTGCCTTTGAAATTTTCGCAAGGACTCAATATGAATATTCTTGTATGAATTTGGATTAACCATATTTATAAGTGTAGTAGAATGAATGAGTAAGGAGAAACCTATTTATAAATGATTGAATTCGAAGGGGTTAGTCAAAAAGCCACGACTGTTCATTCCTTAATTAAATAAAACTGGTGACTTTTTGAATATGTAAATTAAAAAAATAAATCTAAATACAACATTTTATCTTTTATAGTATTTCAGAGAGAAAATAAAATTGCTTTAAAATAAATCTAACATATGGGTAATCTGTTGCAAAATATATCCTATATGTTAGATAACTTACAACATATTGACAATCTATTGTAACAAATAGATATATCTGTTTGATTTTTCTGACAGATATTTCATAATATGCAATATGTTGATCATCTATCATAACAAATATCTGTAATTTTTTGACAATTTAAATAGATGTGGCATCTGTTGTAACTTGTTAGTCATCTGTTTATTCAATTTAAGCCATAGATGGGCTAGGAAGAATAAGGTGCGTGCAGATGGATGGATCCACTTTCATGTGTGGGAGTTATGTATTACTGATATGGTCACCTGGACAACGCACACAAAGAACAATATTTTTATAAATGCAATTTTTAACCGATTAGGCACTGATCATTCAAACAAGATTCTGCATTGTACAGTTAAGTTTGATGGGTTGAAATTGATAAAAAGAAGGGGCCCATGATGATGGTGTCGATACCTTGTTACGAATTACTAACGGTTGTTGCTCATGTTTATGCATGTCAAGTTTTGAGAAGGGATTAATATTTAGTGTTATTACAGAGATCCAATAGTGATTGGACTTAAATTTAAGTGTACCTTGGACTCTGAGAAGGCCTTCGAAGACTCGCACTACATCAAACAAGAATGGAAAACCAATAGAAATTCCCCTGGCCCAAATTTATATGGAAGGGTTGTTTGATATGATGATTATACGCCTGAAGGAGCCGAAGGAGAATGCCTGCAAGAGAAAGGGGAGTTGATGAAAGACTATATCATCTGAAATCTAATTGAAGAGGAGATATAGGGTATCAAGGAACTTCTAGCAAATCTAGATGATGAAATTAACATAAAACATGAGAAATCTGAATCAAGTATAAATATGAAAGTGTATTTGGTAATGTAAATCCGTCTTTTGTTTCTCTCAAAGAAAAATAATGCAGATGGACACTTTTCTAGGGAGCTGCATCTAGGTAGTGTAGTCAGGATTATCACCTAGATAGAAAATAACAGAAGACCAAGAAAGCGGCCTTGCGAGCATCGAGGGTTGAAATAATATATAGTAAGTCTAGAAAACTTACACCAATAACATCTACAGTTAAAATAAGGAATCTAAGAGAAAGCTACAATTTCTAAATTTTAAATTATATCCCATGCCTTTTTGTTTCTGGTTATGATTAGGTCCACTACTTTTGACCTGATCAGAACCACAAACAAGAATAAAAGGCAGACTGAGTATCATTACTTCCTTAGAAACATGGTTATAATTGATTGTGTTTTCCTGCATTAGCATGCTTTCAACATATCTTGGAGAAGATCATAGGCGTGTTGTAGTATGTGAATCCCGAAAATTTTCAAGCTTGCCTCCAACTTGCCAATTGGGTATTTAAGCTTATCGTTGCCATCTTTGAAGTTGGTATAGAGTTCCTGGTCTTTTGTAAGCTCGATCAGAAATACTTTCTTCAAAGTTCTGGTATTGTAGAAGGCCCTCAGAACACTTTCTTCAGAAGGCTTAGATGATACATGGAGGGTCGCTATGTTTGTTTTAGGTCAAAATGTGTTGATTCACACTCAAGAAGTGGTCCCAACAGTTGAATAGCTCTCTTTTATCGAGCGTTGATCAATGCAACTTTGCTCAACCAATCTTCAAGGGATTTGATAAATTAATTATCAAGTAGTTACGTAACGTTTGATCAAAACTGACTCTACCAATCCTATCAAATGTTGTGTAACTCCAGGCTCATTACCCTATCAAAAACCTTTGCCCGAGTTAGTGGACAAATAAAATGAGCTCAATCTATCAGCCTTTCTGCTGATCGTTCTTCTCCCATATATATGACAAGATATCCATCATGCAAAAGTCTACACCATCAGTAAAAATGCTTGCCACAACAAAAGTCTTTATAAGGCATGACTAGTAATCTCTCAATATCACTTTTATGACTTTTTTGACGTCTCTTGAAATTATATTAGAATGGACAAACTAAACTAAGCATAATTTCTTGCTATTTCCATTCTAATATATTGGCAAAAGACGTCAAGAAAGTCATAAAAGTGATATTGAGAGATTATTAGTCATGCCTTCTAAAGACTTTCGTTGTGGTAAGAATTTCTGCCAACGGTGTAGACTTTTGAATGGCGGATATCTTATGCTCTATATGGGAGAAGAGCAATCAGCAAAAACGCTGAGAGATTGAGCTCATTTGATTTGTCCACTAACTCGAGCAAAGGTTTTTGATAGGGTAATGACCCTGGAGTAACACAATGTTTGATAGGATTGATAGAGTCAATTTAGATCAAATGTTATGTAACTCCTTGCTCATTAATTTATCAAATCCCTTGAAGGTTGGTTGAGCAAGCTGCATTGAGTAACGCTCGATAAAAGTGATCTATTCAACTGTTGCTTGAGTGAGCATCAACACATTTTGACCTAAAACAAATATAGTGACCCTCCATGTATCATTTAAGGTTTCTGAACAAAGTATTCTAAAGGCCTTCTACAATGCCAGAACTTCAAAGAAAGTGTTCCTGATCGAGCTTACAAAAGACCAGGAGCTCTATACCAACTTCAAAGATGGTAACAACAAACTTGAAGACCAAATCGGCAAGCTGAAGGCAAGCTCAAAAATTATCAGGATTCACATACTACAGCAAACCTCTAATCATCTCCAAGATATTTTAAAAGCATGCTAAGGCAAGAAAACACAATCAATTATATCTATGTTGCTAAGGAAATAATGATACTCAATCTGCCATTCAATCTTGTTTGTGGTTCCCATCAGGTCAACAGCAGTGGACCTAATCAAAACTACAAACAAGAAGACATAGATGTAATTTAAAATTCAAAAATTATAGCCTTCTCTTAGAGTCCTAATTTTAACTGCAGCTGTTATTGGCGCAAGTTTTATAGACTTACTGTACGTCATTTAAACCCTTGATGCTCACGAGGATGCTTTCTTAGTATTCTATTATTTTCAATCTAGGTGATAATCCTGACCACACTACCTAGACACAGCTCCCTAGCAAAATATCCATCTGCATTATTTTTCTTTGAGAGAAACAAAGATGGATTTACATTACTGGATACACTTTCATATTTGCATTTATTTCAGATTTCTCAAGTTCTAAGTCAGTTTCATCATCCAGATTTGCTAGAAGTTCCTTTTTACCCTATGTTTTCTCTTTAATTAGCTCTCAATTTACATAATCTTTCATCAACCCCTCATTTAACCTCGCATACATTCTCCTACCGCACCTTCTGGCATATAATCATCACCCCGAGTAACCCAACTATATAAATATGGGCTAGAGTAATAACTATATTAATTTCTGTTCTTGGTTGAAGGAGTGGGAGGCTTTAAAGGCCCTTTTAGAGTCCAATTAACCCTAAAAGTTAGTCCAATTACTATTGAATCTCTTTACAATGACACCAAAACTAGATTCCTTCACAATGCTTGACATATAAACATAAGCAACAACCAAAATTAAATCTTAACAGGGTATCAGAACCATATTCATTGTGTCTCAGCCTTATCAGTTTGTACCTACCAAACTTAACTGTAAAATTGCAAATATCTTGTTTGAATAATCAATGACTAAACGGTAAAAAAAACATTCACAAAATTAGTGTACTCTATGTGTGTGTTCACAATAACAATCAATAATACATACCTCCCATATATAAAGTGGTTCCATCTACAAGAAGCTTATTTCTCTGAACCCATCTTTACTGTAGCCTCTTGTGTTGGTTGTGTAAAAGTTGATCAACTTTTAGTTTCTTATATCTACAAAGAAGAGGAAAATAATTAATGTCAAACAAGAGAAGAACAGAAAGAACATTATTCATTTGTTACAACAGATGTGGAGTCTATTGCAACAGATGTGGAGTTTGTTGCAATAGATGTGGAGTCTGTTAGAATATATCAAACCAGCCTTGCTAGTGGTTTGATTTGTTCCAATAGTTGCTTCGTCTGTTGCAACATCAACAACAACATAAACTACAAAGAAACAACAAATAAAAATATCAACAACAAAGAAAAAACATCATTTGTTCCAACACTAATAGCCTAAAGGAATGCTAAAACCAAAAATGGACATACAAGAAACAAAAAACAGCAACTAGAAGAAAGGGAGATGAAGAAGATTGCATAAAAATAAAGATATATAGAAAGACCTTTACTCCTCCCAAGTGATTAACAAAATATGGTGTATCAAACCATCAATCACACCTCACTAATAGAAGCTCAAACCTTCCTCTTAGGTGGACCAAAGGACTCACACTTCCTCAATCCCACCTTTCTTGCCAAATGTTCAACACAAATGAAATCCATCAATTATATTAAACTCTCAAGTTTTTAATATGTTTTCCAAGACCTACACTAAGATGGATTTTCCAAGCCCTAAACTAAGGAAAGAAACTACACTAAGAGTAATACTCAATTTCAATTCATCAAAGTCTAATGAAAAGATAAGTAAAATTGTCTATTTATACTATTACATAATAAAAGACTTAATTGCCCTTAATGAAACTCCCAAAAGAGGCGCCTCTTGAGTGTAGCTTTAGAGTGAAAAATGTCTTCAATGCCCTTCACTTGAGGCACCTATGGAGTGCATAAGTGCTCCTCCTTTCTCCTCTTGAACAAGGCTTCAAAATGCTCTAAAAGGCCTTTAATCAACTTTCAATTCCGAGGCTTGAACCTTTGATAATGCCTTGTACTCTTTTGTGGTCTTTATGTTTGTATCATCCTATCCATCTTGAAAGGAATTTTTCCTCAAATTCACACCTTGCAAAACTAAAGGAAGGGAAAACAAACACACAATTCTCATGGAAGGAGGGTTAGCTTTAGTACCTTAAGTAAGGTAAACATGTCGAGGGGGTACACTTTTAGAATACAACCAACCATCCTTTATGAGTAATAAGAAGATCCAACTACTAACATCACAAAGAACACACTTAAAGAAAAAATCAATGAGTGGAGGATACAATCTGAAATCAATATATATGTCACTTATTTTCAAGGGAAGGCAAGCATTCAAAATTAGACATCTACAACTTAGGAATGTTCCCTTAGAAACACATATCCTATCACTCACTACATTTTATGAACATGATCACTATTAAGCATACTATTATCAAGGTCTTTATCAAAAAAATTCAAAGAATAATATTCATCATCAAGACTTACATTATAAACATCTACACTAACTTGAAAGTTTTTAATCACACTATCCTTATAATCAAGTAGTGAGCTATCCTTAGGGGCATATGATTCATTAGACACATCAAGAGACCTAACAATGGGAGAGACATGCATATCTACAACAAGAAAACCCAAGATCACTTCACAAGGAATCACCATTAGTACAACACTGATATCATTAATCCTTGGTTTTTCACACTTGACATATACCCACACATCCATGGTATTCAACATAAAAGACTTGGCATAGAGGATACCAAAGAAGGGGATAGTATCAACATTAAAGATAATGATACAAGTGTGATCTCGTAGATGGACCCTTTTTGTATATGTCAAAGGCAACCAAGAGAAAGCCCGAGCTTAAGTGTGGGAGAAGCCAAAAATCACCCTTATGTGTGAACTAAAGGGGTGGCCTTGAAGCCTTATTCATTAAAAGGGCACCTTTGTCATTTTAAGTCTTTTGGGGAATGTAATATAAATAGAACCACTTAGGGTTTTATTCACTTAGTTGATTATATTTTGAGATTTGTAAAATTTGCAACACTTTAGTTCTCTCTCAAGAGCTCCAACCAAAACTAGGGCTAGACAAGTGAAGATTCACTTGTGTTCGCATATTGGCTTAAAACGTTAGTTTTTAAAGGAGGTAAAGGCCCTCGTGTGTCAACGTAGAGTTAGGTTTGTGTCACAGATAGTGTTTAAGGGTCCAAGAATGTAACAATACTTGGGTTCTTAAGATTGTCCCTTCATTTGGTCTAACTATTTATCTTGTATCTCGTTAAATCTGTGGTTCCTTGTTGTTGTTAATGTTCGCGTAACCTTCTTGTTATTGTAATCTTGTTGTTTATGTGTTGACATAGTGCAGCCGTGTGGGGCCTCTTCGATTCACTATAGTCCTTGTAATCTTGTATTCTCTATCTACTTTGTTGAATATTGTCTTGAAAACATAAAGAAGCTGAGTGGAGCCTTTGATTCTCTATTGTTATTGATCTTGTAGATGTCTTGAATCCGTGTTGTGTGTTTGATATTGTATCATTTGGTATCAGAGATTGTGGTTGATTTTGTTCCAACAAAATCAATCTTGGGCTTGGTAGTTAAAAAATACAAAAAAAAATAAAAAATTCTTGAAATCTAAAAATTCCAAAAAAAAAAAGAGGAAAAATTTGTCCATCTTGTTCTTAGCTGAGAAAATGGTGTTGTGTTGTTGTCTTGGTCGAAATTGGTGGTAGATCTACAAAAGATTTTAATTGTTTAGTTTGTTTCTTGTGTTAGTTCCTTTCTCATCAACACAAAAGTGTCTAAATCAAAAGTTGAGCTTGTAATATTGACTATTGTTGTGGTGACTTGAAGTTGTCCATGTGTTGAACCTTGTTGTTGAAGATTGGTGGCCGATTAGTGGTGTTGTTGTTATGTTCATGAAAATTGTTATTGTGTTCATCTTATTCTTCACCTAGTCTTATAACTTAAACTACAAAAAGTGCAAACTTGATTCAAAAAGGTAAAGATAAAAGTTTTAAAGTTTGTTGGTGAGAAGACTTGAATCGTCACTTCATAGACTTTTCAACTACTATCCATAAATCAAGGAGCCTTATTTGGTGGAACTAGTACAAGTCAAGATCATCCTTTTGAGAATAAGCTTACAAAAGACTCAAGACTTATACTTTCCCTCCAACACCAATTGCCTTTTATTCTAAATTGTGTGAAGGTTGAGAATTTCAAATTTATGACTAAGTTGTGTGGGCCCAAGACAAATTACATGTTGCCACATCACCACTTGCTACTGTTCAAGTCAATAATTAAACTTAAATTTGGATTTTTTTCTAGTTTCTAATTGTTGATTCTTGGTTTCCTTAGTTGATCCTAGAACTAATTAACAGACTAGTAAACTCCTACTAGATTGTCAATTAGTCCTTTACATCCCTTATTCGTGTCTACGTTTCTTTTGTGCTTTTGTCATTTTTATAATCGTAGTGCTTCTTGGTTCAAGTTTGGACATTACTTAATTAAGTCATCCAACAAATAATCCATTTTGACTAAGGAGTAGACTAACTCTTCCACTCACCACAACTACAAGCTGACTTGCAAACATTTGAGACATCAAGTGTGAGGCCACAACATGAGTGAGATAATAGTGAGGTTGTTTGAACTAACTTGTGTTTTGTTTTGTAGGTTTTGTGTTGTATTGCTGTATGTGACATAGTGTACTGATTTCATGACTTGTTGGATTGTAACTTGAAGGATTAATTCTGATACCATTAAAATGGAACCCGAGGCTTCAAATGCTCAAACAATGGATAGTAATGCCATCAATATCATTTTGGATCGCCTTGAAACTATGTCCCAAGATGTGGCTAGGTTGAATATGGGTCTTGAAAAACTAGATACGGATGTGGCATCAATGAGTGGGAGATTAGAGCGTGTGGAAAGTCAAAGGAGTCGACTATCCACCCCTCAACACATTTCCTCGACCACTACTCCCTAGGCCTTTCACCAAATGTTCCATCCACCAAGACAACCCTCCAACGTCACAAACCAAACTCTACTATACTCCCTCACCCAAGACCATGAGAGGCCAATCCAACCACCACTTCACCAAGTCCAACAAGAGGGACTTGGAACCCAAATTCCACCCCACAACCCGATCCTTCCAAACCAAACTCCACTTGGCCAAAGAACTTATTATCCACCAAATCCAAACCCGCCACTACAAGCTCCACTTAACCTAAATAGACATATCAAACATGAGGGGGATGGTCCATTTAATGATGGTTACATGAGGGGGGAGGAGATACGAGGTAGACATATTGATCCAAGGGAGGTTCATGGCCGAGAAGGAAAAGTTGGTCATTGGAACCAACAAGGGAACCAAATCCGTGAAGTAGGACTAAATACCATCAAAATGGGACTTCCAATCTTCAAAGGTGAGAGTGATCCCGAAGAGTTTCTTACATAGAAATCTGCATGTGAGAGGGTCTTCCAAGTCAATGATCTTACCGAAGGGAAGAAGAGTTGCTACGCGATTGCTCACTTTGAGGGTTATGCTACTATATGGTGGGAGTATGTTAAGTGTTTTGGCGATGTGTTGGTAGAGGGTCAGCCCCCTCCTTGGTTTCGGCTAAGGTACCTCATGAGACAAAGGTACCTAACCGAAAGATATTATCAAGAGCTCCTTGCCAAGTTGTATAACTTGAGGCAAGGAAACAAAAGCGTCGTGGCTTACTATGATAAGTTCCAACAACTCATCTTGAAACTTGATCATAGAGGAGAACAAGTGAGTCATGATATCATACAATTCAAGGTGAGGTTGAATAGAGATATTGCTTCACGGTTGACCTTACACAAGTTCGACACAATTGATGCCATTTTTCAAGCCACCTTGGAGATTGAGAGAGAGATACAGGAAATGGGGGGCAGCAAGTTCAAGGGGCAATCACCCTCAGATTGGAACAAAGACAAGATTGACTCATCCAATAAGGATAAAATCGATGCCAAGCTGATCCAAGCTGAGACCAAGGCTGCCCAAAGGTACCTTTCGAGAAATAAAGGTAAATCAAATTTTACTTCTCATCCTAAAGGATTTCAATATTTTTAATGTCAAGGGTGGGGGCACAAGGCTAATGAGTGCCTAAATCAGAGAAATATAATCCTTAGGGAAGGAAAATTATATTACCTTGGTGGGGAAGTGGGGCTTGCATCGAATGAGTTTGATGAAAACACTCAAGATGGAGAGCAAGAAGCCGAGGCAGAAATAGATGAAGGCGTGGAAGATATTTGGCCGGTTGATGAAGAGTGTATAGTACCCTTGTTTATGGTAAGGATAATATGTTAAGTGATGGTTTAGAAGAGGAAACCGAGGCTAAGGATGATAAAAAAGTGGAGGAGACGAGAGTTCAAGAAGTGGGATTTTCCCACAAAGACCATTTGATGCTTACTAACCGAGATGCTAGCACTTTGCCTAGCATCCATTATTCTTATGTGAAGGTTGAAGGACATCCAATCCCAAGGAGAAATCTTGATGATCTCATGACACCCTTGGTTGAATATCCTAACTTTGGGAGGAGTCGAGAAAAGATTATTCGAAGAGAAGAGATTACAGGTGAAGATTGCTTGAGTTTGAGGTCAAACTCCTCTCAAGATGGAGAGGATGATACAAGTGTGATTGCATAGATGGACCTTTTTTGTGTATGTCAAAGGCAACCTAGAGAAGGACCGAGCTTAAGTATGGGAGAAGCAAAAAATCACCCCTATGTGTGCACTAAAGGGGTGGCCTTGAAGCCTTATTCATTAAAATGACACCTTTGTCATTTTAAGTCTTTTGGGGAATGTAATATAAATAGAAACACTTAGGGTTTTATTCACTTAGTTTATCATATTTTGAGATTTGTAACATTTGCAACACTTTAGTTCTCTCTCAAGAGCCCCAACCGAAACTAGGGCTAGACAAGTGAAGATTCACTTGTGTTTGCATATTGGCTTGAAACATTGGTGTTTAGAGGAGGTAAAGTCCCTCTTGTGTCAATGTATAGTTAGGTTTGTTTCACGGATAGTGTTTAAGGGTCCAAGAGTGTAAAAATTCTTGGGTTCTTAAGATTGCCCCTTTGTTTGGTCTAACTATTTATCTTGTATCTCATTGAATCTATGGTTCCTTGCTGTTGTTAATGTACCCGTAACCTTCTTGTTGTTGTAATCTTGTTGTTTATGTGTTGACATAGTAAAGTCATGTGGGTCCTCTTCAATTCACTATAGTCCTTGTAATCTTGTATTCTCCATCTGCTTTGTTGAATATTATTGTTGTTGTCTTGAAAACATAGAGAAGCCGAGTTGGGCCTTTGATTCTCTACTATTATTGATCTTATATAACTCTTGAATCTGTGTTGTGTGTTTGATCTTGTATCAGATAATGAGCATGAACCAAAACTACACTTTCAAAACCTCACAAGTACCCCGGGGTCAAAGGGAAGTAGTAGAAAAGGGGGTAATTCGAGGTGACCCACTCCTTTCACTAGGCTACCAAACTCACAATCATCATCATTCAAGAAACGAAACCTTCCACCAAAATTACTATCTCTACATAATGCCAATTCAAAATTAACATCGTTATTATCATAGGCAAAGAGGTAGTATAGGAAGGAATCAAGTATGAAGACATCACCCAAGGTTCTATCATATACAAGAGGGTCATGTAGTGTATGAATACTCTTGTCACATGGTAATGGAACCTTATTCAAGTTATAAGTGCTAGTACTAGATGGACAAAAATCATTCTTACGAAAAGAATTGATTTTGTCATCTAAAGGATCAACTAGTTCTTGTGTTCTCACAACAAAGTTTGGTCCTTATGAAACCTATCAACACCAAGAGTATCACAAAAGGGAGATTCATACCCTTCTTCACTAATCCAATCCGAAACTACACCAATTTGGCCACTACTAGCCACATCACAACAATTCAAGTTCAAGAAAGTGTAGAAATGTCACCTTGTGGATCATAGGAAGTTCATTTTCCCTCTTTTTTAGCATTAGGGAAGCCTTAATGCTCCTCATTACAAGTGAATAGGTCAATTTTTCCCTTTGGACTCACTTCTTCATCACTTGTCCCAAAATGGGGACTTTCGGCCAAGGGTTTGGATGGAACATTCTTGGGCTCCTCCTTGGTACTTCTAGGGCCTTGAACCTTCACATAAGATGAGAAAATACTAGTTAAAATGATAGTATTTGGGTTATTGATTAATGAGGGTCCTTCATGGACTAGATCCACAAGCACATGTTTCTTTCCCTTTTCTACATCACTACCTGCGGTTTCCCGTTCCCTTGCCCTCTTTCCTTCGCATTCTTCTTGTATCTCACCACTAAGTTTCTCTCCATATTGAGGGTTGAACTCATTATCTATGGATTATATCACCATCTCTTCTCTTAGTTGAATGGAGTAGTTTCCGTTTAGTGGATCTTGGGGAGGAGGTATTAGATTTGATTGGTGATGGACTTGGATTTGTGGCATGGACTTTTGTGGAGTGTGGGGTCTTTGGTTAGGGATTTAGACTTTTGGAGGTTATGTTGGACATAGTCTACCACATAGTATACCAACCCCCACTTTCATTCTAGCCACACCACCTTCAAGGATGTAATTTCACTACTCATAACATCCATATCACCGTTTATGTCTCTCCTCATAGCATCCATATCACCTTTCAACTCTTGGCTTAAGGCATCAAAGTGAGCCTTCAAGGACCCCACAATATCATTTCCCAAAGGTTTGGATGAAGAAACCTCGGATTCCATGGTCAAATGTACCTAAAAAAAGCAAAAAACAGCAAAGGCAAAAACCTACAAAGCGAATAAACAAGTTAGTTCAAAAAAGGCCTCACCACTCTCACACTCATTTCTTACCTCACAGTTGGTTTCACAAGTGTTTAAAACTTGGCAATACTCGGCAAGTGAATGAGTGGTGAATATTCTTTGGACCATAATTGATTTTTGTTTGATATGACTCAAATAAAACGATGTACGGACTTGAACTAGCAAACTACTATGAATTTGAAAAAGAGAAAAACACACAAAAATTTGAAGATGTGAAACAAATGGACTCTAATATAATTACCAAACTAGTAGGTAGTTACTATCTTGATAATTATTGATAGAACAAAGAAAATTGAAACTAGAAACAACAATTAGAAACTAGAAAATCAAACTAAGAACTTAATTTGGCCGTTGAGCTATGATGATGTGGCATTCAATGATTGGACGTTGAGTTTTCACTTTTTCTACCCAAATCCTCAAGTCTCGGCCTAGAACCCCTTTAGGAAAGAAGAAATTTCATTTTTGGAGGGAAAAATAAAGATTTGAAAGACTTTTTGGAGCTTCAAATGAATTTAAAAAAAATGATCCCCCTTTTGTACTTGGATTGTACTTGATTTTGTACTTTGATTATTCCTTTATTTTCTTCCTTCTTTTGGATGACAATGAATATGCCAAGGAATATTCTTCCACAAACACCAAGTACACTCTATTTCATCTCCTTTTTTTTGGATCAAACACCTTCCTTGAACATTCTTCTTCAACAAGATTGGATGAACATAAAAGAACAAGATGAATATTCAAGGGTTGACCAACATTTGACCTTCACTCAAATGAACCCTAACCTTCAATTTTTTTTTATAGATATAGGTTCCTTAGGCTAATATGAATTCAAATATCACAAAATCAGCAACAACCACCATCCAACACTATAACACCACACGGATCTATCTCCTTTAGAGCTTCAAGAAGCCATATCCATGGTGGATCTAGCTCAAAATCGCCCAAATCTTATTCCAAGATTATATCTAGACTCCTTTGGTGATAGGGAGAAAGGATCTAGCACTTTAAACCAACAAAACACAATAAAATTTAGTAGATCTAACCTGTAACTCATGGATCTACTACAAACAACAAGACAACATAGTTTTTTTGAGATTTTTAGATTTTTTGACTCTTTTTTGTTGAGATTTTCTTAATAAGAACACTAAAACCAAGATTTAGAGATGTAGGAACACCCCTAAACAAGGCTTTGATACCAAATGATATCCTAAAGAAAGGCTAAAATTGAAAATGGACACACAAGGAATAAAAAATAGCAACTAGAAGAAAGGGAGATGAAGAAGATAGCATAAAAATAAAGATAGATAGAATGACCTTTACTCCTGCCAAGTGATTAACAAAAGATGGTGTATCAAACCATCAATCACACCTCACTAATAGAAGCTCAAACCTTCCTCTTAGGTGGAACAAAGGACTCACACTTCCTCAATCACACCTTTCTTGCCAAATGTTCAACACAAATGAAATCCATCAATTATATTAAACTCTTAAGTCTTTGATGTCTTTTCCAAGACCTACACTAAGATGGTTTTTCCAATCCCTACACTAAGGGAAGAAACTACACTAACAGTAGTACTCAATTTCAATTCATCAAAGCCTAATGAAAAGAGAAGTAAAATTGTCTATTCATACTATTACATAATAAAAGACTTAATTGCCCTTAATGAAACTCCCAAAAGAGGCACCTCTTGAGTGTAGATTTAAAGTGCAAAATGACTTCAAAGCCCTTCACTTAAGGCACCTATGGAGTGAATAAGTCCTCCTTTCTTCTCTTGAACAAGGCTTCAAAATGCTCCAAAAGGCCTTTAATCACCTTTCAATTCCGAAGCTTGAACCTTTGGTAATGCCTTGTAATATTTTGTGGTCTTTGTGCTTGTATCATCCACTGTCAACAACATCATTAACAATAAAGAAGCAACATCCTTTGTTCCAACACCATCAATAACACCATACAACAATTTCCAACAACACCAACCCCACCAACAACATCAATAATAGCATCAACAACAAAGAAAAAAATAAAATACATACAAAAAAATAATACTACCAACAAGGCTTTTAAACTTCTCCCAATAGATGACTTTTCTCGCATATTGTAATAAAAATTCTCCTTTCATTTATTCAACACTTAAAAGTTCCTTCAAATTTTTAAACAAATATGATATAGGTAAATGGTAATTAAATAAAAAATAGATGTAAATAACTTGCAAAGAAGAAGACGAGAATGAAAGAGAAATAGCAAACCATACCTTACCTGCAATGTAAAAAGGGCATCAAAATAGCGATTTCGATCGAGAAAAGATATGGATCGATTTAGATCCAAAAGGATCTTTATGAGAAAGAAGAGAGAAAAGAGAGAAAAAAGTTTTTGATAACCTTAAAGAGGAGAGAAAGAAAAAGATGAGAGATGAATAAAATAATTTAGGGCTGAAGGAGAGATGAGATAATTTAGGGTTTAAATATTCATTAAAAACTTGGGGGCATGAGGAAAACGGGTGACATTGAAAAGACGAAAAAAGACTAGTCAATGAGATTTTGAGTTATCCAAGAAATATTTTTTACCGCCTTTATTAGTGTTATTTTATCTTTCTTTCGAACAGAAGCTTGCTTTAAAATTTTTAAAAAAAAATTTCAAACAGATATTTCATCTGTTGCAACATATATAAATATTTATTTGAAAAATTCCAATAGTTCAGTCATCTGTAATAATAAATGCAAATTTCCATTTGGTAATTAAATCAGATATGTCATCTATTACAATAAATACTAATATTTGTTTGAAAAATTCCAATAGCTCAGTCATCTGTAACAATAAATGCAAATGTCCATTTGATAATTGAATCAAATATGTCATCTTTTGCAACAAATATCAATATCTATTTGAAAACTTCCAACAGCTCAGCCATCTGTCAGAACAGATACAAATGTCTATTTAATAATTATATCAAATATTCATTTGTTGCAACAGATATGAATATCTGTTTGAAAATTTCCAACAGCTCAGTTATTTTTTACAACAGATTTCATAGCAATTAATGTAAGTAGAACTAGCAATGAATAAGTCCATAGGGTCAACTATAACTTCAATTGAGTCTTTACAATTGCATGGTGTTGGTATTGCATTCATCCCAACTCGAGTCGTCAATCGATCACTCTGAATTGAAAAGATTCTCATTAACTTAATGTTAAGCTAGCACCTAAATTAATTTAGTTAGAAATAGGGATGAATAAGTTAATCAGGTCAACTACAACTTCAATTGAGTCTTTGCAATTACATAGTGTTGGTTTGCATTTATCTCGACCCAAGTCGTCGATCGATCACTCTGAGTTGAAAAGATTCTTATTAACTTAATGTTAAGATAGCACCTAAATTGATTTTGGTATAACTAGGTATGAATGGGTTCATAGGGTCAACAACAACTTCAATTAAGTCTTTGCAATTGTATGGTGTTGGTATTGCGTTCATCTCGACTAGAGTCATCGATCGATCACTCTAAGTTGAAAAGATTCTTACTAGCTTAATGTTAAGCTAGTACTTAAATTTATTTTGGTAGAAATAGGAAGGAATGAGTCCATAGAGTCAACTATAACTTCAATTGAGTCTTTCCAATTGCATGGTATTGGTATTCCGTTCATTCCGACCTGAGTCGTCGATCCATCACTCTGAGTTAAAAAGATTCTTATTAGCTTAATATTAAGATAGTACCTAAATTAATTTAGGTATAACTAGGGATGAATGAGTTCATAGGGTCAACTACAACTTTAATTGAGTCTTTGCAATTACATGGTGTTGGTATTGCGTTCATCCCAACCCGAGTCATCGATCGATCACTCTGAGTTGAAAAGATTCTCATTAGCTTAATGTTAAGATATTACCTAAATTGATTTTGGTAAAACTAGGGAGGAATGAGTCCATAGGGTCAACTACAACTTCAATTGAGTCTTTGCAATTTCATGGTATTGGTATTAAGTTCATCCAGACCCGAGTCGTCGATCCATCACTCTGAGTTAAAAAGATTCTCATTAGCTTAATATTAATCTAGTACCTAAATTGATTTAGGTAGAACTAGGGATGAATTAGTTCATAGGGTCAACAACAACTTCAATTGAGTCTTTGCAATTGCATGGTGTTGGTATTGCGTTTATCCTGACCCGAGTCATCGATCGATCACTCTAAGTTGAAAATATTCTCATTAAATTAATATTATAAAAACTATATCTTTCAAAATTTTAAAAATTAATTAAGATCAATTCAGACCAAATCAATAATTTCAAAACTTGTTATATTTTTCCAAAATTACAAATCAGTCCATACAAATCAACCATTTGCATGAAAAACTCTTTCTTATTTTAAATCTCAAGTTCTCGCTCTTTTCTCTCTCTCTCTCTTGATAATACAAACAAAAACTACTCAACATATTGCTCAACCCTTCAAAACAAATCGATTTTCTTTTTACTTTCGACCACATAGTTGTTATTTTTGACTTTATTCTCGCTTTTATCCATTGTTTTCTCTGTCTCCATATGTAATAGAGTTTGAGAAGATTTCTACATTTGTTATTTATTCTAAAAATTAGGAATTTTTAGTTAATGATAAAAAAAGACTTTTAGTTGTATTATCTTCGAGAATGGGTTAACAATTTTGAGTTTTGATGCTAAAAACTTAGAAATCACTCGAGAAAAAATCCTAGTTTTTGTCACAGTATTTTGTTGACCGTGTGGTATTGTTAGATCGTGTTTGTAGTGTTGTTGGTGGTGCTATTGGTATTTGTGGTTTTGGTGGTGGTGGTGGTGGTCTTGGTGTTGGTATTGATGGCATAGGTGGTAGTGTTGGCGATCTTGGTATTGTTGTTGGTATTGGTGGCGTTGGTGGTGGTTTTGGTTGCATTAGTACTGGCCTTTGTGGCATTGGTAGTGGCATTAGTTGTGGTATTGGTGTTGGTCTTGGTGGTCTATTTGTTACAACAGGTGGAAGATTTGTTGAGAGATATTAAATAGGTCTTCAAATAGATTCTCTGATATGAGTCAAATGGCCACCTTAGATTTTGATGACATAATTCGAAGTCAGTACGTGAGGCATCAAGCTTTGGTCACATTGAGGACACAGGATCCTACATGGAGGGGTCAATTTGAGTACAACAAACAGCAATCCCACATGTGGAAGATTGCTTGGAGCATTGAAAATTAACGACTCACAGTTTTGGGCCTTCATTAAGGGCATTTTGTTCACTTAGCCTTGTCCAAGTAACACTCTATGACCACCCCTTTTCATTAAGGATATTATGGTCATTTTGTTATGTAATAAGTTATACTATAAATAGGCTCTATTAGTTCATTTGCTAGTTAGTTTATGAAAGATGAAAGATTGAAACACTTGAAATCCTCTCTCTTGAGAGTATACCACCTTAGTATAGTCTTAGTTAGGACTTGAAAAAGTCATCCTTAGTATAGGGCTTGGAAAAACTAATATTGTTCTTTGCTTGGAAACAGTGGATCTTGAGGTGAGTCGATTACCTTGGCGGTCACCGTAAGAATGTGGTTTTGGTTATTACATTCATTAGGGGTTAATGTTGAAATATACTTGGTTCTTAATCTTGTAATAATCTTGGTCTCACTATCTATCCTTTCTTTATTTTGCAAATCCGTGTGTTTTTGTGTTTGTCATCTTGTATCGCTTTGTGTTGCTTGTTCTTCTCACGTTTTGTGGACTATTTTGGCATCTTGGTGGACTAATTTGTATCATTCTCCATCTTTTCCAACTGATGGATAATCCGTTCTAGTTTTTTTTTTGTAATGTGACGTGTAATAATTTATTGAAACTTGTCTTACCTTTTTTAAAAAAATTATTCAGACATCAAATGTTTTGTATTTTTTATTTTTCTATTGTTTGTAGTTAAAATATGTCTCCCAAAAGAAAAGAAACTGTAACTAAAAGTGGATCAATTTCTGACCACACAACAAAAAAGGCTAGAGTACAGATAGAATCGAAGGAACTTCCTCAGCCAGGGGAAAATAAAGCTGAGAAAAGTAAGAACTCCTTCTCACCAATGGGGCGTGAGTTATTATCAAAATATCAGCATGGTACTGTCAAAACCATTAGTATGGACAGGTTTTGAATTGCGATACTGATGGATCACCCTAAAGAATTAACTAGTGATCTTGTACTTAAATGTCAGTTGGGGAAACGTTTTGATGAATTTAGGAGTATTATAAAGAATGAAAACATAGACGGACATTTTAAGAGGAGCTTCTTTATGTACTTTCTTAAGCTGCCTAAGGACCGCACTCTCCGTTTCTAAATGAGCATGGTATATGGTCTTCTTAAGCACAAGATCAAGTACACGGGGGATGATAAAGATCCAAAGGAGGGAAAAAAAGATAGATGAAATCTAGATCAACTACTGTGGCATGCCAGTTTATTTTGGATTGAAAGAGTTTTCCATAGTGACGGGCTTGAGATGCGATCATCTAGAAGAAACTCTCATCAAGGAAACACCCCACAAAGGATCCAACAAACTCAAGGGGAAAAAAATGGGTTATTAGGCATTGTTGAACGACGTAGCTACAAAGTGGGGGATTTGATGGCAGATCTTTAGGATAAAAACATACCAAAGCACTACAAGGAGAAATTGTGCTTAGTTTTGGTTTGTCTATTCCAGTTTATTAGCAAGAGACATCAAGAAAGTCATAGAAGATAATTTGTTGGCACTTGCTGGTGATTTTGAAAAACTCAATGATTATCCTTGGGGATATGATGGCTACTATTTGACTGTTTAATATTTACTGACAAAGCTATCCACATGGACGATCACATTATACAGCTTTCCTTGGGCTTTCATGATAAAATTAATCACTATTTTTACTAATCCATTAATTTATATTGAATATAGTTATTATGAATTTTTTTGCTTACTTCCTGTTTACATATTTTACGTTTGAGCATTTAAAGCTATTCCTCCCCTCCGAAAGCAGTTCAAGGATTACCCAGATGAGGTTTCTCATCTAAGGATCCTTAGGTGGTTGGCTGCAAAGGGCAGCAAAAAAATTAAGGCTGATCCCTTTAACCCTTTGGATGATACAGTACGTCTTCTTTCAACTAAAATAATTTGCGTCAAAGAAAGATATTGAAATATATGTGCCATCTGTTGCAATAGATGGTTCTTCTATTGCAACAGATTACCCATCAACTACAACTGATGCAATAGATTGGTAATCTATTGAAATAGATGATCCATATTTCACAACAGATTAACTATCTGTTGCTCTAGTTCCCTGAACTTGACTCAACAGATTACCCATCTACTACAAATTATGCAATAGATGGGTAATCTGATGCCACATATTGTCAATTTGTTGTGACGTATAGATTAGCAGTTGCGGAAGATAGATCATCTGTTGAAGAAGTTGGTTGTGTTAACATGTAACCTAAATGAATGGAAATTATTATTATATTATATGATTTAAATACCTTCCATCTTTTTTAATAGGTTGTGTATCCTTGGATCGTGCCTACTGAGCAGGATTTGGGGATGACTTTTTTTATTACTCTAGGTCTTGTTGATACAATAGCAGACCCAATGGTGGAGTTAATAAAGAAGGAATTGGCTGGAGTAACAACCATAAATAGAGCAGTTAGACAAGGTCATCCTAATGTTAAAGCTCTTCATGACCAACCTACTGCAACAGATCTGCGTGCTTCTTCTGGGGGCATTGCTGGTAGAGTTGTTGATAATGGTGGAAGCCATCCTGATGATGTTGTTGCAACCAGTCGTCATTATGAGCATGTTGGTGCTCAGGAAAAAATAAATATGTTTAGAAACACCTCTTGCATAGGTCCCTCTCACCCCTTTTCACCCTCATATTCTCATTGTAAATGTAAAGTATGCAAGGACAAAGAGGATAAACTCCTTGAAAAACTAGGTGTTATTGCTGAAGATGTCGAGGAATTCAAATCCAAGAGGGTGTCATAATATCCAAGAAGGTAAAGGAGCCATAAACTCCTACAACGGCGGTTAGGAGGAAGAAAATAGCAATTAGCCAAGTACTCTCCAATCGGAAATCCAAAAAAATTACAACTTCTCCCACTCCAAGAGTTGTTGAAGTTTAAGGGCCACTGAAAAAGGTGAACATATATGCATCACTTAGATATGAAGAGAAGAAGGAACTGCAAAAAATCATGACTGGTAAGACGAAGGTTCCACAAGAATACACCATGCATTCATTTGATGCCAAAGACTTCACGAGTATGACAACTATGTGTGAGTGATACGTGGACATGTAAGTTTAATTTTTCTAACAGTATAAGTTTAATTTTTCTAACCTAGCCTTACTATATACTCTATGAAGAAGAAGCTACATGTGTATTCTGTTACAACAGCTGGGTATTCTGTTGCAATATAGTACACATCTATTGCATAAGTTGCGTTAGTTGGGTAATCTGTGAACTGATTTAGAGAACCCCCTACAACAGAATCTTTACACTGTTTTTTCTTCTTTACAATTACTAACCTATTCAAAAATTGTCTTCTTATACCACAGTATGTTGATGAAATTCTCTACCTCATGAGGAGTAGGCAATTAGCGTACCCGGATGCTTATGATGTTTTTTATAGGATAATGGACCTCAACTTCTACAATAATTTCAAGAGTAGGTACGATACTCTCCATAGTCAAACTGGTCCCGGTGGCCGGGGAATTGATCAGTTAGTTTCTACGTTCGAATGGGATGAAGACACGATTGACTATGTTAGAGGAAAGAGGTCGTATCCACACGGTAAGAGCTGGACTAAGGAAAAGAGAATCCTTGCAGTCATGAATGTGGAAGTCAAACATTTTCTCGCTATTGAGATAATACTCGAGGAGGGAAAGATTATGGTTTATGACTGCAAATTAACTATCGTCAAGGAGGCCAAGTTTTTAACCCACGTACAGCCACTCTTGATGTTTTTCCCCAAATTGTTGACGCAGAGTAAACTGATGGATCATTTACCAGCGAAAGTCTTGAAGAAGGAATCATGGGATTTTGAATGTCGAAATAAGAACATCCACCTTTAAAAAAATAAAATCGGTGCCACGTGTGGGCCATACTCGCTTGCATACATCGAGTGTTTGCTGACCGGTATAGAAATGGCTAGTATGTGTGACACTATTGTGGAAAAGGTAGAAGTAGTCTGGGCTTATGGAGTACTAACTAAATAGTTGGAGCCCGTGCATAAAGAAGAATATGTACAGAGACAGAGACGAAAACGACAACAATTTTTTATTTCAAGCCACTTCACTTTACATACATGTAGTGGGAAAATTTTTTATGTCTAATGAAAGTTGAATTTTTATAATGCAACAGATTGTCTATCTATTGTAACAGTTATCATACCTGCTATGGCAGATTGATTATCTATTGCAATAGGCTGGTCATCTATTGTATTATGCAGATGTTTCTGTCTGTCTGTTGTAATAGATATATAATCTGTTACAACTGATGGGTAATCTATTGGAACAAATCAAAAAAGTAGGAAGACTTGCTATATAATTTCCAGCAGATGGCCTACATGTTGCAACATATGTCTAAATCTATTTGATAAGATGTGTCGTCTGTTGCAGTAGATGTATTATCTGTTGCAATATTTGAATCAAGTATTCCATTTCAATTAACAAGTTCAAAACTAAGGATTCAATTATATTCATAGACAACATAAAATAAATCGATGCCTTCGGAAATTTACATTAAATAACTCAACAAATAAGTGAAATGTAAAAAAATAATTATGGGTACAAATGATCTACTCTACAAATAAATCAACAAGTTAATTAAGGAGGATAGGTTATTACATTGATAGACTCAAGCTATAAAGATCTACTCAATATGGAAAAGTTGTTCTTCATCAGATGCTACGGACTTCGGCTTTGGTCTTTATGGATTTTTAATGTCGCTTGCGCATGACTTCTGAGCTTTCACTTCTCCGTATTTCCGTAAAAGAGCAGCATATCTTTGGTAGAGTAGTCTGGCATCAAGTCCATCATTTGGTACTTGTAATTCATCACTCAAATACTCAGCGTAAGCGGCAACAAAAAGACCGTAATCCCTATATTTTAAAATATAGATAATCCATATCTTGCAGTTCATATAAGCATTGTGAAATTTATGAAATGAAACTAAATCTTGATACTTATACTTACAGGATACAAATGGTTTGTTGAGCAACTTCTTCAACATATTGTACATCAAATGGATTACCCATTTTATCCCGGTATAATTCAATCATCGACCAATTAGTACGAACCTTTTGTTTCAAAAAGCCACTCATATCAAGGTAAGTAGGAAATATTTTGGCCATATTTTGTATCTCAGATGATGTCCTAAAATGTCTTCTTTGCGACATTGAGTCATAAACACGGATGCACCTCTCTTTTAGAATGACGATAGCCAACACCTAATCGAATTCATCACGACAATTAATTGGGAGGTACATTTCATCGACCAAATGCCAAGGTAAGCTAGCTGGAATGCTAACACCTTTGATGTTGTTGATTAAGCATTCCTCATTTTGAAAACTTCCGACTGTTGTTGACAATACCTATCGTAGACATTATTGATGTAAAATTTGAACAAATAATTATCTGTCGTGTATCTGTATTGTTCTTGTGTTTGCAACTTGGACTTCTTTTAGAGGTAGTAAAAAATGACACTGATGTACTCCACATATTATCAAACATTTCAGATTATGTGACGAAAAAATTAATACATAGATACAAATAAATAAATTATTAATTAATAGTAATATATATGTCATTTAAACCTCATTATTCCAGCAAGTTTGGGGCTATGGTATCAAATAGAACTAATTATTCATTTCGAAATGTGCAACAACAAAGTTGAACATATCAAACCGAAGACTCGATTATTTCACTTTGTAGAGTTCATCCTTTTGTTTGCTACATGATGATTTATATGTGTTAATGTCATATTTTCACAACAAGAATTATATCATTCAATATCTTTAAAATTGATTTATGTACCTGTTGGCATGATGCTTTGACAGCCCATCGGCAATCCATTCTGAATAGTCGTTGATCAACTTTGTTAGTTTTTTTGGAGCCTCATCTTAGATGTTGAACCCTTCAAACAGGTAATTCTTCTGTTCTTCTAAACTGACAGGCTCTACTTTTTCTTCTTCTGTAGAATAGTTGATGGATTATCAACTGTGATATTATGCTCTTCAGCAATAGCTTCTACTGTGACTTTCACTTGGAAAGCCAGAATTGTCAATCCTAATTACAGATATACAACAGATTGTTTATTTATTGTAAAAAATAAATCTTATATTGTAATAGATGGATCATCTATTGGGACAAATTCAAACAGGTAAAACAGAGCGGTACGATAATTTCAAACCGATGACCCATCTATTGCAACATAAGGCTCATTTGTTGGTACAAATTAAAATAGTACAAAAACCTATTTGATTTGCTGAAATCGATAGACATATGTTGCAACATATAACACATCTGATGCAACAGGTTAGACAACAGTTACAACAGAAGTATATATCTATTTGATGACTTTCAGCAGATGTATCATCTATTGAAATGGATATGTGCCTATTTGGTTTGTTGGAATAGACGATATACATTCACCTTCTTCAGCCCATGTTACTCTCCTGTCGCCCTTGTACATTGAACTGCGGTGCAAGACAAAGATAGAGGCATTGCAATTTTTCTTTTTTCGATGCTTGATGATGCCCTGGAAATATTTTTTTCCTCATCTTAGCCACCTTGATCTCTAGTGGAGTGTATGGATATGAAATCCTCTTTGATGGAATGACACCCCTCTTTGATGTCATTTCCTTTACAGAAGAAGTTAGTGCATTAATAACATTAATCACTCCATCATGTTTTGCTTTGCAGTCTTGACATTTACATGCAGAACATTCACTAGAAGTGGCAAAATCTGTGTAACCAGTATGATCATAATCATAATAGCTTGTTATTTCAAAAACTGTAAGAGGAACATCATTATCCCTAATAGCAGCACCACTACGACTACTACTACCACTACCATCATTAACTACAACAATGCCACCCTCCAAAATTATTTTTCTTATGATGGTTGTTGCTCCAAGCAATTCCATTTTTATTCTATCAATGACCTTAGGGTTCGATAAAGTTTGCATAGACCGTAAAGTAAGAAAAAATGGCATCTTTAACTCTCGATTGATTGGAACAAGCCACGGATGGACAATCTAAAATAATTAGTACATATATTAGAATGATGATGAAATCATTCGAAATAATCATCAATTAAAATAAAAACTTGATTAGAATTAGACTTACTGCTTCCTTTGGGGGGTTGAAGAGATCAAGAAATTTTGCATTTTTATTAGTTTTGGCCGACAACCATCTCACGATTCTTGGACAAGAAATTTCTTTCTGGTAGTTCACTTGCTATCTCAAATAAGGAATGGCTTCAAATGCCCAATCCTATAGCATAACGACAATAAATGAAAAGCAATATTGAGTAAAAAAAATAAATCATTTCATAATAAAAGAAATATTTACCTTGAAAACCTATAAAAAGCCATATAAGTTAACTGTCTTTGGTATTAATGGAGTCAACAAATATTTGACAGTCATTTTTAAGCTTTCATAACCATAAGGATAGTTGTTAAATGCCTCAAGATCCTCAAAGATATTTATTAAACAGAGGCTTATGTTGTTATTAACGTCTCTCGCCCAAAGAATATTATGTACAAACCAAACCAAGCACAATGATTGCTTGTGCTTCTTTAAAAGTCTTTTACCTTTCAACACTTCTATCAAATTTTTATTTTTGAAGCTTGGACCAACAATGGACATCAGGTCATCCCGATCACTCGACTTGCCTTTGCCTTTTTTGGGTGTGCGGGGTGCTTTTTTTTAGTTAGAGTAGGTATAACTTGAGAAGGAAGAGGAGGATAACATCTTAGTCCAGTATCTATGGTAAACTCCCTCCAACCAAAACAAAAATGCATGCCACAGTAATTTATCTACACCTCATTCATCTTGTCTTTGTTTTCATACATAAACCTATGCTTGAGAAGATCATATATCATTTTCATTTGAAAACGAGCATTGTTATCCTCCAGTAAATTAAGATATTTCCCAAAGCAGCTTTCTCTGAAATAAGAATCTAATTTTTATTCTCAAAGTATTTTTTTGAAGGCGTCGAAAGATTTTTCCATGGCTGACTTAACCATGAAATCACCCATTAAATCTAGGTCACCATTGCACTACATTCTCATAGGATAATGATAAATATTGAAGGTTTTGACCAACTCTTTATGGAAGGGTAATTAGTATTTGGATCATCTGTTTTGAAATATTCCTCCTCACTGTGTTTATTATCTTCTGCTCCTGATTGAGATAACGCTTGTAAAGCAAGCTCATAGAGTGATGGATGTAGCCTAGTTATTTCACTTGTTCCTTTACTTGGACTTGATTAAGTTTTTTTTATTTTGGGAGCCATATTATCTTAAATTAACAGGAACATAAAATAGATTATAATTGATTAATGCATTGTTAAAAGGGATAACAATAAATCTAACATGCAAACAGTAAAATAATAGTTCCAACAAACCATATATCTGTTGCACCCGGTATGTTATCTGTTGCAATATATAACCGACCTATTGCAACGGATGAGTAAATTATTGGAAATAATAAAAATAGATCACTCATCTGTTGCGCTAGGAAGTTTATCTATTACAACATCTAACCAACCTGTTGCAACAAATGAGTAATTTATTGAAAATAATAAAAATAGATCACTCATCTATTACATTAGGAATGTTATCTATTGCAATATATAACCAACCTATTGTAACGGATGAGTAATCCATTAGAAATAATTATAATAGATCACTCATCTGTTGCACCAGGTAGCAACAGATATCCTACCTGGTGCAACAGATGAATGATATGCTTTTATTATTTTTAATGAATCACTCATCTATTGCACCAGGTAGGATATCTGTTGCAACATATAACCAACTTGTTACAGCAGATGAGTAATTTGTTAGAAATAATAAAAATAGATTACTCATCTGTAGCACCAGGTAGGTTATCTATTATAGCATATAACCAACCTATTACAGTGGATGAGTAATCCTTTGGAAATAATAAAAATAGATCATTCATCTGTTACATTAGGTAGGATATCTGTTGCAGCATATAAGCAACCTGTTATAGCGGATGAGTAATCTGTTAGAAATAATAAAAATAGGCCACATATCTGTTGAAACAGATCAATCATCTATTGTCAAATGAGTTAGTCATTGGATTAATATTGTTTAGATTTCTTCAAAACAGAAGAGTCGTCTGTTGCAACAGATGAATAATTTGTTGTGCTCATTTGTTTCATTAGATGTTTAATCTGTTGCATTAGATATTTCATCTGTTGGATCAGATGGTTAATATGTTGCATTAGATGGTTAATCTGTTGCATCAGATGGTTAATCTATTGTATCAGATGGATAATCTGTTACGTCAGATGGTTAATTTATTACATCAGATGGTTAATCTGTTGCATCAGATTATTAATATATTGCATCACTATTTTTATCAAGAAAAATAACAAATCAACCCAGCAACACCAACACAATACATTCATACTAAGAACATCAAAGGTGACTAAAAATCACCAACAAATCAAATGAATAGTTCAACAACAAAAACTACAATAACAACAAAAAAAATATTTGACACTGAAAAGAGTAGAGAAGAAATATAGAAATTAGGGTTTTATTCAGTCCACATTTCAAATTTAAGCAAGAAATATTGAAATTGTTAACCAATCTAGAAGAGAAGTTGGCTCAAGTCATAATTTTTTACCTGTGAAAGAAAAATGGGACGATGAAGAACTCGAAGTTATTATCACCGGAGAAGTTGGCTCAAGTTCCTCTATTTCTTTACGTTGATTGATGGTGGAAAATTGAAAAGGAACTCGCCCAACTATTTGTCGCTGGAGCTTGAAGGGAGAAATTTTGTAGAACATTAGTTGGGAGATAGTTAAGAGACTGTCGAGAGAGAGGGGAGAGAGGCGATTGAATTAGATGAGAAGGGTGTGGATTGATTTGTATTTTTAAAAAGATTAGAAAGTTTTAAAAATATTGATCAAGTCCACAATTAACTTAATCAAGTTTTCTAATTAAGTTTGATCCTTTTAAGTTGGTCAATGTCATAAATCCTTCATTCAAGATTTAAAAGACACCTTTCTTTCAATTTTCTCTAGTCACAAGCTTTGCCTTGGTATTTGATGACCAGTTAATAGAGCCGTCCATATGGTCCAAGTCCGTTGGGCCGGCTCGACCCAACCTGTAATTTGATAGGGATGTATCACTACTAAAAAAATTGAAAAAATCGATCACACAATGTGATCGAAAAAAACTGACCACATGTGGTCCATTTTTTAATTTTTTTTTAAATTGTAAAAAAGAGACCACATGTGGTCGCTTTTATATTTTAAAATATTAAAATAATTATTTCAATAAATTAAAAAAATTAACAAAACCGACAACTTATGGTCAATTTTTAAAAATATTTTTTAATTATAATTTTTTAAAGAAAACTGACCACTAGTGGTCGATTTTTAATTTTTTTAAAATATATACATATATATATATATATATATATATATATATATATATATATATTTAAAAACATCGACCACAAAATAATAACAAATATTTTTTAAAAACCAACCACTTTTGGTTGGTTTTTAATGAAATTAAAAAAAGAAATTAATTATTAAAAACCGACCAAATATGGTCGGTTTTGGAATTAAAAAAGAAAAAAAGTAAATAATTATATAATCTAATATTTACTTTATGTAATCTAATTATTATTAGTAGTAAAAATAATATATTAGATTATATATATAATCTAATATATTTAATTTTTTAACAAATAATCTAATATATTATCTTTTAAAATTATATTGATTACACGTAGTCAATAACCAATATAATAATAATAAAAATAAATAAATCTTAGATTTTGTGAAAAAATTTACACCAAAAAATATATCAAATATAATATACAAATTACGTTAAACGTAATCTTTATCTTTTACTTATGTTTCAATATATTAAATAAATATTTTCCTCTATATATACGTTAAATGACGTTAAACATGAATAATCTTTGTATAATGAATATGTGTATATATATCATACCGTTGGGATAGATAATTGAAAAATGATATTTATAGTACGTATTTGAAAGTTGAAAACTGATGTTTATTGTACATATTTGAAAGATGATGTTTATAGTACGTATTTGCAGTCATAATAATGTAATATATAACCGATAATTCACCAGAATATAATGAACGTGTTCTATTATAAGGTAATATACTTGTGGATGTGATATATATGAAATACGTCGCATCATATTATTGGATAATATACTCATGTATGTATGTGATATATATTGTACGTATTTAGAACTTGATATAGTCGATAGTGTATATATGTGTGTGTATGTATAGGTATATATATAGTATATACATATTATGTAGTGAAGGTATATTAATGATATGAGATAAACTAATCAATAATTATTTGAGTATATGTGAAATACATTGTATATTATTATGGGGTAGTAAAATCATGTATTTGTTGGTTATAGTATGTATTTGAAAGCTAATAGAGAATTGAATATATGCATATATACGTATATCTCGTGTAGTGACGTATGCAGTAACCGAAAGCTCGATAACTGAATCTAGATATCAAAATATTTTGAATAATACATTCATATCATACTATTGAGGAAATAGATTTACTATTTTGTGTTAATGTAGATACACGTATATTGTTGACATTGTAATAATGTAAGACAAGTAATCGATAATTTATCTGATTAACACATTGTACTGTGAGGTGTATATATATATATATATATAATTTAATATCATAATTAAAAACTAATTAACTAAAAATTTATTGTAATTTGTAAAATTTATTGATATTATTATACGATTGAGGAAATATGCTACTCGTGTTCATGTGATGATAAAATAACTAATTATCTGATTTATATATATACGCATTGTATTAAATTAATTGGATATTGTTATTAATATTATAGAATTTATTAAAAAATTAATTTGTTAAAAATTAATTTTAATTTATTAATTATTGTTTATTAAATTTTAATTTATCAAGATTTATGTAAAAACCGACCACATGTGGTTAGTTTTTAAAAATATCTTTGAAAATCGACCATATGTGGTCGGTTTAATGTTAATAAAAAAATTATTTTAAAAGAATTAACCCTACCTACTGCACCCGACCCGACCTGAACGAAGCAACTTAAACAGACACATACACATATACATTGCTAACATACAAATATACACACACTCTCTCTTCCAAACACACAAATACATACACACTCTCTCTTCTAAACACACAAACACACACACAAACCCTACTTCCGCCGCCCTCGTGGACTGTCGTCATTGCCGAGCTTCCACCATCGCCAGGTACCAACACTCATTTTATCAATTTCCTTTTCCATTCTTGCCTTACTCATTTTTATCAATACCCATTTTATCAATTTCCATTTCTATTACACTTTTTATACTTGGGTGTTCTTGATTTTTGTTGTTTTCTTTTGCTTTATCTTCATTTTGAGGATTGTTTGCTTTATTGGATGTTCTTGATTTTTGTTGTTTGCTTTAATTTGAATGTAAAAATATGTGAATTACTTTCTTAATTGGGTATTCTTGTTTTTTTTTGTTTAGTTTAATTTGAATGTAAAGATCTATATATATCCTTGCTTTATCTTCATTTTGTGGATTATTTGCTTATTTAGGTGTTCTTGATTTTTGTTGTTTAGTTTAGGTTGAATGTAAAGATACTTGCTTTATCTTCATTTTGTGGATTTGCTTAATTGGATGTTCTTGATTAGTTTAGTTTGAATGTAAAGATACTTACTTTATCTTGTAAGTCTATTTTTCTTGTTCTTGCAAGTCAATTAGTTACTTTTCTTGCTACTTCATTATAGTTTTAGTATTTTGTTGGATTTTTATGGTAATTTTAAGCTAAGAATATGATAAAATAAGCTGAATTTTTTTATTTTGAATGTAGTTAAGTTTGGTGACTTGGTAGGTCACTTAGTCACTTGAAATTTATCAAGTGTAGGTACTTTAAAGGTGAATTTTTTGTTTTGAATGTAGTTAAGTTTTGGTCACTTGGGTGATAACTTAGTCACTTGAAATTAACTAAATGTAGGTACTTTAAAGGAGAATTTTTTGTTTTGAATGTAGTTAAGTTTTGTGACTTGGTAGGTCACTTAGTCACTTGAAATTTACAAAGTGCAGGTACTTTAAAGGTGATTTTTTTATTTTGAATGTAATTAAGTTTGGTGACTTGGGTGATGACGTAGTGATTTGAAATTTACTAAGTGTACACTTCAATTGTCTATCAGCTTTCAAATATGTACTATAATATCAGTTTGAATTGTCTATCCCAATGGTATGATATATATACACATATTCATTATACAAATATTATGCATGTTTAACGTCATTTAACATGTATATAAAAGAAAATATTTATTTTGGTTACTCTTGACATTTACTAGTATTTGAGTTCTAATAATTTTACTATTTGATAGATTTTGAATCCGGTATAAGGATTGCTTTGCTATTTTTTTCGGTGACATCTTATCGATCTCTTTCACTTTAATTTAGGCCAAGCAAAGGTAAGTTGTTATCTTTTTGTTATTTTTCATATTGAAGTTTAGTGAAGTCATGTGTGGCCTTGTTCGATTTACTAGCATTGTTGTTATTTTCTTGTTATTGTTCATATTGAAGTCTAGTGAAGCCGTGCACGGCCTTGTTCGATTCACTAGCATTGTTGTTGACATCTTGTTGGTCTTGTTGTTGCTTGTTTTAAATATGGTTTGGTTGTTGACTTAGTTACTTGAAAATGGTTAGGTGTAGGGGCTTTAAAGGGGATTTTTTATTTTGAATGTGATTTGGTAGGTGACTTAATTACTTGAAAATGTTTAAGTCTAGGAACTTTTAAGGAAATTTTTAATTTTGAATGTGGTTTTGTTTTGATACTTAGTCACTTGAAAATGGTTAAGTGTAAGGACTTTAAAGGTGATTTTTTATTTTGAATGTGGTTTGGTTGGTGACTTAGTTACTTGAAAATGGTTAAGTGTATAAACTTTAAAGGGGGTTTTGTGTTTTGAATGTGGTTTGGTTGGTGACTTATTTACTTGAAAATGGTTAAGTGCGGGGACTTTAAAGGGGATTTTTTTGTTTTGAATGTGGTTTGGTTGGTGACTTAGTTACTTGAAAATGGTTATGTGTAGGGACGTTAAAGAGGACTTTTTTTGTTTTGAATGTGGTTTGGTTGGTGACTTAGTTACTTGAAAATGGTTAAGTGTAGGGACTTTAAAGAGGATTTTTGTTTTGAATGTGGTTTTGTTTTGATACTTAGTCAAATGAAAATGGTTAAGTATAGGGACTTTAAAGGAGATTTTTTTGTTTTGAATGTGGTTTTATTTTGATACTTAGTCGCTTGAAAATGGTTAAGTGTAGGAACTTTAAGGAGATTTTTTAATTTTGAATGTGGTTTAGTTGCTAACTTAGTTACTTGAAAATAGTTAAGTGTAGGGACTTTAAAGGGGATTTTTTATTTTGAATATGGTTTTGTTGTTGGCTTAGTTACTTGAAAATGGTTAAGTGTAGGGACTTTAAAGGGGATTTTTTGTTTTGAATGTGGTTTGGTTGTTGACTTAGTCAGTTGAAAATGGTTAAGTGTAGGGACTTTAAAGGGGATTTTTTTTTTAATGTGGTTTTGTTTTGATACTTAGTCACTTGAAAACAGTTAAGTGTAGGGACTTTAAAGGGGATTTTTTGTTTTTAATGTGGTTTGGTTGGTGACTTACTTGAAAATGGTTAAGTGTAGGGACTTCAAAAGCGATTTTTTTGTTTTGAATGTGATTTGGTTGGTGTAGGGACTTTAAAGGGGATTTTTTGTTTCGAATGTGGTTTGGTTATTGACTTAGTCACTTGAAAATGGTTAAGTGTAGGGACTTTAAAGGGATTTTTTTTTTGCTTTGAATGTGGTTTTGTTTTGATACTTATTCACTTGAAAATGGTTAAGTGTAGAGACTTTAAAGGGGATTTTTTTGTTTTTAATGTGATTTGGTTGGTCACTTAGTTACTTGAAAATGGTTAAGTGTAGGGACTTTAAAGGAGATTTTTTGTTTTGAATGTGGTTTGGTTGTTGACTTAGTCACTTGAAAATGTTTAAGTGTAGGGACTTTAAAGGGGATTTTTTTTGTGGAATGTGATTTTGTTTTGATACTTAGTCACTTTAAAATGATTACGTGTAGGAACTTTAAAGGGGATTTTTTGTTTTTAATGTGGTTTGGTTGGTGACTTAGTTACTTGAAAATGGTTAAGTGTAGGGACTTTAGAGGCGATTTTTAAGTTTTAAATGTGTTTTGGTTGGTGACTAAGTTACTTGAAAATGGTTAAGTGTAGAGACTTGAAAGGTGACTTGGTAGGTTGAAAATGATTAAGTGTGGGGACTTTAAAGGTGACTTGGTAGGTTGAATGTGGTTATGTTTGGTGACTTGGTAGGTTGAAAATGATTAAGTGTGGGGACTTTAAAGGTGTTTTTTTAATGTAGTTATGTTTGTAGATAATTGAATTTTTGTGACTTGATCTAATTAGTTGAATCTTATTGATTGCGTTGATGAATCCTGATTATAGCTGGATATATCAACGGAACAATGATAATAGAATAGGTATTAGGGAGGAATTTGTTGAAGGTGTCAAAAGATTTGTTGAACATGCTAAGACACTTGATGTTTGGACACATTTTTGGGCTATTCATTGTCCTTGTTTTAGATGTGATGGTATAAATCTTGTAAATGAAGAAGATGTAAAGGAACATCTTTATAGAAAGGGGTTTCATAAGGACTTTTTAAGATTGCGTGGTATTCATGGTGATATTGCACAAAATAACTTTATTGTTAGAAAAAGTAGTAGGTCTGCAGGGCATAATGAATATCAAGCTACTAGGATGACATAAATGGTGCACGATGCTTTTGGGATGCAACATGGGGGTGAATTTATGGAAAATTTCCAAGATGTTCCTAATAGCAAAGATGGCAAATTCTATGAACAATTGCATATTGCTAGTCATCATTTGTTTAACGGGTGTTCGCACTATCGTTTGTATGTTGCTGTTAGATTATTAAGTATTAAATCTGACTAGAATATTGCTGAAGGAGGAATAGACTCAATGATAAACCTTATTAAAGAGTTAGTTGACCCCAGCTTGGAGGTTCCTGATTCTTTCTATAAGGCAAAAAGATTGGTGTCAAAGTTAGGTCTCTCCTCGGTTAGAATTGATTGTTGTGAAAATGGTTGCATGTTATACTTTAAGGAAGATGCTAACCTAGAGTCCTGTAAGTTTTGTTAGAACCCTCGATATAAACCTAGTTCTAGTGGAAATCAAATTGCTATTAAGGCGATGCATTATTTACTTCAAATACCAAGGTTGAAGAGGTTGTATGCTTCAAACAGCTCAGCTTCTCATATGAGATGGCACAGTAAAAATAAAAGGCTCACTGCATTTATGTGTCATCCATCTGATGGAGAGGCTTGGAAGCATTTTGATACAACTTATCCAGATTTTGCAGCTAAGCCACAAAATATTTGTTTGGGATTATGTGCAGATGGATTCTCTCCTTTTTCAGTTGGTGCTGAGCCATATTCATGTTGGACTGTATTTATCACCCCTTATAATCTTCCTCCTAAAATGTTGATGACTAGTCCCTATATATTTCTGAATTGTGTTGTTCCTGGCCCGCATAATCCAAAAAGTGGAATAGATGTCTACTTGCAACCTTTGATCGATGAATTTTAAATTTTATGGCATAAGGGGGTTGAAACTTAGGACATCTCACTTAAAAAGAATTTCAATCTGCATGCATATCTAATGTGGATTGTTAATGATTTTCCTACTTATGAAATGTTATCTGGGTGAATGACAGCTAGAAAACTGGCTTGTCTATACTGCATGGAAAAAATCTTTCGCATTGAGACATGGCCGAAAAAATTCATGGTTTGATTGTCATCGTTGTTTCTTGCCACCTGATCATGAATTTAGGAGACTCAATAATGCATTTAGAAAAAATAGAAGGGAATATGATAGTCCATCTCCAAGGTTGTCTGGTCATGACATCTGGGAGATAGTTCAGGATTTGCCTAAAGCTAGCGAAGAATTATTGTACAGGCTTGATGGATATGGCGTTTCACATAACTGGACTAAGCAGAGTAAATTTTAGGAGTTAGAATATTGGCCAAATAATTTACTTAGAAATAATGTTGATGTCATGCATACTAAGAAGAACTATTTTGACAATTTGTTCAACACAGTTATAGATGTCACCGGTAAAACAAAGGATAATTCCAAGGCTAGAGTTGACTTACCAAAATATCGCAATGCAGAGAATTACACTTATAGGAGGGGACCAATGGAAATGTTCTTAATCCCAAGGCTAGTTTTTTATTTAAGTTGGACCAAAAGCGTCAAATATGTGAGTGGGTCCAAATTTTGAATATGCCCTATGGATATGCCTCAAATTTGGGAAAGAGGGTTGATATGGCACAAGGAATCTTGAATGGAATAAAAAGACATGATTGTCATGTTTTTATGAAACAATTACTTCCAATTGCTTTTATTGATTTACCTGAAAATAATGGAAACCAATAGCAGAGATCACTTTGTTCTTTAAAGACTTATGTGCCACCACATTAAACGAAGAAAATTTGCCGCAAATGGAAAGTAATATTGTTGTTATCACCAAAATGCTGGAGAAGATTTTTCCGCTAGAGTTTTTCGATGTAATGGAACATCTTCCCATTCACCTTGTACATGAAGCTCAGCTAGGTGGTCCAGTTCAAACTAGGTGGATGTATCCATTCAAACGTTAAGCAATTGCAACATATTTAAATTCATACATATCTTTTTTAAATATAGTAAACATCTAATCTTAAGATTGTGCAAGACAATTGGAAAATTGAAAAGGGGTCCCAAAAACAAACATAGGATGGAAGGCTCTATAGTTGAAGCATATATTGCAAGAAAAATGTCTTAATTTTGTTCATACTACTTTCATGATGAAGTTGCTTGTTCAAGAAACCGATCGAATCGTCATCAGGACGATGTGAATGAGACTCGTTTACAATCGATATGTCTTGCTGAATTGCCCGAAAGTTGAGCCCTTTCTGAAGTAAGGATATTAAAATTTTAACATTTCTTATTTGTTTACTCATTCCCTTGAAGAAACTAATTGTATTTCGCATGTTGGATCTTCAGTTTATTTAAGACTCAATTCCACGAAAATCAAGTGTATTCATCCTTTGCAACATGGTTTACATATGAGGTTCGTAAGTGTATTAATATTTATGCAAATTTTAAATATTTACACATTCCTCAACTAACATATATATAATATATATGTATAACATTTTTAGGTACACCAGTCACCAAATGCATCCGCTACAATCAACTCTTGAGAGATATTTCTTTGGGTCAAGTTAAAGCTCATGTAATGTCCCATTACACAGTAAATGGATTTAAATTTTCCATTGAACAACAGTCTAGAACAAGGAAAACAAACAATAGTGGTGTTTGGGTTAAGGGTGATGATAATGCTGATTACTTTGGCATCATACACGAAATCTTAGTACTGGAGTATGCTAGTTACCCAATAAAAAAATTTTCCTCTTTAATGTAAGTAGTTTGATCTAAGCACAAGAGGGACAAGAGTACATAAGGAGCATAACATCATTGAAGTAAAGCACAATAGGTTGTATCATATTTATGATCCATTTGTTCTAGAACAAAATGCTAAACAAGTGATTATACTCATTATTTGTTGCACAATGATAAGTTTGATTGGTGGGTTGTAATCAAAACAAAGACTATAGGATAGGTGGAAGTTGAGAATGTGCTGGAGACTGCATATCAAAATGAAATGCAGATTGATCACCAGCTAGTAGACGTTGACTTAGTGGTCAGTTTGAAGAAAACTTCTGAAGAGGGTAAATGCTTTAGTGGAGAGTCTTCAGAAAAGGAGGATTAGTTGTATAGGTTGTATTTATTAGGTATTGATGTCTTTATGCTTTGTACTATATATTTATCTTTATGTTTCTTGTTTAATATTGATATGTAATATACTGTTTAAGATTGTTGTTTTCACTTTATCATAATAATTATTCTTGTCTATCTAGTGTTGTTAGAGCGATTTGAAATGTGAATTAGTAACTTGAAATTACTTACTAGGAATGTTTTCATATATATTCATTTTGTAGGAACTAACGACTTGTTAACATTACATAATTTAGATGTCAGGCAGAGGTGACAAAGGTAAGGGAAAAGTTGATCTTACAAAACCAAAAAAGAAAAGACAACTTCCACCTCATATACGACCGATGGGTATTCATATATTTGAGGGTCGGTTTGCTGACACAACAGCACGACCCTCATATTCTAGGTCGTCTCAGCATTCAGTTCCTACTCCTACGCATGTAGGACCACTTTATGTGTCTACACCGACCCAATATGCTCCTATCACTGTGCCACATCCATCACAATACGATCAGACGGTCGCTGGCATATCCAGACATCTACCATCATCGATACCCTCCTGTAGCAGTCATGTAGCTTCAAATAGTGATTCTGCTAGATCTATTGAATTATCGAATTTCAGCTTGGAGGCACTCCATCGGGTACTTCAGATCCGCCCACACCAGTGCATCTACCATCACTTGATCTGCAGCCAGGAGACAGAAATAATTCTGGGAGGCGTTATCTTGTTCCATATGCGAGAGGTTAAGATTTCTAAATATAATAACATTATTCATTTTTTCATTACTATATTATTATGCTCTATGAAATTACTGTTTGATCTTGTGTTACAGGTTTAGGCCAGATGCTGGAGTTGGACAAGTTACGAGAAAATGCATTTTTTAAAACTTCAACGGCTACTGGGCCAGTTGGCAAAAGGTTCCAGAAATTGACAGGGAAAGAATGTTTCAAGAATTTAATGTAAGGATTTAACTTATTGACTACTTAATACTTTGTTAGAACAAAAGATTGAATATTATATTTTTGTTTTTTGTTGTAAAAATTTTACTGGTGGGATGATGCGAATGCATATCTTATAAAGAGGAACTTTTCAGAAGATGTAGATCTAGCTTTAATGGTCTATTGGATTATGCCCAAACCAACTTGGTACGACCTGACTAGATTAGTGATACGGGAAAGACAAGAGAAACACGAAATAACTCCAAAACAGTTCGTAAATCTTAAAGATCCAAGGACCTTTTTGGAGACCACTCTCGGATTCACTACAACAACAAGAATACAAGGATGTTTTTGACACCAAAATAGTAGCAACACAACAAGAACAAGATTAATAATAGACAAATTTCGGATCGCACATTAACAACACAAACACACGATTACAACATCAACACTACTACACGATTACAAAGAAACAAAAGGATAGATAGTTAGACAAATTGAAGGTATAATATTAACAACCCAAAAGCCTATTTCACTCTTGGACCTTTAACATCATACACAACAAATACCTAACTCTTACGTTGGCACAAGAGTGACCTCGATCTCCTAAGCATCCAACATTTCCAAGCTTGAATCCAACACGAGTGATTCCACACTCAAGTTGAAAGCCCTAGTTACAAGTTTCGGCCATGGGGGCCATTCTCACAAGAGAGAGTGTTTCAAATGTTACAACTTTCAATATTCAACCAAGTCTAATGAATGAAACCCTAGGAGGTTGTATTTACAGTGTATTACAAGAAAAGTATGAAATGTCCAAAATGACCCCTTAGTCAAAGTCTTCAAGTGGGCTCTCTTGGAGTGTATTGTATGGACTAATTTTGGAGCCTATTTAGGCCTTCCTTTGCACTTCACGTGTACACTCTAAGTCTCGAGTCAATTCACTCTCGCACTCACCCACCTTCATGGTCATACCCGTATCATCCTCCCCTTCTTGAAAAGAATTCGACCTCAAATCCGTACCTTGCAAAATCAAGAGAAGACAAACAAGCACGCATCCTCATGACATGAAGGGTTAGGGTTAGCAAAAATAACAAATAAATATGCCATGCCGAGGTGGAACAAACTTGAAGTACATCCATGGATCCTTTGTGTTGGACTTAAAAAACTTAGTACAAATGGAACAAAGGAAGTGATCACTAACAACAAAAAGAGATAAGGAAGAACCTTTTCTTCCTTCATTAGAACCCACAACCAAACATTGCTTGTCATCCTGACCAAGAATTAAGTGGAGAGTGTAGAGATTTCCAAATTCCAAGAGGGTACCGGGATCAAATGGAAAAATTAGCCAAGGGACTAAGCTGAGGCTAGCCCTTCCTTCCCCTAGAATATCACTCCCACATTTACACACAAAAATATTTTCATGCATATGGTCTCTATGAACAAAACTAATTACAATGTTTTTACCACACAAGATGTTCAAAGAGTCAAGTGCATTATCAAGATCAATTGTATAGACATCATCACTAACTTGAGAATTTTTAAGCACACTATTCACATGCGCAAGTAGTGAACTACATTTAAGAGTAAATTGATCATCATGCACACCAAGAGTACTCATTTCCGAGACTACACATTCCCTATCCTTAAGAGTACTCTCATCTTCCAAGAAGAGATTTCCATCTTGAGAAGGAATATTGTCACACCATAGTGGGTTAGCATATAGGCTATAGCTTCCAAGACAATCCATGCCGTCAACATCACTTGCACCACTAGTTTCATTAGGAGTAAATAAACTATCTTAAAACAAGACATTGTGCTTAAAGAGTGAATGATCTAACCCGCGGATAGATTTGGAACTTTCACTCTCTAAGGAATCATTATCAAGTTTCAAAGATATGTCATGCACATGATTAACCCTATGAGCTCAACAAACATTAGCATCTTTACAACAACATAGGCTCATAGGTTCACTACTTTTTCCTTGGCCAATATCTTTAAATCCTTCACTCACTAGAGATTCATTAATCACATCACACATATCCTCAAGTAGTGGGCAAGTTTTACTCACAAGTTGGGCAGGAACTTCCTCCGAGAAGCTCTCAACGCAAGGTGCTTGGACAATTGGATTTTGTGGGTAGAGTTTGGGTAGCAATTGGCGTATAATTTCAATGTACTATTTCATATCTTCAATATTGTCATTGATACGATCACATATGGCATTGAAATTATGGGCAGCCATTGTACCTAACAAAAAGACACAACAAATAAATAAAACAAATAAACTTGTTAGATCAAAAATGCCTCACCACACTCTCACTTTCGGTTTTACCTCACACTTGGTTTCACAAGAGTTGAAAGTCGTCTTGTACTTCGTGAGTGATTGAGTGTCGAGTCTACTCTTATCCCAAAATAAATTTTTGTTTGAAAATCAAACAAAATCTTGTAGGACTTGAGTCAAGAACTAACAACGAATTCAAAAAGATAAAAGTACATAACAAACATAAACACGAATAAACGAACACAAAACTAACTTACAAGCTAGTAGGAGATTACTAGGTTTTCAATTAGTGTTCGAACAAACAAACGAACTAAGAGACAATAAAATAAAACTAAGAAATCTAAAATTTGAGCTCAAAAATATTGTGTAAATAGTAGCAGTGATGATATGGCAGCCACGTACTGGTTTGGTTTTATCAAGTGGTTATTCTCAAAGGTTAAGTCTTGGTCAAAAATTAATTTAGATTGGTGGAATTTGTTTTATGAGGGAAAATAAGTCTTGGGGCCTTTTTCAATTTTCAAGACTTGACTTTTTCTTGTACTTCTCCTTAAAACATGGGTCCTTAAATCCTGGAAAAGTGGTTGAGAAGTGATATAAACTCTTTTGGTGGTTGGGGGGTCTTTCAAGAATAACAAGTACATACACCTTTTTCCTTCACCTTTTAGGATCTAACATTCACTTTATGTTCTAACAATATATGAAGAAAGGTGAAGAACTTCAAGAACAACAACAACCATACCAAGAACAATAACAACAATCTTCAAGAACAACAATAATTCCAATGGCCAACTCCAATCCACAATAACAATATCTCCAACACTTGGCCAAGACAACTAAAACTTCAACAAAATGGTTCTCAAGCCACCAAGTAACAACAATATCACTTGGTCAAGTTTAGAATATCAAGGATAAACCACACGGCCAAAATAGTCCACCACAACAATGGGCCAAGATTATGTTCACAGCAACAACTTTCAACAAGTTCAAGCTTAAGTTTAAGACTCAAAGAGTTAGTGGACAAGAAAACTAACACTAGAAACAACAAAAAAAATAAGAACACTACTAGATATAGTCACACAACAAACAAATCCCGGCCAAGACACAACAAGAACACAACTTTGGCCAAGAACACAAACACAGACAGATTGTTATTTTTCTAGAATTTTTAGTTTTTAACACTTTTTTTTTAATTTTCTAACAAGCCAGCCCAAGATTGATCTTGTAGGAACAAGATTAAGCCATGCTCTGATACCACATGATACGGAAAAGACAAGAGAAACACAAAACAACTCCAAAACAGTCTGCATATCTTAAAGATCTACGGACCTTTTTGGAGACCACTCTTGGATTCACTACAACAACAAGAATACAAGAATACAAGGATGTTTTTGACACCAAAACAGTAGCAACACAACAGAACAAGATGAACAATAGATAAATTTCGGATTGCACATTAACAACACAAACACACGGTTACAACATCAACACTACTACATGATTACAAAGAAATAAAAGGATAGATAGTTAGACAAATTGAAGGTATAATCTTAACAACCCAACAGCCTATTCCACTCTTGGACCTTTAACATCATACACAACAATTACCTAACTCTTACATTGGCACAAGAGTGACCTTGATCTCCCAAGAATCCAACGTTTCCAAGCTTGAATCTAACACGAGTGATTCCACACTCAAGTTCAAAGCCCTAGTTACAAGTTTCGGCCATGGGGGCCATTCTCACAAGAGAGAGTGTTTCAAATGTTACAACTTTTAATATTCAACCAAGTCTCATAAATGAAACCCTAGGAGGTTGTATTTATAGTGTATTGCAAGAATAGTGTGAAATGTCCAAAATGACCCCTTAGTCAAAGTCTTCAAGTGGGCTTCCTTGGAGTGTATTGTATGGATTGATTTTGGAGCCTATTTAGGCCTTTCTTTGCACTTCACGTGTACACTTTAAGTCTCAGGTCAATTCACTCTCGCACTCACCCATCTTCATGTTCGTACACGTATCATCACTAATGATATGGGAAAGACAAGAAAACCACGAAACAACTCCAAAATAGTCCACAAATCTTAAAGATCCGAGGACCTTTTTGGAGACCATTCTCGGATTCACTTCAACAATAAGAATACAAGGATGTTTTTGACACCAAAATAGTAGCAACACAACAAGAACAAGATAAACAATAGAAAAATTTTAGATTGCACATTAACAACACAAACACATGGTTACAACATCAACACTACTACACGATTACAAAGAAACAAAAGGATAGATAGTTAGACAAATTGAAGGTATAATCTTTGCAACCCAAAATCCTATTCCACTCTTGGACCTTTAACATCATACACAACAAATACCTAACTCTTACGTTGGTAAAAAAGTGACATCGATCTCCCAAGCATCTAACATTTCCAAGATTGAATCCAACACGAGTAATTCCACACTCAAGTTGAAAGCCATAGTTACAAGTTTCGTCCATGAGGGCCATTCTCACAAGAGAGATTGTTTCAAATGTTACAACTTTCAATATTCAACCAAGTCTCATAACTGAAACCCTAGGAGGTTGTATTTAGAATGTATTACAAGAATAGTGTGAAATATCCAAAATAACCCCTCAAGCAAAGTCTTCAAGTGTGCTCCCTTGGAGTGTATTGTATAGACTGATTTTGGAGCCTATTTAGGCCTTCCTTTGCACTTCACGTGTACACTCCAAGTCTCGGGTCAATTCACTCTTGCACTCACCCACCTTCATGGTCGTACCCGTATCAATTAGTGACCCTTATAGCAATAGTATATTCCTCATTAGAATAGCAAAGAATACCAATTGCTGAGAAAAAAGGGAAAGAAAGCCCGAGTATCATTCAAGGGTGGCTCCCTACATACTGCGGGTGCCAAAAGTGTAATTGCTGAGAAGGAAAAAATGGTATGTAACTTTTACAGTTTTAATTGTTGTTTCTATTTAAATTTTTATTATTTAAACATTGATAATTTTTTCATATGCAGAAAAAAGAAAAGGGTAGGAGCATACCACACTATGAGCTATTTGAGGAGACTCATCTGAAAAAAAAAAAGAACCCGACTGATGAAGATTTTTAGGTCGAACCTCGTGCAAAATCTCCCATGTAATAAACAAATATTGAATTTATGAATCTTTCTCAAAGTTGATATTATTCAATTATAAGTACTTTAATATTTTTTGACTTCTAGTTTTAACTTTACTTTGAATATAGGACAAATATACGCAGCTCATTAGTGAGTATCATAGTACTCAACCTCCTGAAAGTCAGGGTGACCCATTACCCCAACATGTAGAGGAGGAGTTATGAAAAAAATTTGTGGGTCCTGCAGTTAGAGGCCATTACTACAGATACCATAAAAAAATTGGCTAGAATATTAGTTGTTCGTCTGGCCCTGCATACTCTAGCTCTTAAGTTGATAGAGAAACCATTGAAAGACTAGAAAATACAGTTTTTAAACTCATTGAAGAGCTTGATGAACACAGAGAGAGGGTGCAGAAGAAAGGGGAGGAAACATCATCACAACATAGGATGTTGCAGGAGTAGTTTAGCTCTTTCATTTAGATTATAGGGATTATTCCTCCGTGTCCTAGTGATGCAATTTAGGTTGCAAAAGGTTTACGCCCCCTAGATGATATCAATACAGATGAGGATATGGAAGACAAGGACGAATTCGATGAAGATGACCTTTAGTTTTTTTACTTTTGTATGTGTTCTACTTTGAATTTAGACATTTCATTGTAGTTTGTACACTTTTAGAACTATTGTTGTAGTTTTTACACTTTCATTTTTGTTGCACATTTTGTATGTGTTGTACACGTTTGAAAGTATTTACATTTGGTTTGTTATTGTTGTTGTATTGCATGTTGGACCATTTGTTGATTTTTATTTTTAAAAAAAAATCTTAGAAAAACTGACCTCAAGTGGTCGGTTTTCCAAAAAAATTACAGAAAATATGGTCGATTTTTTTCAATTTTAATAAAATAATAATAAATTTTAAAAATATATATGTATTTTTTAAAAAAATCAACCACATGTGGTCGGTATCGTCCACAAATTTTGGTCAATTTTGTGATCAAAAATTGGGGAAAACTGACCACTTGTTGTAATACCCCAAAGTTTCCTAAAAATTTCATCTCAAGAATGCCAAGTATTATCTTCTAAATTGAATGATGTTTACTCCATGGGGAATTTTCAAGATTTTTACTTTTTGTTATGTGTAAAATTCAATAAGCTTTCCATCGATACTAAATTCGCCTATATCCAATAATTGGGTAAGAAGTTATGACGATTTAAAGTTTCAGTTGTAAAACACCGTCATCTCAGTCAATGGCGCATCGCGCCATAAGCCAAAATGACATTTCTCAATTTCCAAGAAGACTATGTGATTTCACCATGTCATATCGTCGTCCAATTTTTTAGTTGTCAAATTCAAGTGACACGGTGTGATAGCGCCGCGGTGCGCCAGCCTGCCAAATCAGAAAATTTTGACAAAAAATAAATATTTTATCCAGGGATAAATTAGTCATTTTTCAAGGTTTAACACGCCTAGGTGCGGGATTTAATCCCTCAAAAAATATTTCAAATTATTATTTACTCACTTTTTCCTCAAATCAAGAACATTCTCTCCCAAGAAACAAAACCCTAGCTTTCAAGAAATCAAAGCCAATTCCAAGAATATCTCCAAGAACTTCAAGAAACTTACAATCAAGGTATGTCAAGTGTTGATTCATGGGTCCCTTTCACCCATGAAGCTCAAGAATCTCTTTTCAAAGTTCAAGTATATGGATTTTTATGAATCCCATATTAGGTTTGTTTTTGTTCATGTTGATAATGACCAATTGAATTCTAATCTATGTTTGGTGATAAATTTTATGTGGAATTAGTTATTATATAAGTAGACTCATGTGAACCCATGATTAAACCCTTGAATTGTGAAATTAGAATTGAATCATAATGTTTACTTATTGTGCAAAGTTGTCTACATATACTATGTTCATTATGTGCTTAATGAATTGCCTATGTGAACTAATAAGAGAAGAAAACATGCCATGATTAGTTTATGTGCGAGTGTTTGATAAATTGTCCATGAGAATGGATTAATGCCCATTCATGTACAAGTGATACACCCCAAGTGTTCGTTGAAATATCTTAATGAATGAATTATGGGTATATAGCCATTGTTGGGTTTTTAGGCTTGTGTCATGATTTACATATTATGCTATCGAGTCCTAGGGGTATTCAATACCCGACAATTTAGCTGTGTACCTAGAGCCAGTATTATGTTTTCATGATATCCTTAGTCAAGCCATGTTCAGTAGAATTCAGTCAGTCATGTGACTCAGGAAAACTTAGTAAACTCAGTAATCTCAGAAAGCTCAATACTTCAATAATCTCAGTAGTGTTCCATCAGTCAAAGAAACTCAATGAACTTAGTCCAGTTCAGTTCTGTTAATCATGTTCAGTATTTATTTAGATAGGAGTAGGATTTAGCACCGAATAAACCTAAGGATGAGGACACACACACTGATAGTTAAGGGTGTGATCCTTAGAAGCAATCCTTGTGTTCCAAAACTATGTAGCTAGCATAGGTTGAGCCATCAACTCTGGTAGATGAGGGTTGATAAGGTGGATAAATACTGTCAGATGAGGGTCCCACCGTTCTCTTTTGGGGACACTGTCAGATGAGGGTCACCCACAGTTTGTCTTTACCAGTGGCGCAGTATTGATACCCTTCTAATTGGGGTTACAGATTGGACCCCAACCTAGCTTTATTGCTTTATTTGGGGCCTATCGGTTAGATGACTACTTCCCACAGTTACAGTCTTAGTCTCAGTAATAGAACTCAGATAGTTCTACAGAATTTAGGGCTGTCAGATATTGTCACTCAGCTCAGTACGAAACTCAGCTAGTTCCATCAGAACCTAGACTGTCATACACAGTCGCTCAGTATCAGTTATCAGAAATCCATGTTATCAGTATTCAGACTCAGTAATCAGTATTTTTACAATCTCATTTACAGTTATGTATTCATGCGTGTATTCCCATGTTCATGTTACTCAGTCAGTCAATATTGTTCATGCATATGAACCCTTGCATTCGGCCTACCTCATTTGCTTACCAGTACATTCAATAGTACTGACGCATACTTTTCTTTTGCGGTATGGTGTTTTATACCATAGGTTCAGAAACATGAGCTCCAGAGCATCAGTAGCATTCCAGTACTAAGCAATCAGAGTCAGCAGTGAGTCCTCATCCTCCGAGGACATGAGCATTATTTTATCCTTTCAGTACTTAGTTTATTTCAGTAGTTGGAGTTAGTTGGGGACATGTCCCGTCAACTCCTTATTCAGACAGTTTAGAGGTTTTCAGGCTTGATGTTTTCAAACATTGTTTCAGTTTTGGTTTTGTCGGACCACATTATTCATATATGGTTTTATCATATATTTATCAGTTTTGAACTTTATAGCATGTTTCAGCCTACTATTTCTACATTTATACAGTATATTATGCAGTATTCAGGTACAGATATCAGTCATGGGTTAGCTTGTGGTTCTTCGGGGTCATGAGCACCATGTAGCATTTCGGGTACCAGATTCGGGGCGTTACACTTGTGGTCAATTTTTTTGGTCGATTTTCTCCTTTTTTTAGAAGTGGATTGTGATTTTTACAGCTTGTTTAAAAACAGGCTTTCTTAGCTCGACTCGTATAAGCTCGTTGGTCTGTGGGGCTTGAGCAATATGAGCTGGGTTGGCCCGTGGGCCAAACAAAAAATGCTTAAGAAATAGAATAGAGTACTATGAAGTAAAAAAAAGTCAAAACTCAAAGTCTATTTGGACCATCATAGATATTTAAATATTAAATAGGTTTATCAAATATATAAATATTTAAAATACTAAATTTTTTAAGAAATCAAATATTTTTTATAAAGATAATGTGACGATGTTGAACATGCTATAACTCATAAGTGCCATGAGAATATTTTTTAGGAGTTCATTTTCACTTTAATTGGACTAAATATTGTCATTTCTTTGTATTTTATCGTAATTAATCTATAATATATTAAAAGAGTGAAACCCTTAGAAATGTGACTTGAACTTTTCGTCCTTCACTAAAACACTCTGCAATAGACAAAATAATTTTTTCACTCTTTCCTCAAATTATTTTCATTAAGTTATTATAATAATATTTAAGAATTCAAAATTAATAAGAACTAGGAAATATTATTTAATTAGGAAAAATATTATTGAGTACAAATTAAATACTATTTAGGAAAAGTGGTGTGAAATACAAAATCAAAGTCTATAGAAATGTTACCTGTACTACTCACTCACAAATCTAAAACCTTCAGACAAGGTAGGGCGTAGGGGATAGTTTTGAAACAATTTACAAACTTTTCATATATTTGGCATAATTTTGAGTTCTTTCCTTCGTCAGACAACGTATGAGGAGTTTCAAATAATTTTTTTTATTGATTTTGTATTTTGCAACTAATATATTCTTCTTGTTTTTCTTTATTATATATTTACTTTTGTAGTCTCTCTCAATTGTCAATGATATATCAAACTTATAGATAGTATGTGTTTGTGGCCATGAGGTTCATAAACTTTGAATCTTTATTTTAAGTTGTTTCTTTTTTTGATTTTTTTGTTAGTAGGTTCTAAGATTTGATTATTATTCTATAAGAAACTCTTGAACATCTTCTGTATGGAATTTTTGTGGCTATATATTGATATGTCATCACAACATATTGATTGTTGAATCAATTTGTTATTTTTTTTTCTTTTTTTGATCTTTTATTCCTTTTTGTTAGTATGTTCTAAGAGTTGATTATTATTCTATAAGAAACTCTTGAACATCTTTTGTATGAAATTTTTGTGATCATATATTGATCGATATGCAATCACGACGTATTGATTATAGAATCGATTTATTGATTAATTTTTTATTGATAACAGTTACATGCTCTGAAGATTATATTTTATAAAGTGAAAATGGTAAGAATATCTTTTTTCTTTTTGTATTCACTACGAATTATTTTTGTTTTACTAAAATAAAACTTAAGCGATATGGCATATATATTGGAGACGGGAGACTCTTATCTAAGTTCATATTTCTTTTCCGTCATTTACATTTAGCCATTGTTGCTAACAATAATATTATCACTAGCAACCAAGATTTTATTAATAATGATGTGGTTGAAAGAACAAGGTATGGGGTGTTAAGATACTATTTTTATTACTTTTTTGGATCCAGGTTATAAATTAATTTTGAAATTATGGATGAATTGCAGAGAAAGAACATGGCTATATTTGAAGCGGTAGAAAAAATATGGGGAAAGGACAAAAATAACACCCAAAACTAAAATAACTCCACAAAACTAACACCTAAATTTAAAAACTCAGTAAATAGCCATTAAGGGATGGGTACATCACAATTCGGCCCTTTCGTTTTATGTACAGGGACGATTTTTTATTTTTAATGGGCCCGTATTTTTTTGTCTTCTTTTTTCATTCTTTGTTTGGTTTGAGAAAGTGAGAGGAAACTGACAACTCTTTCCACTCTCTATGGATTGGAGGAAATTATTGTCATCCAAGACTTTGACTTTTCAGTACTTAACTTGCTAACAATTAAATTTCAATTAAAGTACTCCAACTTCGTGACTTTGAGAAAATTTATGAGTCCATCTATCATATTTATATATAATAATTATAGAGTTTCTATACATATACATATTCTATATAATAATTATAGCATTTGTATACACATTCTATACAATTTTTATCTATAATTATTATTTAGATACATATTTTATACGACTTTATATAGTTTTTATATGCATTCTGAAAAATATATCAATCTAGTATAAGAGAGTATCAAATGAGTATATGGACACTTGCAAGTGTATCAATGTAGTATAAAAGTATATTAATGTGGTATAAAAGAGTATAATTGGGTATAGGGACTCCATGTGCTTGCATAGAATTTTCTTTCTCTTTTTTAAAAAGTGTATAATATAGTATAAAAGTGTATCAATATGGTATAAAAGTGTATCAATTGAGTATAGAGACTGCATGTGCCAAATTGGGCCAAATGGCTAAAAAGTGGTATTACTTTAGCCGACTGGCTAAGCATGTCCACCTTTTCAAATGTGGGCCATTTTTTTCAAAATGGTTATCTCATGTCCTTTCCCCAAAAAATATACTCTCTATTTGATCAAGAAGAGGGATTGAAGTGACATCAAATCTACCGATCAAATTTCACACGTCTAGGATGAAACCAAGTCAAATTCCTCAACTTTTTAGATTATCAAGCACTAATCATGGGCTTATTGAAGACACCAGACGTAATTTGAGAGTCTGTCAATGTATTTCACCTACATTATTTGTATCTTAAATATTTACAAATACTATATAACTAATTAAATAAATTCCCCATCTTTACATGTTCAAAAGATATTGAATTTAATTATTGCGTTCATTTTTATTATTTAAATAGATATCGTAGTAAGTATAACATTTGCATTCATTAAAATAAGGTACACACGCGAGACGCGTGCACCTAAACTAGTTAAAACAAAAATAGGCTAATATTATTATTTAGATAGTTATATTATTACTCATTAACCGTTTCGTTTGTTTTTCAACATCTCTACTTGGTTTGAATTTGGTGTCAAAAGTTATTTAATTTCACAAATTATTTGGATTTTTTTTGTAAATTTGAGACTTGATTAACAAGTAGTAACTTCATGTGATATTATATTGTACATATTTATGTAATTAACAATTTAAAATTTAAATTAAGATTATAAAAATAATATATTTTAAAAAATGACTGGCCCATGAGGGCCCATAGCCCACAGTGTGATGGGTTGGGCTTGCTATTTTCTAACCTATCATATTGATGGGTCATCCCAACCTGACCCGTCAAACTCCGAAGCCCGTGTTGGCTAGTCCGGATGGGCTGGGCCGGCCGGTATTGACAACTCTACAAATGTTGATGCCTTTTTGCCACTATTGGTTTTACTAGAATTTAAAGATGGGGAAAAGACAAAAATAACACCTAAAACTAAAATAATTTCACAAAACTAGCACCTAAATTTAAAAACCCAGTAAATAGCCATTAAGCATCACAATCCGGCCATTAAGCATAATAATTCAACTTTTTCTTTTGCAAAGCAAAAGTGTGGATTTTGCATGCTAGTTGCTTCTCATTTTTTTTCCATTTTTTTTAAAACGCTAGTTCATTTTATTTTTTAAATTTTGCTGCTTTTTTGATGTTCTAATTTTTTTAAAAAAAATTGATGTTTCATTCTATTATAAAAAAATCATTGCTCTTTTGTGTTTTTTCAATATTTTTATAATCTTTTTTTGTATCTTTTTTATTTTTTTTAAATCTATTCCTTTTTTGAAATTAGCATAACCACAATTGTTATACATTGAAACATGCATTATGTATATCTATGGAATGACGACATTGACTATCAAAAAAGCCATGTGAAAGTTTTACTATAAGAAACTTCATTTGACCAAAACAAATACATAGGATTTTGAGGAGCAGATAATGCAACTCAGACTGAAAATAGAAAACATAACTCCAACTTTCTTCAATAGTTCAACTGCAATTCCCCAAATCCAAAAACCAACCTCCAACATTATTGCAAGTTCAAAAGAGGAACTATAAATAAAACAAGTCAAACATCAAAAAGAAAATAGATACACACATTCTATACAATTTTTAACTACAATTATTATTTAGATACATATTTTATTCGACTCTATATAGTTTCTACATGTATTCTAAAAAATGTATCAATCTAGTATAAGAGAGTATCAATTGAGTATATGGACACTGCAAGTGTATCAATATAATATAAAAGTGTATTAATGTGGTATAAAAGAGTATCAATTGGGTATAGGGACTGCATGTGCTTGCATAGAATTTCCTCTCTTTTTTAAAAAGTGTATCAATATAGTATAAAAGTGTATTAATGTGGTATAAAAGTGTATCAATTGAGTATAGAGACTGTATGTACCCAAATAGGCCAAATGACTAAAAAGGGAAATTACTTTAGCCGACTGGCTACAACATGTACACCTTTTTCAATTATGGGTCATTTTTTTTTTTAAATGACCATGCCATGTCCTTTCCCCTTTAAAGATTTCTCCAAGGACAGCTTCCAGATGCAAAACAAGGTTTTCCCGGTGTACCACTTCCTTTTTAAATATGTTGTAACCAACAATTGATCATCGTTTCTTGACAATTCTCTTTAGTACTCTTTACTTCTATCTTAATTAAGTTATTTTTATTCAGCCTAGGGGAGGAAAGGCTATGAAGTTGCACATTTCTGATTTTTTGGTTCCCTGTGGAAATTTAAATGCCTTTTATCCAAATAGACAGTTTCTTTTTTTAAACAACGAAGTAGACAGTATCTTCGAGGTTGTTTCTTTTTCTTATAATGGCAATGTTATTCTCTCCTCTTCTTGTTTGGTATGGCTGTTATATAAGTTGAAGAGAGTTACTTCTTCCTTTGAAAATGATCTTCATGGACTTCCGCCTTCATTCCAACAAAACTCAAACACAGCAGTGATTTTTATTCGTGCAAGCCTGCTGTAACCAAAATGGATAAACAAGAGAACACCCCTTTAAAAAAGGCAAAAGTGTAACTTAAATGGAAAGAGGGACAAAAGGAAATTGGAGCAGGAAAGATAATGGTTATTTGAAGAATACCATCAAATGTAAAAAACGAGACAGGAAATCGTATGGCAGGAGATTGGTTATCCAGATGAGATGCCATCAAAGGTGCTAAGTGCCTTTTTCTCTTTTTGTTTTTCCCCTGAGATATGGTTCCAACTGCTGTGAAAATGTTAGTTCTCACTCTTGCTTTTTGTCTAGTTTAATCATTGTTCATTGGTAATTTTAGCGTCTTCTGGGTATGAATGCAAACATGAAATAGATATAATCAAATTTATGGAACATGAAACAAAAAGGATATATGGATTTGTTTTTCTTAATTACAAAAGAGAAAAAGACATGATTTCCGCCCTGAACTTATCGCCTCAACTTACTTTAGCACTAAAATTAAACTTTTGTTTACTTACCCCTTAACATTTTTAAAATGTATTTGTTTCACTCCTAAAGAAATTATATGGTCCCACTTATTTTACACACACACATATATATATATATATAAAATCAACCGTTTCTTCTTCAATGCCCCCCACCCTCCCTCACCTCTCATCCCTACCCCACACCCCATACCCACACCCGCACCGCATATACCTATACCCACACTCCATACCCTTTTCTTCTTCAGTACATCATCAAACAACAATACCCATTTTCTTCAACCATTACTAAAATATCAAAATCATAATGTGATGGCCATAAGAAAATTCCAAACTAAAATCAAATACAATTGCTATAACTACGAAAATCATTGCTAATCAATTGTGTTTATCCTTCCAACCATTGTAATGATTACTCCAATCATTGTCATGATTACTCTAATCATTGCTCACTATAAATTACTAGTATTACTTTAAGAAAAAGTTTAAGAAAAATGGGTTGAAATAGTCTTTTAATGGAAGAATTATCTTAAATTGGTATTTTCATAGTTGTTATCTGATGGTTTTAATGGAGTAATTGAAAAAAAAATGGAGGAAAAAACATTTTTCATGGCAGGGGTGGAGGTTGAAAGGGAATGAAGAGAGGGTGGGGGAGCGGGTGAGGGGAAATGATCAAGAAAAAATGGGGTGGGGTGGGGGGTGTTGGACGAGGAGGAGGAGGGGAATCTGAAGAAGAAGGGTGTAGGGGAGGGGGCGCAGGGGGTGGGGGCTGCGTTAATTGCAGGGTAGGGGTGGGGATGGTGGGTGAGGGGGTGTGAAGAAGAAAGAAAATAGGGATGGGGGTGTCTTTTTTATTTAATATATATATAAATATATATATATATATATATATATATATATATATATATATTATTATTTTTTAAAAAAATATATAAAAATAATATGTGGGGAATTAATTTTTTTTTAGAAAAATAGTAATTTCTTACGTGGCAATGACGTGACTCCAACGTGGTGTTGACGTGGAGGTGATGTGTGGGCGAGTGTAACACACTCTCCGTTGTGAAAGTGTATTCAGTTTTGAGGAGTGAAATTAATAATAAATAGAAGCTTAGTTTAAGTGATAAAATAAGTTAAGTGATAAAATAAGTTAACAACAAGTTGAGGGGGAAATCGTATCTTTTTTCATTACAAAAGTAACAACAACAACATACCCAGTATATATTCCCACAAAGTAAGGTTTGGAGAGGAGGTAAAGTGTACGCAGTCTGTTCCACTACCTCAGGGGTGAGATAAAGAGGCTGTTTATGAAAGAACCCCGACTCAAGACAAAAAAATTCCGAAGAAGGATGAAATATAAGAACAAAAAATAATAGGTAGCAACAAACAACAGATAATCTACTTAATTACAGAAAAAAAAAAGTGTAACATTAATCTACTTCTCAAAAAGAAGTTTTTAGCATTAATATATTATACAAAATATTTTATATTCTTCTTATCAAAAAAATAGTCTATTGTACAAAAGAGAGACAGAACATAGTCCATTAGTACTTGCAACATCACAAGCAACAATTTAACTCATTCAACGGTAGAGTAAAGATATAGAAAGCATCCAGAAAATACCACCGACGATTCTCCTGTCGTCGTGCTGATCGTATTCCCGCATTGAAAGCAATTAAGAAAATAAGAAGGTGCCCATTTGCTGCCGATAGAGAGGCTTCTCTCCATGACATTGTTCATGTTCCTTGCGCAGTGGGTTTCTTAGTGGTTAAGCCGGGTGAAGATCTTGCTTCCAAGTCTGAATATTATATTGTAACATTTTTTAGTAAAGCAATCTTGTGTTCGAGCTTGGTCCGGTTTCGACTCTTAAAGCTCACGGAGAAGGGTGAGGAGCTTCACTTTCCATGCTGTTCCCCCTTGCCAGTGTGTTGGCATCGATGAAGGTTTAAAACCTCTTGCCTTCTATAGCGAAATGCTAGTAATTCTACGTGTCCTCTTGAGCGAGTGAAATGCTTCATGAATGTGACGGATTCATCCTATTTATGCTTTTCCTTTTCTTACAGTCAAGTGACGTTCCCTCCCTCCCTTACAGTTACTTCCAATTCCAACCAATTTCTAAGTAATGCACCCATAAGAACCCGACAATACCCCTTATGGAACCACTTTAATTTCATCTGGCATGTACAAATTTACTCGGCACGTTTGCCTTTCAAAGGTTAAACTGCTAGACGATGCTTTTGATCGACCATCTTCGTCAGTTAAATGCACTTTTGCACAATAATGACAGTTACTAGAGAATTTTTTTATTCCTACCCACTTTCAAAACTTATTTTGATTCATAGACACCAATCTTTTTTTTTTTATATTTTTTAGGATTAGGTCTTGAAAAAGATAAAAAGTGGGTCAAGGTTGTGGGGTCATGAGTTCTTTTAATATTTTTAAAACTTGGAGAAAAAAAATACAACTTTTTAAAAACTACCACATGGTCCCTTTTGTATTTTTCTATTTTCAAAATATTTACATTAAAATCATTTAATATTTTCAACAACACATTTCTCTCTCCTCAAAACCTTCCTTCTCCCATTCTTCTTCCTATTTTTTCGAACAAAACAATTCGGTTGATTCTTGCTTCCTCAGGCAAAATTTTTGAATTTCTCTTGCTCAGATAAGTGTAATTTTCTTTTCCAATCAGTTCTAGATCCATTTTAGTAATTTTTTCGATGACGCTTTGTATTGGCGTTCTTCGATTCTGACAAAAAATGCACTGTTCTTCGTTGAATCAGTCGAAATTTGAGTGTTTTTAGTTAACCTTGTCGATTTCGCATGTTTAATTGGGTTTTGCTTTGGATAATGATTAGAAATTTTTTCAATTTTTGTAGTTATATTGTGTTTGATTTTGAATTTTTTGTACTGAATTGGACCCATTTTAATGGTGTTCTTGTTGTTGTGAATTGCACTACCAATGTTGGAACTTGAATTGCATGTTTGATGTGAGGCGTTTTCCCGTTTTTCTTAATAGACCCGTGGCCGATAGATCGACCACTGTAGATTTGTTTTTGCTGCATTTGTTCGTTTTTTTAATAGATCAGTGATTGATAAATCGACCACTACAGATTCATTTTTTGCTGTAGATCATAAATGGTGAGAAAAGTTCATAGAGAGGTTAAAAGATCTGCTTCCACTGCTTCTACCAGCAGGAAGCAAAAATCCGAAGAAGTTTTGAAAACTTCCAAAAGAAAAAAATTCGTAATCGATGAATCGAAGTTGGAAATCGAATCAAGAATCCTTGTCAATATTTTCGAATATGACGAAAGTAGTGCACACTAGAGTGAGGATGCTGAGGATAGCGAAGGTAAAAGCGAGGGGGAAAGCAAAGAAGAAAGTGAAAGTGATAGCGGGGACGGTGAGGATAGGAGAGATAGCGGAGACGGGGAGGAGGATCCCCTATCCTTGCCAATTTATGTAAGAGATATCTCCATTGAGTCGTACGGCCTAACAACCTTAATGGATGATCATGGCTCTTTTCCTGCAAAGATTTCTGTGAGAACAAGAATGGTCGTGTATCAAGAGTTTAGACGGGTTCTTGTTGAACAAAAATTGTATTGTGATTTTAAGAAGACATATTTCATTTTGGAACATTTTAAGTTTAATGGACAGATGGTTCATTATATGTTGCTGCGATATATAAAAAGTCAAAAAAACTGCATGAAATTTGATTTTGCGTGAACGGTAAGCCATCTTATTTTAGCTTAAAGAAATTTTCTTTGATTACGGGGCTGAGTTGTTCAGCATATCCTCGTGAATCAAAAATGAACAAAGTCCTCCAAAATGGAGAAAGCTTTCATTTTAAGGTGACGAAGAATAAGAGCATTACTGCTGCAAAGTTCATTAACCTGATGAAAGGTAATAGGCTGAATAATCAACAAAAGTTGAAGTGTGCTTTGGTTTGGTTTGTGCACGAGATACTGCTGGCAAAGGACCCCTCAAAGAAGGTGGATTCGGACCACATCAAGATGGCGGCTGATTTAGAATTCTTTGGGGGTAATCCATGGGGAAAAGAGTCCTTTGAGCTGACCTTGAGCTATCTGAAAAATAAGACTGATCTGACCAAGCAGAAAGAAGCTTTTGTCAAGAGGAATAATGCATCGTAAGCATTATTTGGCTTTCCCTTAGCATTTCTAGTACTTATAATCAACCAGCCTATTGATTTATTATAGACTCCTACATATTTATTGAGTAATACATAGATATTGTAGACTTACCTGTGCTTCTACTGATTGCAGGTTTGAATATATGAGGCCTTTCCTCATCTGGGAAAGTACACCGACAAGTCGTTGGATTCTCCCCTGCCCATTCCTCGTCTTCTTCGATGGCACACGTCGAAGTGTGACAACATAATGGAAAGCGACCCGTTTAAGTACAAAGGAAATAGCACAAAGGTAAAAGTATACTTATTATGATATTAGTGAATGTCTTGTAATTTATTTTTATTTTTTTGTAGATTGTGCACCCGTACCTTACCCCTACTGTCCATAAGATGGAGCAGAGATACATGAAAACTTTTAAACCATACATGGATGAAGTTAAGGATACGTCCATCGATGCGTTGAAGGCAGAGCTAAAAGGCGTGACTGTCCTGACTTTATCAGCGGAGGTCGCGGACGAAGAAGAAGATTTGGGTGACCACCATTATATTCCAAGTCCACCACCTGCTTGTGATTATGCTAGTTTAAGTGGACTTAAAACCTCACCAGACGCTTCTAATGATGATGACCTGCGCGAGCGCGTTGCCTTGCTCGAGAAAAGTCTACTGGATATTTCTCCTTTTGTTAGAATCAAGAAGAATAAGAAGAAGCAACAAAAAGAAGGTAAATTAATTTATTTTTTGCTCTTCCAATTTAATTTTGTTTCATATGTTTAGTAATTCTTTCAAAATAATACAGTGCACCTCGACAATCCCCTCTTAGCCGACATCAAGTAAACCTCAACGAACTTACAGTCGTAGTGACGGACATGGCTGCAGCAGATAAAAAAAGTGAAGAAGAGAAAAAAAGAAGAAACGAAAGAGAAGAATGCAGCAGATAGAGAAGAAGAAAAAGAAAAAGAAAAAGAAAAAGAAATAGATGACAATAAAAGCAGAAGAAGAAATTAGGAGAAAACAAAAGAAGATGGTGAAAAGAAATCAGAAAAAGAAGAAGATAAAAATGAGAAGACAGTTGAAGAAGAATCAGTGGTCGAACAGGAGGTCGAAAACATTGAAGCAGAAAAGAAATCAACAGAAGAAGAAGAGAAGAAAAATGAGAAAAAAAAAGTTAAAGAAGAGGAGAAAAAACAGGAAGAAATAGAAGTGGATGTGATGGGCATCGTCGCGGAACTCAATAAAAAAATTAGTTTTATGGATTTGGAACAAACAACTTTCTTAATGATTTATTTTTTTAGTGATTTGTTCTTTAGTGATAATTGAATTACATACATTTCACCTATTTTTTAGTGATTTATTCTTTACTGATGAAATAATGTTCAGTTATTTCATTGTCTCGTTAGATTAAACAGCTGGTTGCATTGCAGTACCAGTTCAGCTGTTGTCTTAATTTGTAGTGGTTGATTGAAAACATAATAGAAGTTGTTCTCTATATTTTATAGACTTAACATATTATCGATTGAGTAAATCATATATTTACTTACCGGAACTATCATGGTTTATAGAGGTCGATGATAAAAGACGTAGACATAATTCTCTATTAATTATAGATTACACCCAGGATTAATTTAAAAAACCTTACGTCTATTTATTCAATTTCCTATATCCCTATTACACCTTTCCAGAAAACGAACAATAATAATAAACCATACAATAAAATTTTTAGGCCTTTCTCTTTTTCTTCGGCCAAAATTAGTCTTTGCTTTACTTGATCCCTCTCTATTTCGACTTCTTTTAGCAATCCTTTCAAGTAATCCCTTTGCTCTTCGGCTTCTTTTAGCAATGTCATGAGTAGATCTCTATTTTTTTCGGATTCTCGAAGCCTTTGGAGTATATAAAACTTGGAAGCGCCTTAAAAATTTGATGTCGATGGGCTGCTCATCGGTGAGTCTTCATCAAGACATTAATAAAAGAGCATCCACTATTATTCTTTCCAACCGTACAATTAAAGAATTTTTGGCCTGGATTCGAATCAGTTTGTGACGTCCTAAAAACAACTGGATTGCCACAATGACATGTCTAGGACACTTTTGCATTTGATTTTTGGGATGCTTAAGACATGGTAGTTAACAAAAATTAAATCCAAAAAAAAATGAGAGTGTTAACACAAAAATAGCCTTCCTTTTATAGAATAAAAAATTTAGATATATATTACCGTTGGGTGTTGATTTGACGTGTACTTTTTTACCGTTGTAAAAATCTGACATTTTCATTTTTTTACTGTTGGTCTTGTTTCATAGACCTTATTTATAATCGATGCCTTCTCAGAATTTTTGTAGATTCTTAACCGAATAGATAGACAGCCTAACATATACTAAGAGCTAATTCCTTAATAACCATACTAGACTGTGCTACATATTCATAGACCATAACTAGCACATATTTTGAGAAGAAACTTTTAATCAATAAAATAATAGATAATTGGATTTTATGCAATTAAAGGATCTTGAACAAGTCATGTGATCGTATGAGAGTCCACGTAAATTGAATAAGGTGATCAATGATGTGTGAGGATGGAACGATGGGTAGTGCATGAACAACAAACATGGTTGGGGCAATGTTTACCCAAAGCATAAGTATGTTGTGGATAATTCATTTGTTCAACCACAACTCATCACCTCACATGTTGTTTCACCACTTTCAATTTATGTGGACTCTTATACGATCACATGACTTGTTTAGGCTCGTTCGATTGCATAAAATTCAAGTATTGATTATTCTATTAATTAATTAATCCTTCTCAAAATATGTGTTAGTTATGGTGTATGAATATCTAGCACAGTCTAGTGATTTATTTGTGAAACTAGTTATGAGTCTATGCAAGACTATATTAGGTCGAGGACAAAACTAAGCATAGTCTAGCATAGATTTTATACAACTTCATTAATACATGCACTAGAGTATGACACATATTTATAGACCTTGACTAGCACATATTTGGAAAAGAATTATTTAATTAATAAAATAATAAGTAATTGTATTTTATGTAATTGAGTGAGCCTAAACAAATTATGTGATCGTATGAGAGTCCACATAAATTGAAAGTGGTGAAACAAAATGTGAGGTGATGAGTCGTGGTTGAACAACCAACCTCCTTAGGGAAATGTTTACCAAAGCACTAGTATGTTGTGAGGAATTCATTTGTTCATCCACTACTCATCCTCACATATCATTGATCACTTTATCTAATTTACGTGGACTCTCATACTATCACATAACTTGTTCAAACCCCTCTAATTGGATAAAATCTAATTATTTATTATTTTATTGATTAATTATTTCTTTTATTTTCCAAATATGCTACTAAGAGCAATAAACCAATACTGTAAATAATTGACAAGACTTACAGTTTATGAAATTTACTAAACACAATCAATGGAGAGGTATTGTTTAATGAATCGAATATATATTAGTTCGAGCATTGACCTTGATATAAGTGTCGAATAAACTTCATTGACTTTCATTTAATTTTATATAAATTAACATAATCTCGGATAGACCAGATTATTTTTCCATTGGTGTATATGAATTAATTTGACGTCTGATTAATGTCCCGTTCATCTTCTACCTTGATCTCATACAAAAATTCTAAAAAGGAAAAAAAATATAAAATTACTGCGGCAAAAAATGTAGGAAACAACAATTAAACTAGAAACGAGAATTAACTAACAATTACATTCACATCTCACAACCCTTTGATTCATCTTTTAACATCAGAAATTATTTTTTCAAAAATTACAGTGGAAACAAATGCAAGAAACAAAAATTAATTTTCCATTAATTCACAACTGTTTGATTCATTTTGTAATAGAGGAAATCGCAAAAAAATTCAGAAGAGTCTAAAATTACAGAAATTTAAAGGGAGGCAGATATAGGAAAAAACAAAATATTTCATTCATTCATTCTTCATTGCAATGGTAGACCCATATTTACAGCAAAACCCAAACAAAAATTACAAAATAAAGAAGCTTTCATCTAACATAAACCTAACCATTAAAGCTTCCCATTGCAATGAAATTAAAACAAAAAAATATAAATACTTAAAACTAAGGGGATGGTGGGGGGTGATCATATCTTCAGGCTCCACGTTGAGCCGCTCCATAATAGCCCGTAAAAAATGGGCAATCCGCCAAAGTTCATGGTGGACATGCTCCCGGTCCTACCCCAGTCCATAGAAGAGGTGGTTGAAGTCGCTATGGAGGATGAGAAGGTAGTAGTTATGGTTGGTCCTCCTTCTGGGTCTCAAAGGAATGCCTGGCATATCTGATTTTGAGTTGATGAATATGAATTTTAAGTGGACTAGATGGGTGTTTATATAGACCAAAATAGAACCCTTTGGTCTTCCCACCCTTTAGTTGATAGACGTGGAATGGTGGAAATCGAAGAGAGATAGCGTATACCCAATCGACGCAATATCTAATTGGACGTGCCGCAGCTTTTTTGAGGTGTAATAAATGCTCAACTGTTCACATCTGTCCCTTTGAATATTTAGGGTTTTTAATATACTATATATGAGATCGATTATATACCATGTATTCAATAAAGAATAAAAGAAATAGACTGGACACATAATATATGCAATCCTTTAAAAAAGTCGATAATAGACGAAGAGTTAAGTCGATAAATCTGGAATTAATCAGGCAACTGAAGGGTAGTCAAAATACATACACTGCCATGACTTATAAGAACACAAATTAATACAAGACTAACTACGATTTGTTATAGTTACAAGTGGTTTTCTTGTGCCTGGGTCTCTTGCACAATGAACACTTGTTCCACCTCTTTGACTTTAAAGTCTCACCCACGCCCTTAACGCGTTTTCTTTTCTTTCTTCCGTGCTTGGTGACCACGAGTGGTGGAATAATATTTACGTCTAGCAATTCTTGTGGCAGCGTTATTCGAACTCCAAATGAACAACATTAATTGATTCTGAATACGCAGGGAGGTACTCTTTCACTTTATACAGGGGCGAAGAGTAATCATAGACTCTCAAACCATAATCATCACCATGCTTCGATCGTAAAGAGTCCATCGCATGATCGCATAGTATTTTGACCATGTCAAACTTCCTGCACGAACAAGACCTTTCCAGTAGGTCGACTTTGGCCGTAGAGCCATTTTCAAACACAGTATATTGTCTTTCATCCCCGCTTATGTTCTATACATAGAAGGAGTCGCCCTCACTCATATTATCTCTTAAGATCTTTTCAGCGGCAGGACCAAATTTGTTATCCTTACATTTGAGGACGTAGGCACGCCTCTCCCTAATATTTCACCAAACCTCTTGGCAATCGAATTGAATATGGATGCCATGGGGTACTCCCTTTTGGTAATCAACATAGCATTCATCGACTTGGCAATATTTATGGTCATCACGTCAAACCTGTTGCCGGGAAAATATGCCCTACTCAATTTTTCAAAACCAAGCACATGCTCAAGGAAAAAGGCTGCCTCAGGACAGTAGTTCTTGAATTCCACAAAATGGTGGCTAAACTCCTCGAGCGAATATGCCTTTGCCGCATTGTAGAATAGATAAAGGTTTTCTCGATAGTGGTAATTTACCCAGAGTTTTTCACCTAGGTGCCTCATGAAGTACCCATGATGAGCATGGTTGTATGCCTTCACGATGCCATTGGCGATGCTCTTGTGCCTATCGGAGATAAAGCACAAATCTGGTCCATCGACCATAATAGATTTCATCTTCTCAAAGAAGAACTTCCAAGACTCATTGTTCTCCTTGTCAACAACGTAAAAAGCAATGGGATAAATATGGTTCTCTGTATCCTAGACAACCGCGCTTAGCAGCACCCCCTCGTACTTGTCGTATAAATGAGTGTCGTCGACCGCAATAACCTTCCTCATGTGTGCGAAGCCCCTAATGTAAGAACCCAATGATAAAAAATAGTACATAAATCTACAATCGACCTTTTTTACCATGATAGAATAGGTAGTGCCAACATTAAGAGCCTCGATCATGTACGAAAAAATGGGCAGGCAGCGATACCCGTGCTCAGCTATCCCTCGAACCATTTCTTTAGCAACCATCCCCCAGCCAACATTTCTAATAACTTGGTCTACTTTTCAAGTTCTTGAACACGATCCTCCGAATCTCACTAGTATCCAGTTCCTTTACTTCTCGATACATGTTCACACACAACGATACAATGACTTTAGACGAGATTTTCCTATGGCAATAGGTAGTGTATTCGACGCTGCAATTATGATTGCCGACGTATTTGTAGATGGAAAATCTGTTCGTGCATTCATACTTCTTCGCCCGCAACATCCACCGCATCTAGGACAAACTCATTTCACCTTGAGAAATTTGCTGCAACTCTTCAACGTAGCATAATCAAATGAATTTTTTGTAGCTGCTATGTCCAACAACAATTTCAGCTCCTTTTTACTGCTAAATGTTTGATTTACTTGAAAATTAGTTTCGTCGAAGAAGGTGTGGTTGGTTTGTGCTCCCAATTCGCACTCTTCTCCCCCTTCTTTAGAGAAAATTGAATCTTCTAATTCCATTGAATCATCTTACGAATCCATTAGATGAGCATCCAAACTCTCATCTTTAAATGAATCATGTTTGTCGATTGTCGGTTGTGGTAGCGGGACTGTCGGAGACCCCCGGAACGATATTTATCCTCAATAATAGCCTAGGGCCATCGGCAGCGATATCCAACATGTATAACGACACATGCCGATCATTATTTATGAACATGGGATGTATTTTACCCTGCCCATTCATTAAATAGCTAATCATAATGTTCTTTGGCTTGCATTCTGATTTTCTGCTCTCAATTATGCTTCTAACCATGTTGTCGCACGATCTATTGCGATGCAGCAGGATGGGCGCTGTCTCATTTGTAGATGATTTCCACCTCTAACAGTTGGGACCCTCCTCCAACGCACCCATATAATTACCACCCATGACAACTACCTCAGCTACTGCCATAATAGACCGCATAAGTTGATGATAGAGCAAGGTTTAGGTCTATAGATGATCGATGACTGATCGATCTCTGGTATCAATACGTCCATACAAATATGCGAATTGATTTATTTTTGATATAATCATTGCCCTCCAAGCTTTGGGATGGAAAAATATATGTGTAGGACTTCTAAACAACTAAAATATATCTATTGACGAGGTATTGAGCTGATTTGGAAAGCTTTTTGAGCTAGTAGAAATGGTGAAAATTTTCTTTTTTGGATTTTTTTTCAAAAAGGATGAAACAACAATGGAGACAATGATGAAGAAAATAGATTTTCAGTTGTGATGAATAATTTTTCATTGGAAAAATGGCCGGAAAAGTAGCCGGAATCAGAAATTATTGGTGAAAAAGAGAGCTCCTATTAGTAGCTTCTTGGATAATTTTCTAAATTAAAATAAAAAATATAAAAAAATTGTGGGAATATAAAAAAGGTGTGAAATATTAAATATTAAATAGATGAGGTAGGGACTAAAGTGTAAAGTTTAAAACTTGTGTGATTGGTTTGGATGAAAGAATGAATAATGTCATAAATGTGTCTAAACACCTAATTTTCCAAGACTTGTGTCTAAATATTAAAATAAGTTTTGAAAGTGTCTATTTTCCCAACTCTCCCCAGTTACTAATGGTGTATAAGCAGTAACGTCTTTTTGAAGTTACAAGTTACGGCAAGTTATTACTGTTTGTAAATAAATTTGCTCTTATTATTGTTGATTTTGATTGGTGGTTCTTTTGTACTTGATAATGTTTTTTTTCTTTTTAAAAAAAGGTGGTCCTTTTAACTCATTCTTCTGTAATGTCTCTGTTCACACAAAATTTAGGTTTTCAGATCTTTCAATTATTTGTAAAATAATATTTAAGCCTAATTGAGCTTCTCTGTTTCGTTTGTAATTGATAGTAGGTGTACCACATCTAAAGGAGGTATTTTAATTTTTATCGGATGGGTTTGTCTGACAAAGATCTAGCGATGCTCTCAGGGGGCCATACATTGGTAAATTTATGTTCTTTTTTTTGGGTGAAGTTTTCTATTGTTAGGTTGATTGGTTTTTCAGTATTTATTCTCTCCTCGTCTTGGTGCACAACATATTCGTCCTTAATGTAAGTCGAAGAATGCAAAGCCATCCCTCTCCCCCTTTCTTATTTATATTTGTTGTTCTTGAGTGGAGTTTATCTTTTCAACCAGGGAGCTTCTTAATTGTGAAAATGAGGACCTGCTGAAACTTCCCACTGACAGCTTTGTTGGAAGATCCAATGTCTAGACAATATGTTGAGTTGTATGCTAAGGTGACCGAGTCATTTCAACTGGTTGGCAAAAGTTTGTGGTTTGAATTATTCAACTTGTGAACTTGTACCAAATAAGAATTGTCACTTTTATCCTTTACTTGAAAAAAATGAATTTACTATCACTTGATATTTGATTAAATGAAAGATCACCATTATGTGCCTTTAGATTTTTATGTCTTCTCCATTTACTTGCAAGTTGTATAAGCGTTGAGAAAGCACCTTTGGCATAGATGAGACAACAATGAAAATCGATAAAGTTGGCGAGTTCAATAAGTTTTAAGGGTTAATAGCACTTTTGGTGATATCTAACTATGAAAAAACTTATAATTACTTGAAATGTGAACTTATGTTCCCTTTGCTTTTGAATATTCACATTTTTCTAAAATTATTAACTGCTCCACCATTTTAATACCCAAGTGTTATGTTAATATTGTACCGTTACTCAAATATTTGGTAGTAATATACTTCTCAAAGGAGTCCAAATATAGTATATTCCTACATAAACAGACCAAAAAATACAGACAGTTCAATTGATTGAAGGTTAAATATGCTAAGGCATGCATCACAAGGAGAAAATGAGAATTTATCAATAACCGAGGGATAAAAAGTGTTGTTATCCTGAGTTTTAATTGTTATTTTCTCCCCCCTTAATAGTGAGAGAGAAAGGAAGCAAGTATTTTTTATATATTTCATCTACTATGGTAGACAAAGAGCAGGATGATATAGGGATCCACCCGTGTATATCCATGGGGTTGATTATGACATATGGAAATTAAATTGAGAGTTAATGGTGTTAGATGTTGAAACAAAGCAAAAGTACTAAACGTGATATTTGGGACCAAGTGGGTAGGAGAACCATGCAAATAATAGGGAAGTACAAAGAGAAACTAATAGGAGATTTGGAGTCATGAAAGAATCTTTTTTGAGATTATCTTCCATGTCTCATTTCAATATCAAATGAGACTGGATGATAATCTCGAAAACCTTTTGGAAGGGTGTTGGATCAGTTGGAAACAAGTAAAAATAGAATAGTTTAGAGCTCAATCAAGACAGACTAATTAGACTTATCAAATAAAATAAAATTCTTGAGTGGTTAATTGGGTTTTCTTAATGTGTTCAAAGGTTTTTTAATCTTAAAGAAGAGACCAACGGTAGACACGTGATTTTTGACTCTCCCCGAGTTTAATATATTTTCTAACATTAAATATTTTTTATTTTTGTCTTTTGTCCAATATTTATTTTAGCTTTTATTTCATTTTTAATAGATTTTGGTTGAAAATAAATAAAAATAATAAATAAATTTACATTTTTGAGATTTTTTTTAATCTTTATTTGCATCTTTTAATTTTTTAAAATAATACGAGAATTCAAAAATATATATTTTTTCCTTTTAAATTTTAATGAAATAAGATACTAGTTTTAGTATTATCTTAATTATATTTGTTCTAGGCTATTTATGAATTTTATTGTATTTTTCTTAAGTATAAAATTAATTAATTGATATTTTATTTATTTATTTTAAATTTTATTATAATTTATTTAATTTATATATATTTAAATTAAAAAAAAAAAAGAAAAATAATCTTATCCTAACTCAACTACGCTCCCACTTTCCCCCTTTCCAGCAGATAACTCCCTCCCCCCTCCCCCATAATATACGTACACTACAACATCAGATAACTAGGAAACAAAACTGAGAGAAAAATGAGAAAAAATAAAATTGACAGGAACAGAGAGAAAAACAAAGATTGACAAAAGAGAGTTAGAAAGTTTGAAGAGAAAATTAAGAAAAACAATAGGATCAACAAAAATAGAATTCCTTGAGTTTGGAGAATTGAGTTCGGATTTTCGTTTGTGTTTTTGGCGACGGCTTCCATCCTTTTATATTAAGTTTAATTCTTCATATAGGTTCTGGTTAAATTCGTACTATTTATCTTTATAAATGGAAGCATGAATCAAAGTGTTTAAATAATATTGATATTCGCATCTCAGTTTTTCTGTTTTTCCAGGTCTCATCATCTATTGTTTGCTACAATTCTACACATAGCATATCATACTCACCTCACAAAAATGCATATTCACACACAGATTCATTTACACACTACATCACGCACTCATTGGAACAATTCAAAATACACATACTCCGCATAGTGAGCAAAAACAAAGAAGAAAATTGAGAAGAAAAGAGTAAGAAAAGAGAGTAATAAAAAATAGAAACAGACGATCAAATACTCTGTTGCCACTGCTGCCACTTTTCCTGTGGAAGAAATCCAGTGAATTTCCACCGGAAAAGCACCATTGCGCCACTCCTCTCTCTCCCTCTCTGTGGCGAACTCCGGCCAACCATGGACGGTGAAAGCAGCTGGCAACAACCATCAATCGTTGCCCTTCCCCCTCCTCCAAACAACCATGCCGCCACCTTATATCAAAGAGGCGAGCAATAGCCGCTCCTATCATCTCCAGTCAGTGAAGGCAACCAGGCGCCGCCTCCTCTTCTCCGTAATGGCAGCCGACCAAACAGCCACATTCCATCTCCGCTCAATGTTATAATGTTTGGTCAATTTTTTTTGTTTTTAATATTCTATTATTATTTGTTATTATATTATGATCTATTAATTTCAAAGTAAATTAACATATAACATATGATTATTATTAATTATTTCTTTTGTTGTAACGATCCATTTCATCATTACTAAATTATTTGTAATAAATTCATGAAAATTCATAATTTTAATTTCTCAATATTAAATTGTGTCCTAAATAACCAATATTTTATTTATTAGGTCACCTCAAACTTTTCGGTGAAGATTTTAGCCTTCGAATGTGTCTAGATAGACTCAAGCCCGATGAATTTAATTATTTATGATAGATAATATCAATACTTTCATTTGAAAGTTCTTTAGGTATGAATTAAGGTCGTACAATATCCCTAACACAACGTTAAGTATAAAACTTTTTTTCCTATACATTTTTTATATGGGATTATTAGGGCCATCTTCAAACGATAATATCTCATAGAATATAAGGATTTATGGGTCCCAATACCTACCAAATCAAAGATCTCCAAGTCCTCTTTCCAACACAATAAACCATTCCTCAATACAAATTCAGAGTAAAAAGTTATGACTGTTTTACTGAACACTGTCCGAGTTGAAATGGGATTTTGCTGTAGCGTGATGAGTGGTGATTTTACCACTCATACGCACTAACTATTTATGTGCAGAACCATGTTTGTAAAGTTAAATGAGACAAAATTGTTATTTAATACACTGATCTCCACATTTTACAGGTCTAAAATTGAGAAGGAGGAAAGATATGGATTGGAGCTCAAAAAGAGATCAAATGGATAAAAAAGAGTGCAGCTGGAGACCTGATGTTGTTCATCCTCAGTTACCACAACAGAGGTCATCATGCCATGATCACAGTCAGTCAAGACGATTAGGACAACATGGTCATGGAATAGAACTGCAATTGCGGTCAGACCTGCGCGATCATAGTTTAGCGGGATTATGCCTATGGCCAGCTTTGTAAAATTACAAAGACGAATTCCAAACCATAAATAGGTAAAACCCTTTTCTTCTTGAAACATTGCTTACATCATAAGATATTTTAATTTGAAAGATTGAAACCCTAATTGGGCAAGTGTGTAACTAATTTTGGAGGCTTGATTTCTTAGCATTTTTGTGAAGAATAAATGCCTTGGATAATCCTTATGGTATATCTATCTTTACTTTCTTCATGAGTAGCTAAGTAATTTAGTCTTGAGATTATGCTGAACTAGAGTGTAATTTATGTATGAGTATTTTTGTGTTTGCATGATTGTTATTGTTGAGTAAGGATTTCACCATTGCTTGAGCTTGTGAGTTGGAATTTGATGGGTGAAAGCCCCAAATCTCCAAATGGGTTTGATGGTTAAAAATACCAAACTCTAGAAATGCTTTATCATCTTCGAAAAAGGGATGAAGGTGAATATGAGGTAACCCATAACATCCTTGAAAGAGGGTTATAAAGGGACAAGGCAATGGTGGACAATTAAGCCTATGGTTTGCTCTTTTTTGCATTCTTAGAAATAAGTGTATTAGGAGTGTAAATCATGTCAATAGAATCATCCTAGAAACAGGGATGCTTGATTGAGGTTTTGGGTGATTATAAATTTCACACTTGTTAGGTGCTCGAAAGAGCTAACGGGCGAAATCATTGTGATTTTATCGAAAGATTAACCATAATGACCTTCGACCTAGCCTATCCTTTAGTTAACAACTAAATTTCATGCTAAACCATCATAACCCACATAATTTTGCCATTAGGTAGACATAATACCAAGATTTTCACCAATGTTGTTGCTTAAAATGAAAGTTTCATCTTTTGATCATTTGCTAAAGATTGTACAACAAGTTTCCAAACAAATTCCCCCATTTTATTATACATGTCAGTTTTGTTAGCATTTTGGGTAACCTCATAGTAATTTGAGCACCTATAGGGTTTGAAGTCTATAATTCACTCCTTGAGATTCGACCCTAATTCAAATTGGGTTACTTGACAACGACTGTCTCACCCCTCAATTATGGAAGTGAGTTGAGCATTATCAAAATAGCGCCATTGTCGGGGAGTGAAATATAGATTTTTCTTGTGTGGTGTCATTCTTACTTGGGAATACCCGGAGTGGTGTAATTTACTTTATTTGTTGTTTTTGAATCTTTTGTAGGTAATCAAAGTGTAAACGGAGCAATGAGCGATAATGCAAGCAATATGAGCCCCTTGATGCCCCTCTTGATGATGAAGGCTAATTAAATAAAGTGGGACAGATAAGTGCAATTTGCATACCTCCAACCAACGGAAATAAAGTGTTTCATATGACTAGAGCTATGCTTTATATGTTGCAAATCAAAGGGTTGTATGGGGGTCAAGAATATGAGGACCCGAATATCCATTTGAAGAACTTTGTTGAAGTTTTTGCACCATTTAACATAGCATATATTACCCAAGAATCCATTCAACTTCGACTTTTCCCGTTCTCACAAATGGCTGAGGCAGTTTTATAGCTTCGCTCACTTCCACTCGGCTCAATTACATTATGGGAAGAGCTTACCACGGTGTTTCTTGATAGATACTTCCCACCAAAAAATGCTTCAAAAACGGGATGAGATTGTAAACTTTTGACAAATGAATGGAGAACCGTTGTTTGAAGTTTGGGAGAGGTTTAATAGAAAGCTAGCCCGATTCCCAAATCATGAGGTCCCAAAAAAAATGCTCCTTAAGATTTTCTATAAGTCTCTTGATCCATCAAACAAAACGGTGGTGGATAATATGGTGGGCGTTCTATAGTGAGATTGCATCATTTTGCGCCCTTTAGATTGATAGGAGAAGTATAAAAATAAAATTGGGGTTAGCATACCTGAGATACCAAAGCTTCCAAAATCCCTTCTACTACCTCTATGGTGGCTAATGAACAAAGAAAACGAGAAGAAGAAAAGGATGAGAACATAGATAAAATGATGACCCAACTTGAGCTATTGACAAATCATGTTATGGATGCACCCACGAAAGTGCTAAATGTTGTAGCATTGAAATCTGATAAAGATGATGATGAGGCAAAGAAGTTGGGTGAAGAAATTTGGTACTTAGCAAACTACTCGAGGGAGAGGGGGAGGGTCCTGCCTCACCTATCAAAGGAAAGGTGAGAAATAAGGTTGGATGGATCGTGAGCAGATGATCGAGCTAAAGCCAAGAAATCTAGTGCCACTGACCCTAAAAAGTTCAAGATCGGGGATATGTTATCAAGGATCTTGAATAAAGTAGAAGGCACGAACAAGATGGTCCGTGAGTTGAATGGTGATTTATCCCAACTCTCTCAAACGGTGGTGTCTCACTCTACCTCTATCAAGAAATTGGATACCCAAGTGGGGAAAATATCCACATAATTAAATGCTAGACCTAGAAGTGGACTTCTGAGTGACGCAATTACTAACCCAAAGAACGACGCTCAAGTCCTAAAAATTGTCACAATGAGTGGAAGAGCACTTAAGGAACCTTTTAAAGGAGATGTGAGTGAGAATATTCCCAAGGCCAAAGTAAAAGAAGTGATGCCTCAAAGAAGAGAGTCAAATGATGAGAAAGAGATCAATACAAGCGATTAGGAGGTGGTTGAAGTTGAAAGGCCACAAGTTGGAGCAAGACCAACCATCCAAATTCCTCTCCTGTTTCCTTAACATTTGCATAAAAAGGAGAAAAATGACAAATTGAGGAAGTTCGTGGCCAAACATAGCGACCTATCGATAAATATCCCGTTGCTTGAGGCAATCCAAGGGATACTGGGATATGCTAAGTTGATGAAATAGTTGATGTCCAAGAAGAAACTTGTTGAAGGAGAAACTATTGATGCCACTCATAAGTGTAGCGCTATCATAGATAGCAAGGTTGCGGAAAAGAAAGATGACCCCGAAGCATTCACTATTCCTTGCACAGTTAGGATGCATAAATTTGCAAAAGCTCTATATGACCTTGGTGTAAGCATCAACTTAATGCCTTTTTTATATACAAGAAACTTATTTTCGATACCCTGACGGCAACCTCTATGGGGCTCTTGATGGCGGACGATCTATAAAAAGACAGTGGGTATATTGTTTAATATTCTTGTGAAAGTGAACGAGTTCATTCTCCTGGCAGATTACGTGGTATTAGATTGTGAAATAAACCAAGAGGTGCCTATCATTCTTGGTCTTCCTTTCTTGGCTACCAGGAAAGCCATTGTCGATCTAGAGCTGGGGGAGATAAAATTTAGAGTGCAAGAGGATAAGGTCTCTTTCAAAATTTGCAAGTCAAAGAAGCAAATTGCGGAGTTGCAAGTAGTATCTGTGGTAGATGTGGAAAATGAGAAGGTGAATGAGGAGGGGTACGAATACCTACCTTGAGAATGAAGAAAGAAAGATGTCGTGCCACGACGATAACTAAGGCGCTAGGTGGGAGGCAACCCATAAATGTCACGAGAGTAGCTCGTATCCTTTTTGATATATTTCTGTAGGGTAGATGTTATCTTTTTCATATGAATAACCCATGCATTTGTGGCACTATGGAGTGCATTGGATGAGCTTTAAAAGGGGAAAGAGTGTAAATCTGCATTAAGAACTGAACAGAGAAGAAATGTGTTAAAATTGATGTAAAATGCTGAATAGGGGAAAATAGGGGAGCAGAATTACTCTTAGTTACCGCGATTGTGCTCACCAAGAATGATCGCGGTATGCGGGTGTCCGCGATCGTGGTCCTTTGACCGCGGTCGTGGCCACTTCAATCATTTAACCCCTAGTTTCCCTCATTTCCTTTACACTCCCTTTCAAGTTGTACTCTCTAATTTGGGCTAATTTCTAACCAAGTTTGTGAGCTCTCAAACAGCATCTTTGCATCCATTTGTCTCAAAACTCCAGTAGGTGACATGAATCCATGCCTTTACTTTTAAAAATAGTCCATAGAATGCATGATTAAGAAAGGGCCTAGAATTTTAATTGTTATGCTTTCTATGTTGTCATACTTGGTATTGGTGTAATGTGGGCTGTTTGATTAAGGTGTGAACACAAGTGGGGAAATCATGAGTACCCAATGATGTGTGAAATAGGTAGACAAATAAGATATGCACACCAAGTGTTTGATAAAATGCTCAAATAAACTTTTAATATTAATATTTTCTTTCTAAAGGGCACATTCACACACATTTTAGCATTATTCCAATGATCTTCATATGCATCCATATTATAGAATATACTCGTAGCTTAAATTTGGGAGAAATATGAACATGCAGAGCTGATACTTAACTAACCTCAGATAGCACGACCGCGGTAACCCAAACACGGTCCTGACTCGCAATCGCAGTAACTGAGGGCAGTTTCCTACCATGCCAAAAATCCTGCACTTCTAATTTTTAGTCAAGCAACACCAAGCACCTAATCCAATGAACTTTAGTGATCAATATAGCATAGCTTCCATGATTAAAATGACATCGAAAGCTACAACATGTTCTTAGTGCTTTCAGGACAACCTCATGGATAAGTATGATCATATCCGGTTCATGGCACCTAAGTGCCACATTCATTACTACAGTGAACTTCCGAGGACAAAGATGCTCTAGGAGAGAGGAATTTTCTTAAAGAATTTGCCGGAGAAACTACAGGCATTCTAGGACAAACTTAAAGCCATAGGATGGCAGTGCTTTACCCTAGATCCATGCATTGCAAATGAAATGGGTCCGTGAATTTTATGCAAACATCAGTGAAGTGTCTTTTTTGAACCCACTTAATATGATTTTCAGCATTCGGGGAAAGCCGGTGAAAGTTGGGACTAAACAAATCAATGATTTTATGGGCTCAAGAAGGCAGACATAGGTGAATTCAAAGCGAAGGGGTGTAAATTGAGGAATTAGTTTGCACAATGGATATTTCCCAGAAAGAAAGTCTCATGGACCAAAAATAAAAGCAATATTTACATGAACGACTACACTTTTGAGGCTAGGATATGGTTGCACATCATTTGTAGCCGAGTTTATCCTTGCACCCATATGACAGTAGTCCTAAAATTGTGTACTAGGATGGTTGCATGCATTTTAGACAACATCCCTCTAGATGCTGGTTAACCCGTGGTTAATGAAATAAATCATTTTAAGAACCAAGGCGTTACACATTTATTCTTCCCCTCCTTGATTACAGAGCTTTGTAAAGAGTATGCTAGTGATACATGGGTACGTCCTAGTGCCCCCATCTACCCTTGAGGAGTGCACCGAGAAAAAGTAAGAAAAGAAAAACTAATTTGGAAAAGTCGGCATGTAGTGACCCCAAGTCTCATAGGCTATCCACCACGGGACCTCTTGAGGAGATTGGAGCAAATATTTCCACCATCAAAGAGCCTGTGACTAAATTACCCCAAGGACCAGGAGAGCCTTTCACCACTCATCATTCTTACGTGTCATATATCGATTATGAAAAGTAAGAAGGACCAAAAGAGGCAAGAATCCACCATTGATAATCTTGAGAAGGCCTATTCCTCTTTGGAAGAGTCATACGGAGACCTCCGAATCACACATGAAAAAATAGTTGTAAAAGAGAAGAAGACAAATAAGTTTTTTATTAAGATGTAGAAGGGTGTAAAGGGCTTATGGAAGGTCCTAAGACCCCGGGATAGACTTTCTTCTTCTTAGGTGGACAGTGATGATGAGGCCCCAGCTGAGTGGTTCGATCTTGAGGAGGATGGTGGTGATGTAGAGTCTGAAAGTGATAGTAGTATGTGATGTAGTTTCAGGAAGCACCCTTATATCTATTTTATCCTTGATTATTTATGTAATGGGGACACTACTATCTTTTTGGTTGGGGTGACTCGTTATTCATTTAATCTGGGCGTGTATTATTGATAGTTATGCATACTTTTCTGCTCTTTTGGATAATCTTATTTTATTTGGGCTTTAATATTTGGGCACTCTTATAGTGCCCACATATGCATGGATTAGTTACTTTGTTCTTAGTATGTTATTCTATTTTAGTATTAATGATTGAGTTTATAACCATAGATGTAGGGAAAATCTGATTACCCATGTCATCGAAGACAAATATGCAAGAAAAGTTTGAGTACTTATAGCATTGATGTTTTGGAATCGTATTCATACCCATTGGTGAAAATTAAGTAACTATGTGGGTGCAGGTTCGCCCGTACGATAGTTTGCAATGTGAGACTATAACTTGGGTTGCTTCCATGATTAGCAAATTATGTGTGGTGTGGATACAAAAGCAAATGCCCCCTCCATCCAAAAGTTTTGCAAAATTTGAAGGCATAAACGTGAGAAACCTCATGAGAAAACTCTCTCTTTCTATGACTCCAAAAAAATAACTTTGGAAAAATAGTGACTACTCTATCTTTGTCATAAGCAGGTAGATCAATTGAACCTCCTTGACAACATTCGCATGCCAGGTGTGTGAGCTTAATTGTCTACATGTCATATGTACTTGTACCATCTAGAAATAGGCCTATTAGTCTTTCAAAGATAAATTTTATTATTCTTGGTTGGTAAAATGATCATAGTCCATATTGTGGTTTTAGAAGCCTACTTTAGCCTAAAAATCCTACCAATACATAGGAGTTACCCCTAGTCACCCTCTTTGATCCTTTGGACTTTTCTTTGACAAACGCATTATTAGTCGTGATCCTTCTATTCATATTCTCTTGAATCTATCCTCCCTGAACTTAAGAATACTAATTGAGGCTAAAATACTAAGTTAGGGGTGGTAGAAAGAGAAAGAAAGTGTAGTTGAGCGACAAAGTCATAAGAAAGTACCTACGAGCTTAAGCAAATAAGCATTTTGCTTTGAAGAAAGAGATAGTCAATCAAAAGAATGAGTTTCATGAAGCTTGATGCAAGCAAAAAGAGTGAAGAAAAAGAAACAAAAAGAAATTTGAAAAAAAGGAGTAAATAGGCAAAATAGTAAAGTGAAAAGAAGTGGCCTAATAACAAAGCATAAAAAAAGTGATGTAGAAGTTCAAGGAGGGTTTAACCTTATTATCCAAAGTTTATATCCTACCCTATCCCTAACCTACATTGCAATCTCAAAAAACCCTTTGTGATTCTCAACCAAGTGTGGTCATGGTAGTGGTGATTGAAAAGAGAGGCAAGCCTATGGCATGGTACTTGTTAACATGGAGAATTTCTTGAGAGAGTAAGTATTCGCACTTAAAATTCCTTGTTGTGTGATTGGTATCTAGGCATGTGAAATCTTCTTTCTTACCAGTAGGCATGTGAACAAGTTATCATTTCCGTATGATGAGATAAAAAGAGATTTAACATGGTGTGATAACAAGTGAGTCATTTCTAGAGTGCTAGTAGTTGTTGCACGGTTGCTCCTCGAAGTCTATTATATTCTTCGCTATTCCATTTTATGATGAGGGGAATTGTTAAAATCTGCTTACCCATTCATGAATAGCTTTTTATGGTTGTAATTAAGTTGGAGCCTTCATGACCATTGGGAACTAGGAAATGGACATACATGGGGAGTTGTCTCATAGTAAAGAGTAGTGTTGCTTGAGGACAAACAAGCTTCTAAGTTAGAGGTGTTGATGAGTGGTGATTTTACCACTTATATGCACTAACTATTTATGTGCACAGTCATGTTTGTAAAGTTAAATAAGATAAAATTGTTATTAAATGCACTGATCTCCACATTTTTCAAGTCTAAAATTGAGAAGGAGGAAAGAAGTGGATTGGAGCTCAAATAGATAAAAAAAAGAGTGCAGCTAAAGACCTGATGTTGTTCAACCTCAGTTACCATGACCGCAGTCGTTATGCCACGATCGCGGTCAGTCAAGAGGGTCAGCACAATACGGTCACAAAATAGAACTACGATCGCGGTCAGACCTGCATTATTGTGGTGCAGCGGGATTATGCCCAGGAGTAGATTTATAAAATAACAGAGATGAATTCCAAACCATATATAGGAATAAACCCTTTCATCTTGGAACATTGCTTACCTCATAAGATATTTTGATATGAAAACTTGAAACCCTAATTGGGCAAGTATGTAACTATTTTTGGAGGCTTGATTTCTTAGTATTTTTGTTAAGAATGAATGCTTTAGATAATCCTTATGGTATATCTATCTTTACTTTCTTCATGAGTAGCTAAGTAATTTAGTCTTGGGATTATGCTGAACTAGAGTGTAATTTGTGTGTGGGTATTGTTGTGTTTGCATGATTGTTAGTTGTTGGTAAGGATTTCATCATTGCATGAGTTTATGAGTTGGAATTTGATGGGTGAAAGCCCTAAATCTCCAAATGAGTTTGATGGGTGAAAACACCAAACTCTAGAAACCCTTTATTATCCTCAAAATAGGGATGAAAGTGAATATGAGGTAACCCATAACATCCTTGAAAGAGGGTTATAGGGGGACAAGGCAATGATGGACAATTAAGCCTATGGTTTTCTCCCTTTTGCAATCTTAGAAATAAATGTATTAGGAGTGTAAATCATGTCAAGAGCATCATCCTAGAAATAGGGATGCTTGATTCAGGTTTTGGGTGATTATAAATTTCACACTTGTTAGGTGCTTGAAAGATCCAATGAGTAAAATTGTTATGGTTTTATCGAAAGATTAACCACAATGATCTTCGACCTAGCCTATCCTTTAGTTAAAAACTAAATTTCATGCTAAACTATCATTAACCGACATACTTTTATCTTTAGGTAGACATAATCCCAAGATTTCCCCCAACATTATTGCTTAAAATGAAAGTGTCATGTCTTGATCATTTGCTAAAGATTATACAACAAGTTTTCAAACAAATCCCCCCATTTTATTTTACATGTTGTTTTTGTTAGCATTCTAGGTAAGTTTCTAGTAATTTAAGCATCCATAGTGTTTGAAGTCTATAATTTTCTCCTTTAGATTCGACCCCAATTCAAATTGGGTTACTTGATAACGACCGCCTCACCCCTCAATTATAGGAGTGAGTTGAGCATTATCCTAGCAAAAATTCTGATGATATTTAATCACCTTCAACCATATTTTAGGTCTAAAAACCCCAAATTTTATTCCCCAACCCAAGAGAGGTGATTTTCCAAATCTTAAGGTGAAATTCCTTCATTGAGGCAAGTTTTTTCATTTTTTTATTCGTCTTTTAATTATTTAACATCTTGAAATCTTTAAAAAGACCTTTAGTGGTGAAATTCTTGTGGGGAATACTCATGGACATTTTTAATATGGGCTAAAGCTGATTCTAAACTATAAATTAAAGATTTTTAACATAAATTTCACAAATTAGATTATGAATTTTGATGGTTAGGAACCTTGAATTCCGTAAAGATGAGAGCTTTAGTATTAAAACTCCATTAATGGAGATGGGTTAAGCTTGAAAGAGCTAATTAATGATTAATTGAACTTGGGGAATGATATAGAGCTTGAATTAAGGGTAGAATTAGTGGGTTTGAATCCTCAAGATATTTGTTTGAAGAGTAATTATTTAATTACTCCTATAATTGTTTTTATTATTAGATGATTGATTATTCTAAGACATGAAAGAAAGGAAAGAGCTTCTTAGTTGCAACCTGTTTCTTCCTAAATCTTGGCGTCTAGGTAAGCTAGGTTTAATTAGTAGAAGATTGTGTTATTTTATATTTTCATAATTTAAAATTGATGGGAGAAAGCATGTCTAGGCCTGCGGGCATGGAGTTGAGGTGAATAAAGATACTAGAACTTAAATATAATGCCCAAAAATATATTATTAATTAATTATATGATACTTGTGATATTATGTGCTATGTCTCCGCAAGGAGATTGTTGTAAATGAAATATGTGAACATGATAGTTCTTAGTTGTTCTAGTGATGAACCTAGTTGAGTTATAATGATATTAAGTTGCATATATTAGACAATAATATGATGAGGAGAATCATGATAGGATCAAATATTGATGAGCATAGTAATATCTAAAGGATAGATGACTTGAATAAGTGTAATGATTGTATTATATGGAAAAAGGTAGTGACATTTTAACAATTAATGTGTAAGTAATACTCTAATAGTGACTTGCATGCTTAAGTGCTAAATTGTGATTTATTTTATGATATTCTTGTTTTGGTATTGATAAAAAAACTTTGTCTATTGGATGCCCATGAGAGGCTAAATTGGTGATAATGATGATTTATTGAAATGTGCCTATGAGAGGGTTGCTTGATAATGATAACTCCTTGTATTAATGCCATAAATGGCTTATTGGTAATCGTAATGAATTATTGAAATAGTATTTGTGAGAGGGTCAAAATATTTATAGATGAAAGCACTTGATCGAATATTTTTTAATTTTAAGTACACTTATAAATTTAGTACGTCATTTTGCATCCCAAAAATAGTGTAAATTTAATAAAATATATATAGTAGGTTACGTTTTAATTTAAGTTTAGACTCAACTTAATTGTGTGTATGCTCCTCAATTGGATATTTGTTGGTTGGTATTCATACATGCTTGAAATTGTTTATGTTTGGATAGTTGATACGTGTATAAATGATTATTGAAATTTACTTGATGGAATTGTCTCATGACTTTAAGTGTACTTGTAAACTTGGTACAACATGTTGTATGCTGTGAGAAAGTGTAAATTAGATATTGATATTACTTGTTTATGGTGGATCGGGTACCACGCCGGTACGAATATGTATATGTTGGATTGGGTACCCGATACGGATATGTATATATTGGATCGGGTACCAAGCTGGTATGGATAGGTATATCATGGATCGGGTACCATGCTGGTACAGATATGTATATGTTGGATCAGGTACCACACTGGTACAGATATGTATATGATGGATCTGGTACCACACCGATACAAATATGTATATGATGAATCGAGTACCACACCGGTATGGATATATATATATATATGTTGGATCGGGTACCATGCCATTATGGATATGTATATGTTTGATCGGGTACTATACCGGTATGGATATGTATATGATGGATTGGGTACCACATCAATACAGATATGTATATGGTGAATCGGGTACCACGCTGGTACGATATATGAACATAGATTGTTCCCTACAAGTCATGACTATTTGGGCAAAAATAAGTCTCATAGCATATGTATACCTATTTGTGTTGAGTCTATAGATGCTTACAGTATGGTTGATACTCTTGATGGTATTTTGGCTTATTTGTGAGCACGATTTGATTTGTTATTATTGTATTATTGATTCATTGGGTATTTGATTTTGTGATATGTATTTGAAAAAGTGAAACTCTGTATGTAATACCTCGAAAAAAAAATTCGTTGAAATTTTGTGCGTAAATGTGTTGGGATTCTATCTTTGAGAATGATTTATAATTTTCTGTGTGTCATTTCTTGGATTCCGACCCACCATTTCATAGAGCATCGAATAAGATTTCCAACAATATGTGGATCACCCAAAACGGACACTCGAGCGATGAGTTACGACCATTCCGATCAAACTACGACTATTCCGATCGAACTGTGACAGTAAAATGTGCTGGAAAGAAAAAAAATACTGCATCCAGGTGATTTTTTTGGTAAACTTTAAACAATCATAACTCCTTGTACATAATGAACTGTGTGATCTGCTATATATCAACGAAAATCCCTGAGAGTCTTCTTTCAAATGAAATTGGTGTTATCCAATTTGGACATCGGAGCAAAAAGTTGTGGCCAATTTAGTTCAGCCTATCAGATAGATCACTGAAAGGAAGATTTGACATTAATTGATTTTTAAAGGTATTTTGGTCATTTCCCATTATGGTAACCCTCTATATATGCCCCCTTTAAGCTGAGAATTGTCATTTATTTTCTCTCATTTCTCTTATATCTCTCTCTCAAAATATATGCATATATATATATATATAGAGAGAGAGAGAGAGAGAGAAGAAGAAGAGGAGTTAGGGTTAGGGTTCCAATTTGGGGAAAATCGATTCAAGGCTTCGCTTCGCGAATTGCTTCCGTCAATCTCTTCGTCTACGAAATCTAAGGTACGCAAGTGTTTCTCTATGGGCTCCTTTCGTCCATAGAGCCCACAAATCCTTTTTCAAAGCCTCAAGATACATGTGTACATATATATCTATGATTATACTTTCTAAATTTTCATTGTGTATGTGTGTAGTATTCACATGATGGTTGAGATATATGTCTGGGATGATTATGTGTGTTGGTTGAAGTATATGTGAGTAGTATTTGTGTGATGGTTGGTGATTATGTTGTTGAAGTTGATGATATCCAAGAAGGGATCTTTGTATGTTTGTGAAAACTATGGTGGTGTGTGATGTATAAATATATAAAATGGGTGATTGACTACTTGTAATATTGATGAATCCACCTATGCCTAAGAAGTGCATGCAAGGTGTTTGCGAAAATACCTAAGAGACTAGAGAATTTATTTTTATAACATAATAGGTCCAAAATTAATTGATTATGAATATATGATGATTTAAATTGTTAAGCCTTGATTTATACTATTATTCCATTATTTCCTTGTTATGACTTGATAATTGTTATTGGGAATTATATATCCCTACTATTGATTAATATGTCAAATATTTTCTAAATGTGAGTTGAATTGTGAATTGAGAAATGTGGATGTTAAAGTTGAAGGATGATAGTGTTGTGGTGCATGAAATTGAGCATTAAACCTATGCCCTAAATGGTGCATGTAAGATGATTGCTAAAATGCCTATGTGAAGAAGAATTTAAGTATTTGACATGTTTGTTATCCAAATTATGATTTCATGCCATATCCATATGCTTAACTTATGTCTACCATATGTTTGACAAAATATTTAAGAGAATAGGAAACTATGCATTGTGGTTTATTAGGTCTTAAAAGAAAAATTCACGCTTTGTTCCTATGGATAGTTGATTTCCTTGAATTTGTGGTGCATTGTGGGTGTATGATGGAATACCATGATGAATTATTGAGGTAACTATGATATTTGTGCATAGTATTTGTTGTGGACCCAAAGCATGCTCCCTACATGTTCGATTGGATGCTTATATGGAGAAATGAGGCCATTTGATTTGCTAAGTGTGAAGTCCTTAATTATGTGTTGTTTATAATGGTCTATGGGCATGTTGTGTACGAGTTATCTATCTTGTGTTACTTTATGTTATTGTGTGCTAGGGGTACGTATGCCCGAAATAGTTTGCTGGTCTAGAGCCGAGTCAGTTTCACAATAATCTCAATCAAGCGATGAACAATGAACTCCCGGTTAGTTTCAAAACTTGGGGAAAACTCAGTAATCTCATAAATCATTCTTTATCGAATAATCGGGCCATGAAGCTCTGAAATCTTACATATCAATTCACTCCGTTACAGACCTCTGTACATTTTGTGAGATAGTAAGCTTATCTTAAAAGTAAGTGGCAATTAGAAATACTCCGTCAGAGAATGAAATCAAGAAAACTCTGTCATATTGATAAAGTATCATAATGTGAGAACAAATTCAGTTTAATTGAGTACAGTTAAGAACTGGTTAAATGTCTTTCAGTTAGGAGTAGGATTCAGCACCGAGCGAGCTAAGGATGGGAATATTCCTGCGAGTAGAGGGTTTGATTCCTGGTAGCAATCTTCATGCTCCAGAACTACGTTGCCAGCGTAGGTTGAGACATCTATCCTGCGAGTAAAGGGTTAGATGAGGTGGTTGTCCTACGAGTAGATGGTCCCACCGTTCTCATTTGAGGTCCTGATAGTAGAGGGTCCTATGCAGTTATCTTTACTGGTGGCACAGTATTGGCACTCTTTCAGCTGGGGTACAGGTTGGATCCCACTTGTGGTAAGTGGGGCATGCCGGTTAAATAATCACTCCCATAGTTTCAGTAACAGTCTTAGAAAAGAACTCAATTAATGTGCAAAAGTTGAGGCTGTCAGATACAGGCCTCCCAGTATTGCTATCATTATCATTGAGTAGAGAGACTTCCTGCGAGATGAGGGTTGCTCTCGAACTTATTTACCCATTATCATTATCGTTGAGTATAGAGACTTTCTTCTAGATGAGGGTTGATCTCAGATTCAATTGTTTAATGTTCTAGAGACTTCCTGCTAGATGAGGGCTGATCTTAGATTTAGTTGTTCAGTGTTCTAGAGACTTCCTGCTAGATGAGGGTTGATCTCAGATTCAGTTGTTTAGTGTTCTAGAGACTTCCTTCTAGATGAGGGTTGATCTCAGATTCAGTTGATCAGTGTTCCAGAGTTGGTGAATTTGAATATCAAATATCAGTAATATCAGCTATCCGATTTCTCAATATGGATAAGTACAGATGTCAGCTCTAGTAGCTTTAGATACTCAGTATCTTATTGTTAGTATTATTATTTTCGGGTGTCAGCGTTCAAAATGTTACATTTGGTGTCATGATGATTTCAGTTGTACTTTATGCATCCATGTGTGTATTGTTGATCAGACATGTTTCAAAATTGGTATCTACAGAGTTTCTATATATGTTTATTCCAGCGAATACATATTATTCAGATTGTTATGTTTATGCATAAGCCTTATATTTTACCTTACCCTATCCTTGCATACTCGATACGTTCTTTGTACTGACGCATTCGCGCTATGGTGCTTTCCCCATCATAGGTTCAGAAGAGCGAGATTCAGAGTATATTTAGCTGTCAGATCTTGTAGCAGTGGGTGCAGCAGTGAGTCCTCATCATCCGAGGATATTCTATTTCAATATTTTGGTGATTTTAGTAGACGGAGTTAGTTGCAGAATTGTCCATTCAACTCCATAGTTTAGACAGTGTAGAGGCTTTTCAGACAGATGTATAGATATTTAGTTTTCAGTACTGTATATTTAGATGTTTGAACCTTATGGCCAAATTTAGCCAGTTTCTGCATTTATCGTATTATATTATACAGTGAACAGATACGGATATCAGCGAAGGGTTATCTTGTGGTCCCTCAGGGTCACGAGCACCGTGTGGCATTTCGGTTCATGGGAATCGGGGCGTTACACTGTACTTACTTATATGTTGGTTGACTTGCTTCATTTATACGTGTTTTAATCGTAGCTTACTAGAATGGCTAGTTATCATTCTTTAATATTATGAAAGAGCTTTTGGTTGTTAGCCTGAGAGTTTAGTGCGGGTTATCTATGATTATGGGTTTGTTCCTGTGAATATGAATAATGAAAAAAATATGGTGAATAAAGAGAAATAGTGATGTATTAGCATTGGATTGTGGTTGATTATGTGAATTAATGAAGCTAGAGTATGTTAATAGTAAATATAATACTGATGGAGTTGGAAGAGTAGTTGGATGATGTAAGTTATATAGGTAAAGTAATAATGTTATTACAACCTTAGTTGAATTATATTCCATTCAAGATGTCATAATTTATTTTTCTTAATTCTATTTTAAGATTATATGGACTAACACGGTCGACCGATGATGCCCACCAGTACGTGTGGTTGTACTGACCCTACTCTTCTACATTCCTTCTTGGGGTGTAGACCGGATGCAAGTTAGTATGCAGATACTAGATGGATGACAATATTCAACACTAACTTCTGCACTTTCATCCTGGCAGATGTTAGAGTCTTTGTATTATTTATTTTATTGTTAGTCTATGCTGTAGTAGATAGCTCTTGTACATGTCTGACTAATCTTGGGATAGTGAAGGACACTTGTAAGAAGTTTTGTAAAAAAAATTATTTCTTAAAATTTAATTTACTTTATTATATTTAATTCAGTATTTCCTTAAAAACAGAAGTCTTCCACATATTTTTAGTTGGGTAATAAGGGTTCTCCTAGCTGCTTAGAATAACATAAGTGCCCGCATGGTCCAGTAGTTTGGGTCGTGACAATTGGTATCAGAGCGTTAGGTTCACCGATCCCACAAGTACAAGAGCAATGTCAAGTAGAGTTCCGTAGATTGGTGTGTAGGGCCCCATACCTAATATGTGGAAGGCTATGAGGCATGTAGAAGTCATTTTCCTTTTTTTCTCTCCATCATGCCATCCTAATCTTGGACTATTAGATTGAATCCAATTGGTATTTTTACAGAGCTCAATTGGAATGTAGTTGATTCCAATTGGTATCTTAGTAATTTTGAATAAAAATCTTGGAGATTTCAATTGGTATCCGTTAATAAGGTCTAAAAGTTATTGATTATAGGTAAAGACTTATGAAAGTTGTGAACTTATTGATTGCTTGTGTTTGATATTTGGCTAAACTTTTGTTGCTAGATTTTTGTCATTGTTGTGAATTATTTTTGTTTTAATTTAAGTGATGAAAATTGACCAAGTTGTTTTTATTGATAATTTTGATGAGATTATTTGATTTCTTGTTATTGTGAAACAAGCAATACTATGGTGTTTACTTATTTTTGGTACTATTTTACTGATGAAATTGATGGTATAAGAATTGAGTGGATGATATGAGAACATGATGTCAAAAAAAGATAGTGAAAAAGTGACATGAATAAAAGACTGAGGTGATATGTGTTTTCCGTAATGAAAGGTTCTTGTTAATGATGTTGTGGATAGATCCTTGTGTAGTTTGATTATTTGATATTAACTGGGGATCCTTGTATGGTTCGGTCATTAAGACTGTATTTAGAATTTTTGTACAGCTCTATTATTGAAATTATAATGGGCTCCTTGTGAGGACTAGCTAAGTGACATTATCTTTGAGTTCCTTATGTGAACAAATTTTTAATCCTTGGAAAAATAGTGAGTTTTAAATAAAAATGACAAAAACTAGTAGAGGTTGTTGATACCTACAAAATTTGATTGATGACTTATCTGGAATGTGATATTGGTGATGAGACTGTTTATGACCTGTAATAAATTTATTTTGTTTGGCCTTGCTTATGTGTAAGTGGTGTGGGGACTACTTTTAAGGTGATTAAGAGTTAAGTGAAGCCCGTGGTAAAAATATTGTTAGGTAGAAATAAGAATGACTCTGTATTCTTAAATTGTTGTTAGTGATATAAGAGTGGTTTGTCTTGACCATGAAGTGTTTGTCGTTGAAAAATATTGAGTTAGTGATTGTCAGAACATAAGTTGTAGCTGTGGATTTATGCATTAGGAAAAATCTTGAGATGATCAATTATTTATTGACTTGACCTTGTGGCTGAATTATTCCTTTGCATGTCCTACAGAGTTGGCTGATATATGACACTTTTAGAGGATAGTAATTTTCATGATAGTGGTAATGTAAAATCAAATTACTTAGTTACATTCTTAAAATAATTAAGGACAATCCTGAATAGAAGAATAAATGAATTATTAAATGGCATGATTGGTCTTTCCTTGGGTGATACTTGCTGGATATTGCTTATTAAGTGATTAAGGTATGATGATTAGATAGCTATTAACAATATTGTGGAGGAGAATGTGTTGTAGGCTATAATTCTTTAGGATCTTTATGGCTAATAGTGTAAGTTTGTGTAATAAGTGAGAGCTATGTTGTCATCTATGTATAGTAGTAAGTACTAAGCTTGAATTGTGGGTAATCTTGAGGTGAAAATAATAGTTCTTACAAAATGTTGAAGCTAGCTTTATAGAATGAATTTAATAGTCTTGATTGAGTTCATGCGGATATCTAAGTTATGTGACTTGTAAGTGGTGTGGTGGCTTAAATATGATCAAATGTAGATTCTCCATGGGGTAGTCTTGGCTATAAACTGAGTCAGGTGTCTCGGAGAGAGTCTGTGTGTTGGATGGATTAGATGTGACTTATCTAGTGTTGAAAATTTGAGTAGTAGATTCATGTAGCATCTCGTAGCACTTTTCAGAATAGAATTTGGGGCTTTAGATCTTCGGTAAAAAAAAAGGTATTTTTGAATATCTATCTTCTTCAAGGTGAATCTTTTAACCATTTTTATCTTGCTTTCGTAAAACTCAAGTTTAAGACTTAGGTCATTGAAAGGAGAATAAGTGATTCGTGTGTAAATATTTGGCTCCGCATCTTCATATTTTGAAAAGCTTTGATAGAATGATTGAGTATAAAAATGGGTTGGTCGATAAGGATATCGAGTGAGTGAATAGAGTGCAGTATAAGCAACTCTATTAGTAATGTCTCTCTAATTCCAACCTCGTATTTTTCTCCACTGAATGTCCGTTCGGGGGAGAACGGATGGTAAATTAGCATCTGATTTTAATGACCCATTTCATCGTTACTAAATTATTCATAATAAATTCATGAAAATTCTTAATTTTCATTCCTCAATATTAACTTGTGTCCAAAATAACCAATATTTCATTTATTAGTCACAACTTTTTGATAAAGATTTTAGCCTTCGGATGTGTCTAGATATACCCAAGCCCGATGAATTTAATTATTCATGATTGATAATATCAATACTTTCATTTGAAAGTTCTTTAGGTATGAATTAAGGTTGTACAATATCCCTAACACAAAGTTAAGTATAAAACTTTCTTTTTGATACAATTTCGATATGGGTTTCTATTAGGGCCAACTTCAAACGATCATATCTCATAGAATATAAGGAGTTAGTGGTCCAATACCTACCAAATCAAATATCTCTGGGTCCTCTTTCAAGCGCAACAAACCATTCCTCAATCCAAATTTGGAGTAAAATGTTATGACTGTTTTACTGAGCATTGTCCGAGCTGAAATGGGATTTTGCTGTAGCAAAAATTCTGATGATATTTAAATCAGCTTCAGCCATATTTTAGGTCTAAAAACCCCAAATTTGATTTCCCAACCCTAAAGAGGTGATTTCCCAAAGCTTAAGGTGAAATTCCTTTGTTAAGGTAAGTTTTCCATTATTTTCTTCGTCTTTTAATTCTTTAACATCCTGAAATCCTTACAAAGAGCTTTAATGATGGAATTCTTTTGGGGAATACTCATGGGCGTTTTTAATATGACCTAGAGCTGATTCTAAACTATAAATTAAAGATTCTTAATATTAATTTCATAAACTAGATTATGAATTTTGATGGTTAGGAACCTTGAATTTTGTAAAGATGAGACTTTTAGCATAAAAACTCAATTAATGGAGATGGTTTAATCTTGAAAGAGCTAATTAATGATTAATTGAACTTGGGGAATGATATAGAACTTAAATTAAGGGCAGAATTAGTGGGTTTGAATCCTCAAGATATCTGTTTGAAGAGTAATTATTTATTTACTCTTATAATTGCTTGACCTTTAGATGATTGATTATTCCAAGGCATGAAAAAAATGAAAAAGCATTTTAGTTGCAGCTTATTTCTTCCAAAAGCTTGACATCCAGGTAGGCTAGGTTTAATGAGTAGAAGATTGTGTTATTTTATATTTTCATAATTTAAAATTGATGAGAGAAAGCATGTCTAGGACTGCAGGCATGGAGCTGAGGTGGATAAAGACACGAGAACTTAACTTTAATTCTTAAAACTATATTATTGATTAATTATGTGATACTTGTGATATTATTTGTTATGCCCCTACAAGGAGATTGTTGTAAATGAAGTATGTGGAAATAATAGTTCTTAGTTATTCTAGTGATGAACCTAGTTGAGTTATAATGATATTAAGTTGCATGTATTGGACAATAATATGATGAGGAGAATCATGATAGGATCAAGTATTGATGAGAATAGTAATATCTAAAGGATAGATGACTTGAATAAGTGTAATGATTGTATTATATAGAAAAACGTAGTGATATTTTAATAATTAATGAGTAAGTAATACTCCAATAGTGACTTGCATGCTTAAGTGCTAAATGGTGATTTATTTTATGATATTCTTGTTTTGGTATTGATAAAAGCTCTTTATTTATTGGATGCCGATGAGAGGCTAAATTGGTGATAATGATAATATATTTAAATATGCCTATGAGAGGCTTGTTTGATAATTATAACTCCTTGTATTAATGTCATGAATGGCTTGATGATGATCATGATGAATTATTGAAATAATATCCGTGAGAGGGTCAAAATATTGATAAACAAAAGCACTTGATCGAATTTCTTTGTGATTTTAATTACACTTATAAATTTAGTACGCCATACTGCATCTCGAAAGATAGTGTGAATTTAATAAAATGTATATAGCAGGTTACGGTTTAATTAGAGTTTAGACTAGACTTAATTGTGTGTATTCTCCTAAATTGGATACTTGTTGATTGGTATTCAGACATGGTTGAGATTGTTGATGTTTGGATTGTTGATGCGTGTATAAATGATTATTGAAATTTACATAATGAAATTATCTCATGACTTTAAGTGTACTATTAAACATGGTTCATCATGTTGTATGCTATAAAGAAGTGTAAATTTGATATTGATATTACTTGTTTTTGGTGGATCTATATTACTTGCTCTTCTATATTCCTTCTTAGGTGTAGACTGGATGCAGGTTAGTTTGCAGTTACTAGATGGATGACGATATTCAGCACTAACTTTTGCACTTTCATCTTGGCAGATGTTAGAGTCTTCGTATTATTTATTTTATTGTCAGTCTATGTTGTGGTAGATAGCTCTTGTACATGTCTGACTAAGTTTTGGGATAGTGAAGGACACTTATAAGAAGTTTTATAAAAATATTTATTTATAAGTTTTATAAAAAAAAAATTATTTATTAATATTTAATGTACTTTATTATATTTAATTAAGTATTTTCCTTAAAAATAGAAGTCTTCTATATTTCTATATATCTTTAGTTGGATAACAAGGGTTCTCCTAACTGTTTAGAATAGCTTAGGTGTCAGCACGGTTTAGTAGTTTGGATCGTGACATTTACTTAGTTAAAGGTTCATTCTTTTCCTTCTTTTCTTCTTTTATTTAAGAATTTAACGGGTTTTGCCTTATGTATGCTTGACTGGTAGGTTTCATAATTATATATTCAACTTTCCTTCTTTCACATAAATTATTTTTTCAATCATGCTATACCCATTTTTTATTGTAAAATATTTTGAATTGCTATATTATACAATTATATAGATGTTGACATATGTTAATGGAATATTGAATAGTGTTGATAGATTTTTTTTATTGCAAGATTATAAAGAAATATAATTTAAAAATTGAGCTTCGTGTTATTTGGATTCAAATAAAATCGGCTTTTAACCTAACAAGATATTTTCGGTCATTAGCATTCTTTGAAATAAAATTAGGGTCAAAATAATCTTACAGCTTTTACTTAATTGATTGGATCATTAGACATGTGATTATGCACATTAATAACAAGGGACGAACCAACTCCTTTAACGCTAGGCAAGTTTAGACGCGCTTAAAATATTCGTCTCAATTAAGAATACGGTATACGCATCTTTCTGAGACATTTAAAAATTCAAGGATACGATAATGCACTTGACAAATATTTTTCTAAAATTAACTTTCACTAATTTATTTAATATAAGTTAATAGACAAATTTTGTAGATATTAAAAATGAGCGAACTAAGGCCTACAAATAATTTATTCAAAATAGTTAAAACTAAGTATAAGTTGATAAAAGTGATTGTGCTAGAACCACGGGACTTGAGGGGTCCCTCATACCTTACCCTCGGTCAACAGAATCCCTTACCCGATCTTCTGTTTTTGCAGTCCAATCAAGAGTCATTTTCTTTTGATTAGGTATTCAATAACGCGACTTGGAATATCATAACTCAATTCCAAGTGACGACTCTTTAAATAAATTAATCTCTATTCAAAACCGTCACTTTAATTGGAAAAATCCTTCGACCCTCGGACGAAAAAGGAGTGTGACACCAACTAGGGCATGAAGTATGATGTGGAATTACATGTCTGCTTCATTTCATATAATACATTCTTACTGTGCCTCAATCTTATTGGCTGGACATTATGCGTCTAATCTAATGAAATCCTCAATGCACTAGCCATGTAAGCCATTAATACTTCTTCTGTTAGTGTGACGCAAACATGCGATACTGGATGTCATTCAGCGTTCAGGCACTAGTGGAAGGTCCAACTTATTTGCTATACTGGTACAAGCTGTTTGCTAGACGTATCAACTTTATTCTTGCTTTAAAAGGAGAGTTGCAACACATGTTCTTTCTTTTGTAGTTGTCCATTTCTTTGCATTGCTTTGTGACAGTTACGAAAAGGAACTCCACTGATTAGAATGTAATTTGCTGAGTTTATAGGATGAAGAAGCTTTTTGATGGATTATGACATATCACACAAGAAACTCTCTGAGCTCGGTTTTACCCCAAGTGGTTCCCATATCACACAAGAAACTCTCTGAGCTTGGTTTTACCCCAAGTGGTTCCCATATCACACAAGACACTCTCTGAGCTCGGTTTTACCTCAAGTGGTTCCAAGGTGACAGTGAAGGACAGTACTATATTCGTGCAATGTGTTGTAGGTATTGTTGTTGTTGCTGAGGTGGTGGTACTTACTTCCATGAAGGCCGAAAATGGATGAAGTGACCTTCAGTGCTACAAATTGCTTTGTTATCATGTACCAACTACATGGGTTAGTGTACGTCATTTTGGATGTTCACTCTCCTTTATGAAATCGAAAAAGAGCCTAAAATGTCCTTCAATTATGTAAAATAGTGCAAAAACATCCGTCCTCCATCTATCTATTCGGCCTAAAATGCCCTTTTCGTCTACCTATTGGGCCTAAAATGCCCTTCTCACCTACCTATTGAGCCTAAAATGTCATTGTCGTCTACCTATTGGGCCTATTTTGCCCTGTTATTTAGGCAAATTACACGGAAAGATCATCCTTAAAACTTAATTACATAAATAATAGTACTTTTTCAATATTACTAAAATAAAAGTTTTGTTTTTACATATATAGTCATTTAAAAAAAATCAGAAAAGATGATTATAATTCCTAATTTAATGCTATAACTAATTATCAATTCACCTTAATTTAAGAAATATATTTTCAATCTTCAAATTAAAAGTTGAAAAGATAATTCCTGCTTTCAAATCTTACAATTCCTGCTTTCAAATCTTTCTCTCTCTTATATTCAAAATTTAAATATCTTTAAATAAACTAAGTATACCATTATTTGCTTGTGTATGTTTCGTTTTATTTTCATATATGTTAATCATCTAGTATTATTTATTATCGTGTATTTTTAATTCTAATGTAATGGGTTAATCATAATTTTGTATGAAGAAATATTTATGGAATAAAAATCATTATGTTGGAAGTGCAGATACACCATGTATTTTTGTTGTATAAATATAATTTATGTCAAAGTTAGATTAGTATTATATTTTTGATATAATTTATGGGATAAATATTCATGGTGTATCTCATTATGCCGGAAGTACTTTTTTAAAAAAAAATTATTTATTAAATATAAATATATATTTTCAGTATTACATGATATAAACTTTTTATATCTAAAATATCCGTGTATGTTTATGGTATAAATATAATTTATATGGAATAAATATAATTTGTATGATTTAAATATGCCATATATTTTTATGGAGGCATCGTGAAAGCTAGCAATAAAAATGAAAAATATAAAATTTTGATATAGTATATAAAAAATGAATGAACGAAGGCTTTCATAAAAATAGGTAATAAATAAGAAATACGATAATTTAATACATAATTATTTTTCAATATATTAGAATCTATTATAAAAGTAAATATTTTATATGTTATATCAGACAACCAACTAATACGACTATGTATATGTAATAATTTTTAAAAAATAGTTATTTATGTTGTTTTTCTTTTTATTTATCAGATCAATTTAGAATGACAAAAAATTGATATGGTGCGCTATTTATTTGGTTAATATTAATAAAAATGATAGAAATTTTATGTAGTTTAATAAAGATAAGTTGTGGTATTATATCATTTTTTAATAAATAAAAGGGCATTTTAGGCCCAATAGGTAAACAAGAAGAGAATTTTAGGCTCAATAGGTAGATAAGAAGGGAATTTTAGACCCTATAGGCAGACGGAGAATATTTTTACGGGAAAAGGATACCACGTAGCTCTTTTGAAAAATAATGAACAATAATAGTCCACGTTTTAATTTTTAGATAAAACTGACACTTCGACTGTTTTAAATGTCATTTATTAACCCTTCATTTAATAAGGTACACACTAAAGGAAAAAGGCTTACAATTGTACACTTTCCTTTTTGAAGTTGGTTTCCGAATAGGGTTTTGTGACTTTTTATTCTTTCCATAACCCCTCTTCTTTCTTCTTTCCATAACCAATCTTCTTTCTTCTTTCTCTTCTTTCTCCAATCTGGGAAAGTTAAGAACCAACAAAACTCATATATCTTTTCTTCTAGTTTTTAATTTTTCTATTAAGAACCCAACAAAACTCATATATTTTTTCTTCTAGTTCTTAATTTTTTCTATTTAGGTTATGTAAATTGAATTGAGTTTGTGAATTATGTGGGTGGATGGAAAATGAGGTAGAGGAATGAAATAAGAAAAAATATACAAAATCTAGAAGTTGATCGGGATGGAAGAAAAGGGCTATTGTGTTGAAGCTAAAGTAATAGTGGATAGGTATGTGACAAACAAATTTGAAGAAAATGGATTGTTTTTGAAAAAAAATGTGTTTTATGATTCGAGATTGCATAGGATTGATTATCTATGGAGATTTCAGAGAAATGAAGGTTTGTATATGATGTGTATAAAAACTGTATATTTAAGATTTGTATATGATGTGTATAAAAACTGTATATTTAAGGTTTGTATATGATGTGTATAAAAATTGTATATTTAAGGTTTATATATAATGTGTATAAAAACTATATAAGAACTGTATATTTAGGTTTTGTATATCATTTAATAGTTGTGAAAAGTGGAGCTATGGGGAGAGAAGGTTTTGATTCGAGTTTAAAACTTAATTTTTTTCCACCCTTTTTTATTTTGGGGTTTTAAATCCTGATTTTTGAATCCGGATTTTGCTATATATATGTGTATTGTTCACCCATTAAAGGACAAAGTTGAAGATCTAAGATAAAAAAGATGGAAAATTGGAGAAAGGGAAAACTTGAAAAAAAAAGTAAAGAAAAGGTGGAAGATCAATGAGAAAGAAGGTGGAAGATCTGAGAGAAAGAAGGTGAAAAATTGGAGAGAAAAGGAAAAAGAAAATTTGTGAGAGGAAAATAGTCGAGTGAAAAACAAACAAAACAAAAAAAAGGGAAACAGAGGGAAATTTGGTTTTGAAAATCTGAGCTTGCTATTCTCTTTCCGATTTTGTCTATATTCGGGTTCCTGGGGTTGAGTGCAAAGTCGCCAGGAAACTTTGACGTCGAAGCCCTAGTTTTGCTGCCCAAAACAAGGTAGGAACCAATCCTTTCATTCACTTTCATCTTTTTCTTTCGTCTATTCTTGACTATGTGAACATGTGGTTTGACTCGATTCAAGATTAGATGAAGTTTGTTGGTATTTTTTCATGAATTGAGTCTGAACCTGTTCCTGCTAATTTGGATTCAGGGCTGTTTGAGGTCAAATGCTGTGAAAACCGCCTTGTTCCCTGTATTTTTGTTTGGATATGTATATGTGATATGTGTGTTTGCTCATTTTTTTTATTTTTTGTTTGTGATTTTGTTATGTCTCTATAGTTTTCCCATGATTTTATGGATAAGAATATATTTCGGTTCTGAATATTGTTTCGGCTATGGATATGTAAGAATGAAAATATGTGATCTCTCGATGGCTTCAAGTCTGGTCATGTTGTCGTTGGTCGGGTGGATTCATGGAGTTGGTTCCATTTTGATTCCCCTTTTCTTTCAAAATACTGTCATCTTGTGATCAAGATATATGATATATTTTGTTCCAGGTGTTGAGTAAAAATGTAAGGAATAGTTATACATTTACTTAAATATGCATTTCAGCACTTATAGTTTTCCCAAGATTTTAGTTACTACTTGGAATGATTATTTGCATAAAGTTTTGTTCAACATCTATTTGTTAAAACCTGCACCAATTTACTTTATTTGTGTGATGGTTTACCAGGACCCTGTTCAAGTTTACTTAATTTCTTTACATATTACTTAATCGTAGCATTAGATGTTTAAGTTGTTCAGTTATAGAATTGCGAAATATTTTATTACCTATTCACTTCGTTCAGGATTGGTTACTAATCTTAAAATTTTTCTTTTTTACATGTGATCTCGAGAGTTGGAGTTTCAATTAGCCTTGACCCAACATCGGGTCAACCACAGTTAGGATCGTCAATGCTCGGAGTCTACACCGTTAGGAGTGGTTTTCTCAATATATATATACATATACATATACATACATATATATATATATATATGTATATATATAGGAATAACTTAGCATATTATTATGATTGGTTTTACTACTACGAATATGTTGTTTTTGAGGTTGATTAAAAGTGATTAACTTTACTTCATTCCGCTCAAATCTTAATCTCCCAGAATTGATTTCGTCCAGTCAACATTTTGTTCGTTAGGTGCTTATTTCGTTAGGTGCTTATCAACTTAATAATGGTAAATTATCTGACTTTTATATATTTTATATTTTACATCTCTAGAGCAATCTGTTAAAGTAAGAGGCAAGTCTCGGATTCTTTGATGATCTGATACAAAAACTTTTGTAAAATGGGGTTTAAATATTTATCAATAGTCTCCATCTGTAAATAATTAGTTTATGTTTTGTCACCCTAATTGGATACGTTCTAGGTAAATTGTCAAGAGATTTATAGTCAAGTCCTTTTAAAAGTTTACTAATAATTCACTGGCCAATTGAAGCTTGCAATTTTCATTAGCTATTTTCCTCATTTATTTCTAGTTTTATTCCAAGATTTCAAATTTGTAAAGTCTCCGAAACACAAGGTACATTCATCCGCTACTACTTCCAAGGTATATTATTAGCATGATAATTATTTATTGATTATTATTATAGCCAATACGATTATTGTCGTTATTTACCCTGTAATTGTCGTCACTATCTTATTTATCATTTATATTATAATTATTATTATTATTATACTATTATTATTATTACTATTATTATAATTATTGTTATTATATTATTATCATTATCTTTGTCGTTATTATTTTTCAAAAGCTCAACATCATTACCTATTTTTGCACTCTTAAAAAAAATAAACATGTTGTAAATAAACTCCATGCTTTAAAATACTTATTTTCATAAATAATTAAAATTGAATATCTAACTTCAAATATTTCTTCAAATTCTTCAATAGAATTATAAGACTTTTTTTAAAAAAAAAAGTTATATCACCATCCTTTTCATGGGAATGTATATTTCCATAATAATAATGTTACCTTTCGTACGTGGTAGCGTCATGTTTATTGTACCTTAAACTCTCTTCGAAGTGAATATAAAATAATAATACTAAAAGTTTTTTTTGTCACTTTTAAGCAACTAACGAATAAAAGTTTTTCTAATATTTTCCTAAACTAAGTGTAAGGACCATCTTCGGATAGGCTTTGAGGGGTGTCTAATACCTTCCCCTCGAGTAACCAAAACCCTTACTCAGAATCTCAAAATGTTTTCGATAGACTAAAATAGAGTTTTATAATAAAAAATGGGTTTTCCTAATTTTCCTAAAAAGTTAGGTGGCGTCTCTAAAAAATAAATTTTCAAATCCCAAGAGTCATTTAACGCCACCATACGTTGCGTGCTGTTTCGACCGGTTCAAAATAGGGCTCGACAGGATGACGACTCTGCTGGGGAATTTGAACTTAGGTTTAGCCTTAACAAGCTTAGTTTCGAATTTTTCGTACTTTATTGTGCTATTTGCTTACCTTTTTTTATATCATGCTTTCTGTGAAAGGACACAAGCTAAATCCAAACTTGTGTTCCTTATTTGTTTGAACAACACTACTTGTTACTGCTTTATCACTTGCATTTTCCTATCGAGTCTTTGGCCGTACACAATTCACACCCTGTGGCTCACGCGGGGGGTGTATCTACACTCCCCCAAACCTTTTTTGGATTCCTTAGTTTCAGAGTTGGTGTAATTAGGTTAGTGCACCTTCTCGTAGCTATTCAGTCCCATTCTTAAACATTTAGAAAAAATCTTACCCTAGAAATAGGTCATGTCGCATAAACCTTAGGTATCGTCATCGCAATTAGGAAACCACCCTTTTGTCAAAGGTTACCAACCTGTCGATATATTTTTGTGTGATGATTGATATTGAAGATATAAACTAAGACATATAATGGATTTGAGTTAAACGACTTACTATACCTTCTTGTTTTTCCTTCCAGATGAATATCAATCAAAATTTGCCAAACATCCAAATGGTCATCTCTGCCCCTGATAGCCTACAAAATTAGTGGAGAAATATCCGTGTGGCACATGGTGCGGAAGTTCAGGAACATTAAGGGGCTCTATTGTCATTAAATCTTATAAGACCCTCATTACATTATTGACGGAGTTCTAGGACCCAAACACAATGACCTTCAAGTTTTTGGACTTCGAGATCACCCCTACCCTGGAGGAAGTCAGTGAATTTGCTGAGCTGCCACTTCAAGAGAAGCTGCCGGTACTCCCATCACCTGTAAGGAAGGATGATTTCTTGAGGCTTTTGGGATTGTATTTATTTTCTTCACTAAGGAACATGGAGGGTGGAAAGTAAAACTGGATTACCTTTTTAGAAGATTCAGCCGCGTGGAGAATTATGACGAGCACATGAATGAGTTTGTTTGCACCCGACGACAATGGGTGCATATGCGACCAAGGGTCTTCTCTTGGCATTTTTGGGAATCATAATTTTCCTAATGAGACAACATTATGTTGACATTAATATTCTACCGGTAGTAATGAATGTCTTTGCAGATCCACAGAGGCTCAATTTAGTGCATATGATACTTGCAGAGGTATTTCGATCGTTATCCGCCTGCTCTAGGGGACATGACTTCTTTGGGGATTGCAACCTACTATTACAGATCTGAGCGATAGAACACTTTTATCATCGCCTTCCACAGATGGACTATACGATTAATACATACAGCCAGATCCAAAGTCATAAGGATAGCTTAAGGTATTAGATCGAGCCAATTGGGGAGGAGGAGTGGCGCGAGTTTTTAACCAATATTACTTGGGATTCCATACAATGGAAGTACTCTTGATGAGGGGATATACCTTCATCAGAACTAGGCATCTGTACTTCATTGAGCTGATTGGGCTACGTGGTATCCAACCATATGCACCTCTGCGGGTTCTTAGACAATTTGGCGTCATCCAGGATATCCCACTTTGGTCTACAATGGTACTTTATGAAGACAATTATGGTACTTTAATTCCAACTGCATGAGTAGCGAACCTGCAAATGGAGTGGGATTACATGGTTATGTTGAAGATAGAAAGAGAGAAATGGTGCAGACCGTAATATTATACATGGTGCACCGCCGTGAGTCACATAGCCAAACCGAGCAAAAATGGTTTTTGAGGACTCACAGACCCTTGGTGGGTCCAATGGGTTAAGAGAGAGGTGCTTCCCCGCATGGATCTCACTACTCCTATGTATAACCAAATAATCCTAGGTTCTGTTGTTTATCTAATTCCAGTGATCAAGGAGGATCCTGAAGAAGATCCAGAGGAAAACCCAGAAGAGAAGAAAGAAGAAGAAGACCCCAAAGAGGACCCGGAGGAAGAACCTGTAGAAGACCCTGAGGAAGACCCAGAATTGATGGAAGAAGACCATCAGGAAGGTTCAGAGATAGGCTCCAATATTTATGATCCCGAAGACGGAGGGGTGATGAATGTAGATTTAGCACCTAATCATGACTTAGCGGGATCCCTGGAGTACCATCCAAAATCCTATTTTGATGAGGGAAAAGATGATGATGATGATGCCACCTAGCCTTAGACTTTCTTTTCTATTGTACTTTTTATATTCCTTAAAAAGATCCACATGGCCCACCCTATTGTAAGCCCTTACTGCCATCTTTTTACTTTCTTTCAGGTTGTCATTGATCTATTTTGATGTAACCTTTTGAAACACCATTATTCAATAAAAGTTGTGATTATTCTCAAATCCAAATGTGTTTAAATAGACCGTTTATCATCAAATTGATTGTAACGTAGGACTACCTCTGGCAAAAAGAGGCTCTATATTAGGACGCGTTTGGATGTCGCCAACTTGGCGTATATATATGTTACTTACCTGTTACATTTTCATTATTGCCCAAACTAACATAGTTTCCTTTTTCTATTTCTTTCTATCTTTCCTTTTGTTTATTAATTCCCCAAATAAAAGAAAAAAAGTTGATTTGTGTCAATTGAAAAACTGGAGGAATCTCAGTACAACCTTCGATTTAAAAATAAAGTGGCCAATAATAGGAAAGCCGTGATGATAACCGTAGATGAAGCCAAAAGCTCGCAGAAGCTATCAGAAACCCAAAACGACGAACAAATGGCCAACATGGCACAAGAAATTGAAATCTTAAAAGAGGAGCTACGTCAAATGCGGGATCTAACCAAGCTTACAATAGCTAGCTTTCCCACTCAGCCACAGGCTCCAAGTATTGAATAACCTCCAGGCGCTCCCGCTAACCAAGTAAGTATACCGCATGCTCTAGTACCGCCTGATTTCCAATCCACTACCAGAACGACGCCTGGTTATCCATTTCCTACTCATAACTTTAATGTTTCGATCCATCCAAAGATGCAGCACATACCCGAGGCACATGTCACTTCTGAGATACCTGTTCCGTCTATATATGCTACTGAAGCTCCTGCTTTTCTAATATCTACAACTCTTAAGGTTTCATCCAAGGTTTATCGATATGCAAGATTGGGAAATAATGTCCAATCAAGTGAAGAAGGGTCGATAACAGCCCATTTTGAGAGTCTAAAAAGAGCATTCAAAAATATATAAGTCACCAGGGGGACTGAAAGTTTAGACTACGATGACTTATGTATTCATCTAGACATCGACATGCCAGTGGGATACAAACTACCAAAGTTCAATGTGTTTAACAAAAAGGGTGACCCGTATACACACCTGAGGGCTTACTACGACAAGTTGGTTAGGGTAGAAAGGAGCGAGAAGTTGAGAATGAAGTTATTCATTCGGAGCTTGTCAGGAGAATCTTTGACTTAGTATACCCGACAAGACCCTCATAAGTGGCGTAACTGGCGGGAAATGGCTGAGGATTTCATAAGCTTCAGATTTAACACTGAGATTACCCCAGATAGGTTCTCATTGGCTAACATACAGAAGAAGTCGTCTGAATCATTTCAAGAATATGCATGGCATTGGAGGACCGAGGCTGCAAGGATCCAGCCTCCAGTAGATGAAAGTGAGCTCTCCAAATATTTTATCCGAGCACAAGAGAGTGTTTACTTTGACAAGATGATGTCGATGATGGGCCAAAAGTTTACGAAATTGGTCAAAATGGGAGATTTCATAGAAGAAGGCATCAAGTCGGGGAAGATCTAATCTATGGCTACATTGCAAGCTGTGAGTAAGGCCATGCAGACTGGTTCCATTAATGGTAACAAGAAGAAGAGGGAAGACGTCTCAGCTGTCACACTATACTACCGACCTGTAAATTCTTCCCACCATTACCCTAACAACCCCCAAATTATTGCACATGTCCCAGTGTATAATACTCAACCACATTATAACCCACCTTGAGCTCCAGCATACCAAAATCCACCAAGACCATATGCCCCTGTCAAAGCTCCAGCTCACCAAAATAGACCAGCCTATGCACCCAGACCGCGTCCCTACATTAAAGCCAGAAATACCCTCACCTACACACCAATTGTGGAACCTTTAGCCCAGTTGTTTAAAAGGTTGAGGGCTATCGGTTTATTGCATCCAATTGAGGAAAAGGCCCCTGATCTAATCTCTCAAAACTTTGACGGTAGCAAACGGTGCGCCTATCACTCAGGAGTCCAGGGGCACGACACAGAAGACTGTTACAGCTTGAAAAATCAAATTGAGTCTTTGATAAGAAGAGGTATCATCAAATACACCACCGCAGCTCCCAATGTGAACAATAACCCCTTGCCAAATCATGGAAATTAAGAAGTCAATATGATTACTATAGAGGAGGAGTATGATTTGGAAGAAATTATTGTGACCACATAGAACACAGAAGAAATCACAACTACATCCCTATCACAGCCATTTATCACAGTTCAGTTGAAGGAGCCTATAATTGTTCAGACATACCTTCAAGAGTCGCAGTGACCACATTCGCCACTGCAAGATCCGACTATGACACTAAAGCAGTCCCATGGGATTATCGATTTGAAGCCAAGGAAAAAATGATAGACGCCGTTGTATCCCAAGAAATGACCAGGTCAGGAAGGTGTTATGCGCCAGAAGAACCAAATCGTGGAGCTCTCAGGAAAGATCAGAACCTGAGGAGAAATATCATGGATGCCAAAGCTGTAGAATTTTGGAAAAAGATGTAGCCCAAGGAATATTCAGTCGAAGATCAACTCAAGAAGACACCGGCCCATATATCTGTCATGTCCTTGCTTATGAGTTCTGAAGCTCATAGAAATTCTTTGATGGAAGTGTTATCTGGGATTAGCATACCAAAGAAGACAACTAGCGAGACTTTGGCTGCAATAATCGAGCAAGTGGTAGAGGCAAATAAGGTCTCTTTCTATGATGATAAGTTACCATCAGAAGGGGCTGCACACAACAGAGCGCTCCATATTACGGTCAGATATCATGACAAGATTGTGAAAATATTCTTGATTCATGGTGGTTCGGGTTGCAATATCTGTCCATTCTCCACTCTGAGGGATTTGGGTGGGAATATAGAAGATATAAGGGAGAGTTGGGTGAATGTTAGAGCCTTTGATGGGTCGCAACGGAGTGTCATCGGGGAAATTTACTTAACACTGCAAATAAGACCAGTAGAATTCCCTATCCTATTTCAGGTCATGGATGTGTCATCTAGCTATAACCTATTATTAGGAAGGCCATGGGTCCATATGGCAAGAGCTATTCCTTCTACTTTCCATCAGTACATGAAGTTTGAATGGGGTTGCACAGAAGTTACTGTCTATGGAGAACTTAGTCATCCCATTTATTTTGTCAATTCAGTTCGAGTCACTGAGGAGTTAGATGAAGCCATTTTTCATACTCTGGAGATCATGTAAGCTGCAAAGATCAATGAGAAGGCATTGCTGGCTGAAGCAAAAATGTCGAATGCTGAAAAGATGGTTGCGTCAGAGATGTTGAAATATGGGTATTAGCCTAAGACAGGACTAGGACCCAAAGCCAATAGTATAGTCGAGTCAATTCAATTAAAGCAGCAGAAGGGTACTACAGGGCTTGGATATGAGCCTATTTCTGGAGTAGCCTGCAGTAAAAGATTTGGAATAACGATATTTGTGCCAGCCCAAGTCCTGGTTTCAGAACAAACAGATGATGAAGATATCACAGAAGGAATAGGAAATTTGTTTGTGATCGTGATCAAAGAAGAATCAGAGATAGCTTTCAAAAAGCTCACCATCCGTGATTCCGAGCTTGGAGAAGCCTTGCATAACTGGACCATCAGCCCATCCCTATTTTGTTAGGAGTCTTGCACAAATATTAATAAAAATCCTCGTTCTACGATTATGAAGTTTAATGAATCCGTTGAGCAAAATACAAGTGATAAAAAAGATTACGAGGACTCTGATGAGAGTATGATGCCTGAAAACCTACTGCAAGAGATCGATCAACTTGAGAGTCAGAAAAAGCCTAATATGGATGAAACTAAAGTCGTCGATTTGGGTGATAAAGAAACGATTAAAAAAAACACGAGTCAACATACACTTTGAGGCTAAAAGGAAGCAAGAATTGATAAGTCTGCTCAAGCAATACATTGATGTATTTTCATGGTCTTACAATGACATGCCTGGTTTAAGCACCACTATCGTTTTGCATTGACTGCCGACTAACCCCACATATCAACCGGTGAAGCAAAAGACAAGGAAATTTAAACCCAATTTGAGTTTGAGAATAAAGGAGGAGGTGACCAAGAAGATAGAAACCAATGTCGTGAAGGTCACAACTTATCCCACCTGGCTGGCCAACATCGTGCTCGTACCAAAGAAAGACGGGAAAATAAGAATATGTGTAGATTATCGGGATCTTAACAAGGCTAGTCCAAAAGACGATTTCCCTCTCCCAAATATTCATATTCTCATTGATAATTGCATAAAACATGAGTTGCATTCATTTGTTGATTGTTTTGCGGGATACCATCAAATTTTGATGGACGAGAATGATGTAGAAAAAATAACCTTCATCACTTCGTTGGGAGTATACTGCTGCAGGGTAATGTCATTTGGACTCAAGAATGCCGGTGCAACGTACATGAGGGCCATGACTACTCTTTTCCACGATATGATTCACAAAGAAATCGAAGTGTATGTGGATGATGTCATTATCAAATCTAAAAGGAGTTCAGACCATTTGGATGATTTACGAAAGTTCTTTGAAAGGCTGCAAAGTTACGACCTAAAGTTGAACCTAGCTAAATACGCCTTAGGAGTTCCCATGGGAAAGTTATTGGGATTCATTGTTAGTAGGAGAGGTATAGAGTTGGACCCATCCAAGATAAAAGAAATCCAAGACTTACCACCTCCTAAGACCAAAAAGGACGTAATGAGCTTCTTGGGAAGACTCAATTACATTAGTCAGTTCATAGCTCAGTCTACAATAATTTGTGAACCAATATTCAAGTTGTTGAAGAAAGACTCCACCACCAGATAGACTGAAGAATGTCAAAAGGCTTTTGACAAAATCAAGGAGTATTTGTCTAACCCACTAATATTAGTTCCACCAGAACCGAGAAAGCCATTGTTTTATATCTATCCGTTATGGATTATGCCTTTGGATGTGTGTCAGGGAAGCATGATGATACAGGGAGGAATGAGCAAGACATTTACTAGCTGAGCAAGAATTTCACACCGTATGAAGCAAGGTATATATTATTGGAGCGAACTTGTTGTGCTTTGACTTGGGTTGCTCAGAAGTTAAGGCACTACTTGTCCGCGTATACCACATACTTTATTTCAAGGATGGATCCACTCAAGTACATATTTCAGAAGCCAATGCCTATTGGAAAGTTGGCAAAATGGCAGATCTTGTTGAGTGAGTTTGACATTGTGTACGTGACACAAAAGGCCATCAAAGAACAAGCATTGGCTGATCACCTCACAAAAAATCCAGTGGATCAAGATTACACGTCGTTCAATACCTACTTTCCTGATGAAGAGGTGTTGTTTGCGGGAGAGGACATCTCAGAACCATATGACGGATAGAGGATGTTCTTCAATGGAGCAGCGAACTTCAAAAGAGTCTGAATTGGTGCAGTCCTAGTTTCAGAAATAGGTCAAAATTACCCAATCTCGATGAAGATTAGGTTTCCTTGCACGAATAACATGGCAGAATATGAGGCTTGCATTCTCGGGCTTAGGATGGTCATAGACATGGACATTAAAGAGCTATTAGTGATAGGAGATTTAGATTTGTTGATCCATCAGGTGCAAGGATAATGGACCACCAAGAATGTCAAAATCCTTCCTTATGTGCAATGTGTTAAGGAATTGAGAAAAAGGTTTACAAAGATTGAATTCAAGCATGTCCCCCGAATTCAAAATGAGTTTGCTGATTCCTTGGCAACACTATCTGAATAATTCAGCATCCAGATAAGAATTACATTGATCCCATCAAGGTGGAGATACACGACCAACAAGCCTACTATTTTTATGTAGTGAAGAGCCAGATGGAAAGCCATGGTACTACGACATTAAGAGGTTACTTGGAGCAGAAAGATATCTAGAAGCCGCTACTGGCAAACAAAAGAGGACTTTAAGAAGGATGGCCAATCACTTTTTTCTCAACGAGGAAATCCTACATAGGAGGACTCCAGATCTAGGATTGCTACGATGCTACAGAGGCCATAAGATTGTTAGAGGAGATACATGCAGGACCTTTTGGACTCCACATGAATGGTTTCATGCTCGCGAAGAAGATATTAAGAGCTGGATACTTTTGGATAACCATGGAGAGGGATACCATTCGATTCGTGTAGAAGTGTCACCAATGTCAAGTTCATGGAAACTTTATACGAGTTTCGCCAAACGAACTCAATGTGATTGGTTCTCCTTGGCCATTTGCTGCTTGGGGCATGGATGTTATTGGACCAATAGAGCCTTCTGCATCCAATGGACACCATTTTATCTTGGTCTCTATCGATTACTTTATGAAGTGGGTTGAGGCCTTGACACATAAGGCCATAGCCAAGAAGTTGGTAGCAGATTTTGTTCTCAACAACTTAGTCTGCCAGTTTGGAATTCCAGAATCAATCATAACAGATAATGGAGCCAAATATTAATAGCAACCTGATGAGATAGATTTGTGAAAGGTTTAAGATCTCTCATCAAAACTCCACGGCATATCGACCACAAATGAATGGAGAAGTTGAAGCTGCAAACAAGAATATTAAGAGGATCTTGAGGAAAATAGTGGATGGTAATAGAGAGTGGCATGAGAGGTTTCCATATGCTTTACTTGGATATCACACCACAATCAAAACTTCTACTGGGGCAACTCCCTACATATTGGTTTATGGGTCGGAAGTAGTGATTCATGCAGAAGTAGAGATACCTTCATTGAGAGTCATTCAGGAGGTTGGTCTATACGATGTTAAATGGATTCGTAGCAGGATCGAGCAGTTGATGGTCATTGATGAGAAGAGATTAGATGCAGTCTATCATAGTCAACTCTATCAAAATAGAATGATCAAGGCATTCAACAAGAAAGTCAAGCCTCATCGATTCACGCCAGGACAGCTAGTATTTAAGAAGATATTCTCTCACCAAGGTAAAGCCAAAGGAAAATTTGCACCAAATTGGCAAGGTCCTTATATAGTTCACCGAGTACTCTTAGGAGGAGCAGTAATCCTCGCAGAAATGGATGGCACAATATAAAAAAAGCTGATCAACTCAGACACCATCAAGAAGTCCTAAATTTGAAGACATTCGAACCAGTTATTTCTTTGTACTTTTTGCATTTTTCTCTAATGTAACAGAACTACGTATTAGCCTGATTTCCCATGGAGGGATACATAGGCAACCCACATAGGGTTTGGTTTCCCTTAGAAAAACCCCAAAACATCATCCTTTCATGTATTTAGAACTATGCTCGACCTGACTTCCCACAGCGGGATACGTAGGCAATCCATATCAGATTCGGCCCCCTTCATATTTTTACCTTTTTATGATACTAAACTATGGCCTGACCTGATTCCACTTGGATATGTAGGCAGCCTAAGTCAGGACCGGTCGTTGTATTATTTTACTTTATCTTTTGTATCGAACTACGTTATGACCTAATTTCTATTCTTAGGATACATAGGCAGCCTAAGTCAGACTCGGTCACTGCACTGCATATTTTTACTTTTTCTATAATTGAACTACGCACAGACCTGATTCCTATTTTAAGGATACGTAGGCAGCCTGAGTCAGGCTCGGTCATTGCACTGCATATTTTTATTGTAATCAAACTACGTACAGATCTGATTCCTATTATAAGGATACGTAGGTAACCTAAAAGGTTCGGTCTTACCTTTAGGAAAATCCCCTGTCGCTCATAGTGTAGCCCCAGAATATGAGTGATCTCACCGCTAGAGTCTTCATAGCACTGACAAAGTTAGAGGAGTTCCATCCGACGGATAAAGCTGCGAGAATCACAACGAGGAGCTGAGGCCAACGGATTTCAAAACATGTCATAATCTAAAAACGACAAAGGATTACTATATATACTTAATATATACGTAATATATTTGCGAAAGCATATATACATAGATATATTTTCACTATACTTCCCAACTTTCCCACCTATTGATACTCCAAATTTGGGAGTGATTGAGCAACCGAAGGAGTGTTAGAGGATTCCGAAAACAAAGACAGGATCCCCAAGTCGACACAAATCAACACCCCCTCCCAACTAAGAATTTTTCTTTAAGCGTAGGAAAACAGGAATTGGAAGGCTACGTCAAGTCAAGCTTTGGGATAGGATCAGGGGCATCATGCGGCTTACCACTATGACATGAGCCAAATATTCTTCCCTTACTTTATTCTTTTTACATACATTTATACTAATCCTCACAAGCTCTAAGAGTTTTGTTCTAATTCTTTCTCAGGTACATTTTGAAGACCTAGGTCAAAAACTTAGAAAAGAGGATCCTCATAGGAAGATTAGGTTATTTACTCCTCTCAACAAACTCCACAAATCGAAGAGTGCCATCTGACTTCAATAAAGTTGAGATTTCATACTGCAAGGACTGTATATAAGTAAACAAAGTCAAGCTCCACATTCCAATGGACTATATATAAGCAAAAAAAGTCAAGCAAACAAAGTTGAGCTTTCATTTTTTGAGGATTGTATATAAGCAAACAAAGTCGAGTTCCACATTTTGAAGACTGTACATAACCAAGCAAAGAGATCCTCTAACATATCGGAGGATGTGAATGAGCAATACAACTCTTCGCCATATCAGGAGTTGTGCACCAGCAAGAAGGATGCCCCACCATAAATCAAAGGATGTATATAAGCAAAGCAATACCCCGCCATATCGAAGAATCGCATTTTAGCAAACAAAGCACAGCCTTCCAATAAGAGGCCCACACTGTAGCAAGCACACAAAAAAACCACTATCACAACAGTATCAAGTTCCAGCAGCAATACCGTTATCTTGTCAGACTGAGGGCCGCCTTAAAAAATATGAGGCAGTTTACCTTTGGGCAAATGTGCCTCTATCAGAGTCTATTTACATTTCAACAGATGGAGTCTATTTATATTCAAGCAGCTGCTCAGCCGGCGGAGGCTATTTAAAGTTCAGCCGGCGGAGGTTATTTACATTTCAGCCGACGGAGGCTATTTATATTTCAGCCGACGAAGGCTATTTACATTCAAGCAGCTGCTCATCCGATGGAGGCTATTTATAGTTTAGTCGGTGGAGGCTATTTACATTTTAACTGATGGAGGCTATCTATATTTTAGTTACTTCTCCGCCAGTCGCAGGCCTCCAAAAAGGGAGATAATGCTAGTTTGAATATCTAAACTCTACTCTTTACATTACGATTTCAATTTATAATTTTTCAAATGACAAGTACTTTTCACCCTGTTACCTATTTTGTAGGGCCATGCAGTACAACATGGAACTACCCTCTTAGCAATAAACTGAGGCAAGCTAGCAGAATGTCAAGCATCCCTAGCTACGTCAAGGATTTCGGCAAAGAAACTCAACTCAACTCGACTCAAGTTTTCATTTTTATTATTTTCTTTGTCATCACCAAGTATCGTTTTAGTCTGACACTGGGGTAATTTTTGAAAAAAACGGTTATCTCCTTTTCTTTCAAGATCCTCAGCATATATCACTATCCAACGTCCCCTCATCCCCACCTACTTCTAATAACCGATTTTGGATTTGCACCCATATCCATTTCATTCGTGCTGAAAGTTTGTTATCATCCTCAAAGGAACAATATCAAAATTTTACTATAATTTGAACTACAAATGGCCTGATTTCTCGTGAAGCCCGAGATATGTAGGTAGCTCAACAACCGGAGCCTGACCATAATCTTCCAAACATTTTTCTTTGCCCTAGACAAAATTGGTTGCGTCAACGTGAGTGCCCAAAGATTTTCACCTAAATCTTTGGTCACTCAGGGACAACTGTTGACACCCAATTTTGAATCGCCCTTTTTCCTTTAATTAATTTTTCAATGCTTCTTGGCCTTACATAATTTTTAAAACTAAATAAAAATAAGATTCGTGTTTTTGTTTATATTTCTACAAATTTTAATTAAAAAAGGGAATTTATTTTTCTACCATAATATAAAATATTTTAATTACATATTTTAATTAAATATAATTAAATATTTTAACAAATATATATATATATATATATATATAATCTCTTGGTATTCGCCTTTGCATTTTTTTCTAAATTTTTTGTAGGCAATATTGTGACCGTATACATATATTTTATTATATAAAACAAATATTTTATTCTTATTTTTCTCATATACCTTACATGTATTCACTTATTTATTTTATTTTATTTTACATGCACACACACACACACACACACATATATATATAAATTATAATTTATCTTTTATATATTCAAACTATTTCGATCGAAATCAAACAGATCAAAAAATAAGCAAATTTAAATAATTTTGTGTATGCTTACATATACATACATACATACATTTTTTGCATGTAAGTTTTAGACCGTCCGATCAAAAATCAGACGGATTAAAAATCCATTAAAATTTCAAAATTCTTTGCATTAATTGCTCTCTACCCATCCTTTTCTCTTTCTAAAAAAAAAGAGCAGTTCACGCGTTAACCCCAAAGAGCATCGACAAGTCCCATCCATTTCTCCTAAACCAGAAGCAAAATAAACATCTTTCTCCTTCTCCTTTCTTTCTCCTTTTCTTAACCCTCCAAATAAAGAAAACCCTAAACTCATTGCTAGCTGGCCGCCTGCCACCCCTCCTGCGAGAATTCCCCCCAAATCATCCCCTCCAGCTTGCAAATCCTTCAAGAACAAGAAAAATCAATTCTGAATGAGTGAAAATAATTTAAAACGGTTCAATCCATCATTTAATAGTTGTGAAAAGTTGAGCTATGGGGAGAGAAGGTTTTGATTCAAGTTCAAAATTCAAGTTCTTTTTTCCACCCTTTTTTATTTTGGGGTTTCGAATCTAGATTTTCGAATCTGGATTTGGCTATATATATGTGTATCGTTCACCCATTGAAGGACAAGGTTGAAGATTTGAGAGAAAGAAGGTGGAAAATCGGAGAAAGCGAAAACTTTAAAAAAAAGAAATGAAGAAGTGGAAGATCTGAGAGAAAGAAGGTGGAAAATTGAAGAGAAAAGGCGAAAGAAAATTCATGAGAGGAAAATAATCGATTGAAAAACAAAACAAAAATAAAGTGAAACAGAGGTAAATTTGGTTTCGAAAATCTGAGCTTGCTATTCTCTTTCTGATTTGGTCCACATTTGGGTTCCCGTGGTTGAGTGCAAAGTCGCCGAAAAACTTTGACGTCGAAGCCCGAGTTTGCTTTCCAAAACAAAGTAGGAACCAATCCTTTCATTTCCTTTTATCTCTTCCTTTCCCCTATTCTTGACTCTGTGAATATGTGGTTTGACTCGATTCAAGATTATATATGGTGTGCTGGTAGTTTTTCACGAATTGAGTTTGAACCTGTTCCTGCTAATTTGGATTTGGGGCTGTTGGAGGCGAAATGGTGTGAAAACCGCCTTGTTCCCTGTATTTCTGTTTGGATATGTATATGTGATATGTGTGTTTGCTCATTTTTTTTGTTTGTGATTTTGTTATGTCTCTATAGTTTTCCCGTGATTTTATGGATAAGAATATATTTCGGTTCTGAAAATTATTTCGGCTATGGATATGTAAGAATGAAAATATGTGATCTCTCGATGGCTTCAAGTTTGGTCATGTTGTCGTTGGTCGGGTGGGTTCATGGAGTTGGTTCCATTTTGATTCCCCTTTTATTTCAAAATACTGTCATCTCGTGATCAAGATATACGATATATTTTATTCTAGGTATTGATTAAAAATGTAAGGAATAGTTATACATTTACTTAAATATCCATTTCAGCACTTATAGTTTTCCCAAGATTTTAGTTACTGCTTGGAAGAATTATTTGCATGAAGTTTTGTTCGACTTCTATTTGTTAAAACATGCACCAATTAGCTTTATTTGTGTGATGGTTTACCAGGACCCTGTTCAAGTTTACTTAATTTCTTTACATATTACTTAATCCTAGCATTAGATGTTTAAGTTGTTCAGTTACAGAATTGGGCAATATTTTATTACCTATTCACTTCGTTCAAGATTGGTTACTCATCCTTATATTTTTCTTTTTTTACATGTGATCTTGGGAGTTGGATTTTCAATCGAAACTCGCCTTGACCCAACATCGGGTCAACCACAGTTAGGATCATCAATGCTCGGAGTCTACACCGTCAGGAGTGTTTTTCTCAATATATATATATATATATAGGAATAGCTTAGCATATTATTATGATTGGTTTTACTACTACGAATATGTTATTTTTGAGGTTGATTAAAAGTGATTAACTTTACTTCATTCCGCTCAAATCTTAATCTCCCAGAATTAATTTCGTCCAGTCAACATTTTGTTCATTAGGTGCTTATCAACTTAATAATGGTAAATTATCTGACATTCAGATATTTTATATTTTACATCTCTAGAGCAATCTGTTAAACTAAGAGGCAAGTCTCGGGTTCTTTAATGATCCGATACAAAAAATTTTGTAAAAAGGGGTTTAAATATATATTAATAGTCTCCATCTGAAAATAATTAGTTGATGTTTTGTCACCCTAATTAGAATCGTTCTAGGTAAATTTTCAAGAGATTTCTAGTCAAATCCTTTTAAAAGTTTACTAATAATTCACTGGCCAATTGAAGCTTGCAATTTTCATTCGCTATTTTCCTCATTTATTTCTAGTTTTATTCCAAGATTTCATATTTTTAAAGTCTCTGAAACACAAGGTACATTCATCCGCTACTACATACAAGGAATATTATTATCATGATAATTATTTATTGATTATTATCATAGCCAATACTATTGTTGTCGTTATTTACCCTGTAATTGTCGTCACTATCTTCTTTATCATTTATATTATCATTATTATTATTTTACTATTATTATTATTATTGTTATTATTATATCATTATTATTATTATTATTATTATTATTATTATTATTATTATTATTATTATCATTATCTTTGTCGTTATTATTTTGCAAAAGCTCAACATCATTACCTATTTTTGCACTCTTAAAAAAAATAAACATTTTGTAAATAAACTCCATGCTTTAAAATACTTATTTTCATAAATAATTAAAATTGAATATCTAACTTCAAATATTTCTTCAAATTCCTCAATAGAATTATAAGACTTTTACAAAAAAAAAAGTTATATTACCATCCTATTCATAGGAATGTATATTTCCATAATAATCATGTTACCTTTCGTACGTGGTAGTGTCATGTTTATTGTACCTTAAACTCTCTTCGAAGTTAATATAAAATAATAATAAAAGTTTTTTTTGTCTCTTTTAAGCAACTAACGAATAAAAGTTTTTCTAATATTTTCCTAAACTAAGTGTAAGCACTATCTTCAGATAGGCTCTGAGGGGTGCCTAATACCTTCCCCTCGAGTAACTAAAACCCTTACTCAGAATCTCAAAATGTTTTCGATAGACTAAAACAGAGTTTTATAATTAAAAATGGTTTTTCCTAATTTTCCTAAAAAGTTAGGTGGCGACTCTAAAAAATAAATTTTCAAATCCCAAGAGTCATTTAACGCCACCATACGTCGCGTGCTATTTCGACTGGTTCGAAATAGGGCTCGACACTCAACACACTTCATATTCGTGTTATGCATAACTTGGAAAATCTTCTTCATTTCATCCAAAAAACCTTGAGGATCCTCCTCCACTGCAACACCAGTAAAGGTCGGAAGGTTCAACCTTATAAATTGGCCAACCTATGTGGCCTCATAAGATAGAGTAACAGAAGTACCACACTCAGCCTGAGAAGTTACCAACTGAGCCAACATATGAATAGACTGACAAAACACAACATTTGTCACATCAGCCTGAGAAGCTCGAGGAGGACCAAAGGTAACCAATGGAACTCCAGGAGGAAAATTAAGAACTGGGCCCTTAGATCGGGTCTGGACCCCATAAGTAGAATGGGTCCCATCAATATTGTCCTCAAGTAGGACAGAGGAGTTCTCGTGAGCTTCAATCATTGAGGAGGCATAATTTGAAAAACCAAAAAATAGAAATTAGAGGAGAATTCAGGACCTTAGACTCTACAGCTCGAAAATAGAACAAAAGAAAGAGAAACATTCCTAAATGCCTCGTAGCGTCTCCTTTATGAGTTTATCATGCTACACATCCTTAAAAGAGACTCTACTAGACGCGGCTTTGTGGACTCCCAAGTAACCATAAACCTAGGGCTTTGATACCAATCTGACACGACCCAAACCATCGCCTAGTTGTGTCGGGTACCTCAAGTACAACTGGGATAGGAGACCACCGGAATATCCAACCATAACCGCCTAACACCCTATGTCAGATGAATTTTGAACGCATAACAAGATAGAACAATAAATAATCAAAAATAGTTATAAAATCTATAATCATAACTATTCAAACATCCAACTGATGCCAGCCCCAATACTAATATCAATGCCAAGGTTAACACCAATACCGACATCGCTCATGCCCATAGTAGTCATACAAAGCCTCTAACCAAACACAAAGAACATCCGGTCGAGACATGCCCCCCAACTATAGCCGAAACCAAAGTCTAAGAAATAACCAAAAATTTGAAAAAATATCCATAACATGAAATGGAGTCTTCCGAAATATGAATGTTCACCACTTCAGTCTGACACCAATGTTGTACCCCGAATCCAAGACACTAAGTAGGAGGAATAATATGGTCAATTCCTGTATCGCGTAGGGATACACCACCCGAAGATGGGTTAGGTGGTGAACGCTAGCATATACTCAGGAAAAAGGATAAAGAAATGCCATTATTCAAAACCAAGTAAATATCCAAATATATATATATATATGTTATGCCGGGAAAGAGAACTGGGTTTAGCTTGCATTTAAATCTTTAACCTGGATGTGTAGCTTGATCGTCCTAAAACCAACCATGGGCTATATAGATCCAGTTTTACCCCCTGAACGGGCCCCAGTACGTGTAGCCACACGAATCGTAGATATCATAATGGCCGAGGATTCTTGTGTACCCTTGCCCTCCATGATTATATATACAAGTATAAACTTAGGGGATTTCCGTGTACCCTACAAGTATATGGTCACCATGAACAACCCTCATATCGGCAAAGACGAGTTTTCAGTGTTCGTCCATTAAACTTACACCTTCCTGGTTAGCTATCGCAACCCGCCATTATAGCCCAATTAAAATGTTTAGCACATAACCAAACCATCAAATCCAGTAGTTAATTACCAAGGCATTATGAAGTCATATCGTCATACCGATTATGAGTTGCAAGAAATGTCATTATCCATGTCCTTTCTAAATTAATTAATCCAATCAAACTATTTTTGGTTCTATTACCATATTATGCAATACAAGGTTTTCAGTAAAAGCCAAACTATGTGACAAAAACATTCTCATTGGCATTTTAACAAACATGTTGAGGACATATAGTCTCCAAAACCAAGCTCTAGAACCAATTAAACATTCTCATTCAACCACATGTTCAAACAAATATTATAACATGAAAAACCATAAATAGAACATGGGAAAACATTATCAAACCATTAGCAACCAAAGCCCCCAACACATATTTCAAAACCAACACAAACCCACAATGATGCCATCAAAATCATTAAGTAAAATATGCTTTTAGTTTGAACTAACAATGAGAGAGGAGTTACATGCCTTAGATACCAAAGAAGACAGAGAGAAACCACCCTTGAAGCCTTAATTGACCACCTTGAAGAAACCCTAGCCTCTTTTTGAAATAAGATTTTTGAGAGAGATTTTAGAGTGTTTGATTTGGAAATAGTAGGTTATTAAGTCCCAAGATTTTTTTTAAAGCATAGGTTCAAATGAAGTTAAGAGGGGAAATATCTAGAATACCCCCAACTTAAACTATAAGGTGGGTACGATTGAACCCATCCACTCGTACCCACATCATACAAGTGGTACCATCCAATCGTACCTACAATAAAAAGTTGGATATCTACACACTTTCCACCATATGACTCCCCTTGCCCCACTCGTACCCATAAAATACAAGTAGTACCCATAAGTCGTATCTAAGACAGAATCAAAGGGGTTGGACACTGGACAAGGTATGACTCCACTATACCACTCGTACCTAATCCTTACGGCTCAAAGTGATCCACTCATACTCAGAGCCAAGTCAAGTCACTAAGTTTAAAATAAAGTGAAGGATCAACCTTATGACCCGTCACCAAACCGTACTACCCATACTACAAATCGTGACCATAATAGAAACTCGACCACCAAATACTGGATATTCTATTAGGTGGGCTCAGTTGACCCTTACCCTCACTTACAACTCGTATGGTGAGTCGTATGATCAACAGAAAGCTAAAAACTCAGGAAATTTTCAAAGGCCAAAACCCAGGGTGTTTTAATGTCTTATAGTTTATTTAATTATCTAATAAAGCTTATTAGGACTTTATATAATAGATCAAACAAAAATATTTTAAAAGTATTTCACTATTTTCATGGATAATTTTGGGCTACAAATGTGATAGTTTTTGGATGAACTGAATTAGGCGATCAAAATAATTTGAGTTAATAATGAGATTTTTTTATTATATCGCTATCTATTAGAATAATAGTCGACAAATTTATATTTTTGAATATTAATATTAATTAAAAATATATATATATATATATTGTACATATATATATATATACATATATATACATATATACATATATATATATATATATATACATATATATATACCTATATATATATATATATGTACATATATATATAGGTATATATATATATATTCTCAACAATCCATAATAATCAATAAAGAACACATGTAATTAATTGCACAATGATGAAAGAGTAAAATCCAAAATCTCTAATTGAATATGAAACCAAAAATCCAAGAGTAAATTCTCAATGATCAAAGTATGCTAAAAGTATCAAAAATAGTGTAAAAGTGCTTAACCTAATAAAATAATAACTCTAAGGTATATATAGCATCTCAAAATAATATAGAAATCCATATAAAAACAGAATAAGAAAAGTAAGTCGGCGATTGTTACGCCTTGTAACATCTCTTTACGAGTCGTCTTTAGTTGGTCGTGAGCATTTCAGTGAATTTTATCTCCAGGGCTTCAGACTACTGGTGTCTCTACGAATCATCACCACGAGTCATAGTGAGTCCTTATGACTCGTGGTCTTCACTCATTATCACTTGATCCTTGATCTTCAGGGTTTTGAACACTGTTCTCTTTATGATTTTCCACTACGAGTCGTAGTAAGGCCTTAAGACTCGTAGTCTTCTATGACTTTGCCTCTGGACCTTGACTTTGATTTCGCTTACTCTACGATTGTTCTCAACGACTCATAGCCATAATCTGCGAGTCGTAGTCACTCTTTACTTGGTTTCTCATCTTCACTTTTGCTAGTGTTTTATTAATGAGTCAGGCTACGAGTCATATGATGACTTACCGACTCATAGGCAGACCAGAATTCAACTTATCCACAACTCTTTCTTCCACTTTTCTTTCCAACACAAATGTTAACCTGTTTCTCCTACAACAACACATAAAACCACCTCATATCCAATAAGATAACCTAAGTTCAAGCATAAATTCTTTGTTTTAAGCATCGAATATGCCATGTTTCCATGGCACGTCAATTATTAATGATATTAAATATTGACTATAATAAAAACTTTTTCGTTTACTTAATACTAATAGTTATTAAAGTCTCACTTGGATAGAGTTTTTATAAGAAACAAATATTGTTATACTACTTCTGTCCATCTTTACTTATCCACTATATTAGAAAGATGTCCAATAATATTTGTCCAGTTTAAAAAAATAATGAATAATTTTCTTTTCTCTAACTATTTTACCATTAGTTATTAATTATATCCATTACCCAATACATTTCTTAAAGTATTGAATCAATCTACAATAAATTAAAAGTGCAAAGGTACTTAGAAAAGTGATTCAATTTCCTTGTCCTTTATAAAAAAATTTTATTTTAGACAAAATAGTCTTTTCACTCTTTTTTTAGCAATTAATGATATTAAATACTGACTATAATAAAAAAAATAAAAATCTTTCTCAACTAAAATAGGCTTGGTCCATACAAAATTACCAAAAAATATATTTTCAGCGTGCAAAAATATTAGGCCAAAATATGTTTCCCAAATAAAATAGGCTTTTACATAGCTTTTTCCTAACTTTTATAAAAATCATGCTATTTAGGCATTTTGGTGATTTTTGTGAAATAATTATTTTAATGTGATTTGATCATTTTAACCAACCTCGTGGTTAATTAGTGGTATTTCTGGGTGTGAAAATAATTTGTACGATTTTCAATGCATTTTGATGTGATTTATGTGAGATTGTGATTTTTGGTGGATTAAAAGCTTATTAGTTGACTTCAGTCAACATTTTTAATCAGTGCTTCGGATGGCAAAACGGACTGGCACAACAAATTTGGAATGACGATTTTAGATTGGTAACATGGTTGGTGTGATTTTACGGCGTTTATATCTCATTTCAATCCTCTATTCGAAAAGTTGTGAAATAGATCTCGGGGGTCAATTTTGTGAAAATGATATCTTTTCAAAATTTTGATATCGACATTTAGTTCGGAGTATCAAATTTGATAGGATAGCATAGTTCGATTGCGTTCTCAAAATTTTGAATGAATTCTGAGGGGCCGCGAAGACTTGGAATTTTCCAAGTCTCCACAGTTTGTGCACCACTTAGCTGGTGCAGCCACTAAAGAGTAAGTTTGATTGCTTTAGCGGCAGGCTCTAAAGTGCCACTTGACCTCATTAGCAGCCGGCTACCAGCTGGGTAAGGGCGTTCAAGAGGGATCCCTAAGCCCTAAATCAGTCAACTTACAATCCAAAAACCTTCCTCTCTTCCCAAGAACAAAATCTTAGGTTATCTCTCAAAAATCAAGAATTTAAGCTCCGAATTCAAAGTTCTCTACAAAGATTCTTTCAATCAAGCTTAAAGGTCCAATCTTTTAATGAATCCATTACCATAAAGGTATGTGGGGTTTTCAACAAGAGCCTTCTTTCGTTCTTGTGCCCAAATTGATGTTTACGTTTACAAATATACATGATTTAATATGCTTTACTATGAATTTGAGATGGAAACATATATATTATATTTTGTTCAAGAAACTATGATATTTTGATGCCTTGAAGTTGAATACTATGAACTTTGATGATAATATCATGTTTAAAGTTAAAATTTCAGATTTTGTATGAATTATATATGGTTGCTACATAAAGTATGAATCTTGAAGTATTTTGCTCAACTGTTAATATATGGGATTTAAACCCTCTTTGAGATTATGATCTTTGGTGAAGTAATGTGTTATACACACCTTGATACTTGAATGATTTGACCTTTTGGTCTTGAAAGAGTTATTTTTGAACTAGAATGAGAAAAGAAATTCACATATTGATTTTATTATGAAAAAAGGGTAGCATGATGGCTCCCGATATGAATTACTGAATTGTGTTATTGTGGGTTTTCTTTTGAAATGATCTAAGCTAAGTCTGGAAGTAGTCTTTAGCACCGAGTGGGAGGTATAGCTGTGATTGTTACTTCCCTAGAACTACGTGCCCCCATAGGATGTGAGCCTAAGGCTGCTTTATATAGTGATCACTAGTGAACCAAAGGTTAAGGTCCTATTCCGATGGCAAGGATAGGATAGCTCTCCCCAACGTGGGTTGGATGTTGGACTCCATGTAGATCACATGGTTTATGTCGGTTGTAAAAGGCTCCCAATGTGTGTGTGTGTATTCTCCTATCTAATATGAAAAGTCTTATTCTTCTATCTGAGATGAAAACATATTTGTTTGAAAGACAGAGTTTGAGAAAGTCATTGTTTTTGAAAGATTTAATGAACATATATTCCAAAGAGAATTGTTATGAGATTTGATTGCTTTGATGATTTGGAATCGAGATGGAAGTGAATTGAGATTTATTATGATGACTCACATGTTTCACCTGATATATTTTACTCTTTTATGATTATGATGATTTTAATTCGAGCTAAGTGAGTCATTTATATCAGCATGCATAATTTTATAAATTGTGATGATATTAAGATATTATTTTATATATAATTTTATAAACTTTAAAGAAAAGTTTGAAATAATTCAAGAAATTACAGAATCGCCACTTAATTTATTTGAAAAGAAATTAAGAAAATCTTTAAAAATAAAATACTAAGTCTCAAAACAGAAAAAGACATAGTTTTTTAAGAAAATCCCGGGTAAGAGGTTCTTATTAACATTTTAGGAAGATTTCTAAGGCACATAAAATGTCCGCTAACTTGCGGTTATCTGGCCTATTTTAAAACCACTTTGAATTACTTTAAAAAAAGAGAAGATTTTTGAAAAGAAAGTGATTTAGGACGAAACTTGTGTAAAATTAATTTTTGACGACTTAGTAGGGAATTTAACTGAGTCTAAGAAAATAAATAGCAAATAAGCATGTAAAGGGGAAATGGGAGAATTACAACACTTAGGTTCATAAACCCAAATCCATCAATCATGTCCTAATCTAATTGGGTTTTTGGCCCACCTACACCTGTCCTAATCAAAATATCGGGTTTTTGGCCCACAACGTGTCCAAAACTATTTCTTTGGACCCTTTGGCCCAGAATCAGCTTCACCTATATTAAAATACAACTTGGCTTCGAGGCCCCAAATGCATGAATAGATGAATAATTAAATAAATAAGCAAAATATAAAAAAAAAATTGAGACTTTTGAGATTTCTAACAACTTAATCAATGGGTTTCGATCCATTTTTTCTTTTTTCATCTTCTTATACGCCATATAACCGACTTTTGGACTTTCTTTCGGGTGTGACTCGAAAAGATGGACCTCAATAGCGAATAATGGACATGTAACGGAAAAAGATTTCATGTAGGACTCAAACGTATCCACATGTAAAAGAAGAATAAAGTAATTAATATATGTCAAAAGTTAATACCTAACATACAAAGAATGACATGAAAAGAGAACATTTTTTATGCAAAATGAACACAATATTAGCATGATTACCTAAAAGATATCATATCGGCTTACTAATTCATTTTTCACTCGTGGAGGTATCACATTAAATTCATTAGCCTAAAAACATATACTTCAAATACATTTATCAGAGAAATCAGTGGAAAAGATAGTTTAATATCAGCAAAACAAGATTCAGATTCGACCAATTTCACTTCTTCATTAAACAAGACAGAACACTCTTTCTTACATAAATAGCCTTGCAACAACCTTAAGATTTTTAGCCCTATGAGCCAAAATCAAACCAAGGTAAGGAAATATTAATGAACAACCAACCTAAGCGACACAAAAATGAACTTGGAAACTTTATTTTACAAATAGATAAGATAAGGGACTACCATCGAACTTAGATGACCTTTGAACATGAGTCCAATATATTACTAATCAAGAGAGAAACATACAAACAGTGATAGACCTAAAATAGGCAAGATCAAAGTTTATATCTAAAAAATAGAAGGCAAAATTCGACATAACTAGTAACTCCCAAACAAGACAAAGAAGGAAACAAATAAGAAATCAACAAAGAGCAGAAAATTGTGCCTCCAAGCATATCGGGAAAGTGTACAATAATCAAAACAGAGAGGAAAAATAAAGCAGGCAAAGCTGGACACTTTCTAAGACAACATGTAATTAGGCGGATTTAAAATGTCTAAGTAATCTTATTTATGATGAAGAGATAAACAAAATTTTTATGCAATTAACACACAAAGAGAAACACGATTTGCAATCCTCCAGAAGAATATTCTGCAAACTCATCCTCATCCTCTCTTTGACCTCCTCGAAATAAACTTTCAAGGGTCGAAGAAAAGACCCTTGAAGATTCATAATATTATCGATCTTACTATGGACATTCACCCACTATTTTTTTGACTTTAAAGGTCAAAAGAATTAGGAGGCAGTCCATATCAAGTTATTACAGTAGATTTAGGTCATCAGTAATATCGAACTAGAAACAAAATCATGAAAAAAAAATAAACCAAAAAAAAATCAAAACTTTCAGTAAGATGACATATCAAGAATAAAATAGAGATATTCAGCTAAGTAGATAGCAAATCAGACTACAATATTCGAGTATAAAAATGTCAAGTCGATAATTAACAAAATCTAGCATTATAGTGATTTTAAAAGGGAACTAAAATATAAGTTAATAGATGAAAACTTTGAACTAAGGCAGTGAACCAAACAATAAAAAAGAGCAAAAATTTAGTAATACACGTTGAGATTCGTATTAAAAACAAAATTATTCAACCATCAGAACATGAGACAGGGAGCTCAAAGAAATCAAATCGAGTGCTAAAAAATAGCAATAAAGCAAAAGTTGTACTATAAATATTTGTTGGGCAAACAAAATAACAACAAGAATTTCAAACAAATCCTATGGCCATCAAAGCTATCTATAACAAACAATTCCCAGCTTCATCATGATTACGACAAAGCGACTATTGGTATAGAGAAAGACATGAAGCAGAAAATGATAAAATAAAAAGGTAAAAGAGTATGTTTACCTCTTTTGGGGCAGCAAAATGGGACTCAAGCGTATAACGGAGTTTTCTCACCACCACCGAAAGCTCCACTAACACTTTGAGAATTTGGTTGGCTTCTGACGAGAATAGTTTTACTAAAAAGGACTGTTTGCTTGAAAGTATTTTTCTTCAACCTTCAAGACCTCTTTCTGTTTGCTCCCAAAGAGCTTTATATAGAAGGGATTCGGAGCTCCCCTTTGAGCTTTCAACGAAATGGGACAAAAGGGAATCAGGGCAAGTTTAGGGATTTTCAATGGGGGAAATTTCAAATTGAGGTTGAGGATGAGCTTGCCAACCAAAAAATCCCATGAATTTGGATTTTTCTTGGCCAAATTCAAAAATCAGGTAACCAATAGAGATGGAGGATGAAATTTCCCTCAAAAGACAATAGAAATTTAGCAAGTATGTATGAATTTATACCAATTTACCCAAAATTCAAGGAATCTAGCTATTGGGGAGTGACACCTATGCATTTCTAGAAGATTCTCGACCTTTCCATAGTACACAATCGCGTGAGAATTATTTGGCGTAGATGGAATAAGTTGGGTCGGGTTTTACCAGGTTGTTGAGGTGTTAAATTTGTAGAGGCATCGAGTTTGTTGTTCTTCGGCATTCTGGTCTAGAACGATTACATTGTTGTTGTTCGTTGTTTTGTCGCTAAATTTGTTACAGCATATTATTTTGTTAAGAAAAGGAAGAGAGAAGTTGGGTCGGGTCGACTATCAATTATTGTTGGGCCGGTTGATGTTGTTATGGGATTTATTTAAGGGGAAGATGGTAATGGGTCGGTCATTATGCAGATTTTGGGTTGCTGCTTTTGTAATTAAAAGGAAAATTGATTCTCGGCCATTTTTGGGAAAAGGTAGATTAGGATTTGGTAAATTTTTGGGGTTATTTAGAAAATAATCCTAATTAAATTAGGGGTTAGTAAATTTCATTTAATCTTCGGTCAAATTAAAGATAGATTGACCAATTGCATTGCAATTGTGGCCAATTTGATTTCAATTATAGCCAAAATTAAATTAAAATTAGATACAAATTACTACCTCGTTTAATCCCAAACTTCTTGATTTAATAAAATCAAACATATATTTCTTCAAATAGATTAATTTCAAGAACAAATTACATTTAAATCAAGACTTCATCTGTTTTAGATTAATTTTTAAGATTAATCTCAATAATAGTCCAATTTTGATAAAAATATTCATTTAAGAAATAAAATTTATATAATTTCGTATATGTAAATACGAAAACATATAATCATCAATTAAATAACAAAATTAACCCAAATAAATATTTTAGAGTGCATTTATCGAGATAAAATAAATATTTTAATTTTATTAAAAATTGAAGAAACTTAGGGTTAAATTTAGTCGTGGAGGGTAAAAATTAGGTATCAACACATGGCATATTCGATGCCTAAAATAAGGAATTTATGCTTGAACTTAGGTTATCTTGTTGGATATAAGGTGGTTTAGTGTGTTGTTGTAGGAGAAACAGGTTAACATTGGTGTTGGGATGAAAAGTGGAAGAAAAAGTCATGGATAAGTGGAAGTTTGGTCTGCCTATGAGTCATTTAGTCATCATACGACTCATAGCCTGACTTGTTAACAAAACAGTGGCAAAAGTGAAGCTGAGAAACCAAGTAAAGAGTGACTATGACTTGTAAAATGTGGCTATGAGTCATTGAGAACAACCGTAGAGTGAGCGGAAGCAAAGTTAAAGTCCAGAGGTGAAGTCATAGAAACTTACGAGGCATAAGGCCTGACTATGAATCGTAGTAAAAAATCATAAAGAGACCAGTGTTCAAAATCCTGAAGTTTAAGGCTCAAGTGATAACGAGTGAAGACCACGAGTCATAACGACTCACTATGACTCATGGTGATGAGTTGTAAAGACAACAGTTGCCTGAAACACTGGAGATAAAAGTTCGCTGAAATGCTGACGATCTAAAGACAACTAGTAAAGAGATGTTACGAGTTATGACGATCGCCGACTTACTTTTCTTATTTCATTTTTATATGGATTTCTATATTATTTTGAGATACTATAAATACCTTAGGGTTATTCTTTTATGAGGTTATGCACTTTAACATTATTTTTGATACTTTGATCATTCAAAATTTACTCTTGGATTTTTGGTTACACATTTAATTAGAGATTTTGGATTTCACTCCTTCATCATTGTGCAATTAATTACATGTATTTATATTTTTAACGTTAATCAAGTGAGTGATCCTTAAAAATAAATTAGTTTTAATATACAACTATGTTAGTGTCCCGTTTTTGATTTTTCTATTATTATATATTCGTTTGTGATCAAATGACGCAAAATTATCTGCAATGATCGAATCACATTATTCTTGTCGTTATTAAGTTCTTTGGTTAGGTTAAATTCCTTTTCCAGCTCAATTCATATTTCTTTGATCAAATGACGCAAAATGTCAAAATGATCGAATCATATAATTCTTATCATTATTAAGTTCTTTGGTTAGGTTAAATTCCTTTTCAATCCGATTCATATTTCTAAGCTAAATCCTTCATCAATCTGCTTCATAATAATAATAATAATAATAATAATAATAATAATAATAATAATAAAAATAATAATAATAATAATAATAATAATCTATATTACTTATATATAAGAGGGAGTTTGGGTGCTGAAGCAGGCAGCAAGTCGACATGCCTGCTTGTGTTTCCTACTTCAGCTGCTTCAAACGTGATTTTACTGTATCACCCCTAATTAATTATTATAAGTTATTTATATATAAAAAAATTAATAATATTTAATATAAACAAGTAAAATAGATATTTCTGACATGTCTATTTCAGCTTCTTCAGCCATAATTTTATTATATCACCCCTAATTAATTATTATAAGTCATCTAACTATTAAAAATTAATAATATTTCATAAAAAAAATACACATAAAATAATAATTAACGCTTGATGTTTTAAATTAGCTTGACATCTTACATGAGGCTCACTTAAATTTTTTTCACAAGTTATTTGAGAAATGTTTGTTTCGCTGCTTCCATCGTGATTTTACTATATCACCCCTAATTAATTATTAGGGTCATTTAAGCATAAAAAAATAATATTTCATCAAAAAGGTGAAATAGACTCAAAAGGATATGTCAACATAAATTTTTTTATTGATTATCGAAATTATATTAGTGCACATAAATTGGGATGGGACAAAGAAAGACATAAAGTAACATATATTATTTCAAAAATGAGATAAAAAGTATTATAAATCACAATAATTAAGAACTTAATATAAAAAAAATTGATTGACCGTCAAATTTTATCTATGCCACATAAATTGAGACAGAGAGAGCATTCATATATTATTGAAAAATTATATGAAAATATTATAAATAACTTAATTAACAACTTAAAAAATTTAAAAGATATAAATATTTCTCTGACTCTAGAAATTATATCAGCATCACTTAAATTGGAATTTAAGATAAAATATTATAAATCACAATAGTTAAAAATTCAAACTATTTTAATAATTAATTATCGAAATTCTATTTGTGTCGCATAATTTGAGTTAAAAAAATAACATATATTGGGCTCGTGCCAGCACGGACTGACGATATCTAGTTATTATATTTAAGTATGACTAGAAAGAAATTTTCTGATGTTCTTTTCATTTTTTGGGTTAAAAAATAGGTTAAAAGAAATAAAATTTCAGTTTATTAAGGGCATTCTATTTATAACTATCTATAGTAGACTATTCCATCCTTCAATTCAATTAAATTTCTCATTTAAATCTCTTTTTTTTCTCTCCAATTTATTTAGCTTCTTCCTTCCCCACCTCCACTTTCTTTTCCTCTCTCTATATCAACTTCACCACAACTATATTAATTATAATCAGCTTTAATGCAACACTTCAACCCCATCAATCATTTTCCTCTATAATTCACCATATTATTATCATCAAGAATCACATGAGTTTCTTGAACTATAGCTAATAGATTTGATTAATTTGATATTTTTAAAGTAAAATTTAGATATTAAAAAATTACACAGAAAATACTATAACTTTTCTCAAATCAATATGATAAAAAACATATCTTAAAATATAATCAAAATTCATGTAGTTTGACTCTCAGGAGATAAAATATGATAAGTTCTTTTGAAATAAAAGAGAGGAATATTCTTTTACGAATAAATGATGCTGTGATTTTTCATCTAAAAATATTGTCTGAAACTAAAACATACACCCTTTCTCTAACTATTGGTCCTCTATAATATATTATTGATCAACATGCATGCAAAAACTTAAAAAATTTATATGTCATACAGTGGAGTTACGTGGTGCTTACACTTAAACTTTTACAGTAAATCTCTACATAACCCAAAATAATTTTATAATTCCTTTTCAATATGTTTTATTGATAACAAAGAATTACAATATGATTTTAAAAGGGAAAGCAACAACCAAATTTGGGTGTTTTATAATTGATTATTGCCAACATCGTCTTCTTATTTTCTCTTTTTGCAATAAATCTGAAATATCTATAGCTTCTATCAACTCCAATTTTGTTCAATTGTTTAGTTAGATGCAAAAAAGGTATACCTGGCATAATAATATGTTGGTTGTCAGCGGATTAGTATAAAATCTCAAAAGCCAAAATTAAAATCTACAAGAAAATTATAAGTTAAGTTAAATCATAAAGAGAATATGAAAATTGAGACAAAATTATGATGAAGAAATAATATTGTCAACACCCAAAATTCAAGGGTTATGACAGCACTTGTTGCGACAAGCCTTGACAAGTAAGCCTATCACACAAACAGATATAACAAGAAAAATTAATACCAAAATCAAAGACATGGCTTGTAGAGGAAAACGGATCCACACAAACATGATAATAGCGAAAATATAATCAAAGATCCCAAATTAAATCTCAAAATTCGATGTCACAGTGTAAGAACCACTAATACAACTCGAAGTCAAAATATACATAGGGTATTCAAAAGGGAACGAACTCTGTCTTTGAAACAGTAAGACATAGTTGAAATAAGAAAACATAGTGGTCAACGTCGGATGCATAGATCAACCACTACCTCAAATAGATCCCAAATATCGTTGAATCAGCTATTCGTGTGGCGCACTCGTACCTGGATCTTCACTAAAAGGGAGCAGTACGAATGAGTATGGTCTACTTGTACTCAGTAGGTATCATAGGTCGATTGATTAAAGCAGAAAATAAAGCATATAAATAAAAACTATGGGCACGTCACCTGCAATCAGAAAATGCCCCAAATGCTAGCTTACATTGTCTCCACTAATAGTTCTACTATATATTCATATAACAACTATAGGTAGAAGAAAGAAGAAAAAAAATACACATGCACCAAATACAAGTATAGAAAGATTGAACAAATGTAACGCCCCAGAAAATGGGTCCCGGAGCGTCACACGGTGCTTGAGGCTACGAGTAGCCCCAAGCTACCCCTTTGAGCCATTTTCATTCAGTTCAACACAAATCAACAGGGTTTCCATAAATAACCCTCAAATATCAACAGAGTAATCATCATCCAAGAATAAAAGAATTTTAGAAAGATAACAAAATACGACTTATTAGTCAACTCCCAACATCTATACTATTCTGACAAGCCTCTAAGAAAATCAATAAAACCAGCGAGCCATTGAGACATGCCCCAACTGACTCATACTCAGTTATCAAATGTAAACGATTTTGTGAAACCAACATCAGACATCACATCCTTGGAACATGAGGACTCACCACAATAGAGGATGTAGAACAGCATGCCAGAAGAATCACTGTCGAACCTGGAACTGATCACCTAAACCTATATTCCGAGAAAATACAGCCCACATCCGAAGATGTGGGTCAGTACCATGGAAAGGAACTGAGTATATGAGGGTGTATTCAGTTGTATAAACATCATCATCATAAATATTTATAAGAAATATGCAGGATGTATGAAAAAACTCACATAGCCCGAAGAAGATCATCATAATCATGAGAGGATGAAATAAGTACAATAACACATGTGAGTCATCATATAATTTGTCAATCACTATCAGTTCATCAAGAATATCAATTATCATAATGTAAATATCATTTAAATCTTTCGAAAGAATAACGTTCACAATTCCACTTTCAAATCACTTCACCATTCACCATAGAAACAAGGAAACACACACATACTGGGAGATCCTATAACCGACATAAACTATGTGAGCTATAAGGAGTCCAACATACAACCCACGTTGGGGAGAGCCGTCCTATCCTTGCCATCAGAGTAGGACTATCGATATCAAATCCACACAAACTAGTGATCACTATATAAATTAGCCTCAGGCTCACTCCTACGGGGACACGTAGTTCTAGAGAAGTAAGGTTGCTTTATACCTCCCACTCGGTGCTAAAGATTTCTCCCAGACTTAGCTCAGATCATTTCAAAGACAATCCACAACAAAATAATTTCAGTAATATATAAATATACATCGGGAGCCATCATGCTTCCCATCTATCAAAATCAACCACGTTGTGGATTTCTTTCACACTCGAGTTCAAAACAACTCCATTAAGACCAAAAGGTCAAATCATTCAAAATATATCAAATATTCAATAGCAACGTGCTTATAACACACACTTTCTTAAAAAAAATACAATTTTCAATGGGGATTCACGACCCAAATATCAAAATCATGATAAATCATTCAACATTCATGCTTTATATCTCCACACATGTAAATTCATATTTCAAAATCATAAACATCAAGATTTCATAATAATCATTATAAGATATGGGTTCATGCTTCAAATTCGTAAAAAAACAAATAAAAATCGTGCCTTTGTAAAGAAAATTACTTTTGGGCACAAGAACGAAAAAGAGTTCTTGTTGAAAAACCCCACATACCTTGAATGATGAACTTTAGATCGATACTCATTTTTGAGATGTTAATCATGCCTTTTAATGATGGTTCTTGGAGTTCTTGAACTAGGAGCTTGGAATCTTGAATAAATTTGCAGAATTAATGGTGAACTTTAGAGGTTCTTGACGTCGGATGTAGGAGCTTAGGGTTTTCTTTTTGAGGGAATTTGATGAAATATAACATATAATGTTTCTAATAGGATTTAATATAGGGTTTGGACAAATTTTGGGTGAGGGGGAGTGACCAAAACGCCCCTAAAAATCAAATAATTCTCGAATCTATCCTTTGGTGGACTATTTTAATAGTTTGAAGTAGATCAACCATAACGTTTTACTTCGATATCCAAATTGGATGAAACTAACTTCATTAGAAATAGGACTCTCATATCTTTTAGTTGATATATAGTATCTCACCCAGATTATTATGTACGAGGAGTTATGATCATTTGAAGTTGACCCAAAAATTTACTTTTGATAGGCTAAAGTAGATCGACCATTTTGCTTCGATAGACAAATTGGATGAAACCAATTTCATTGGAAAGAGTACTCGCAGAGCTTTCCATTGATATATAGTAGATCACCCAAATCATTATGTACAAGGAGTTATGATAGTTTAAAGTTGGAGAAAAAAATACTCCAGGCCTCAGTACTTTTTCCTGTACATTTTACTCTTACTACTATTCACGGTTCGATCGGAATGTTCATAACTCGTCGCTCGGGTGTCCACTTTGGATGATCCATATTATTTTGGAAAGATTATCCGATACTCTACGTAATGGTGGGTCATAATCTAAGACATTCTGCACGAAAAATTTATAATTCATTCTAGAAGATATAACCCAACACGTTTACGCACAAAATTTCAACAAAAAATTTCCCGTGGTATTACAAAAAATAGATAGATATCAAGTCAAGAACAGAAATACAATCACAGAATAAGCACAATATATAAAATGCAATGAGGCCATCGCACAACCTCCGTTTTGACCTACCGATCTTTGCTCCCCAGGGAGGATCCATGGGGGTTCGTCAACCCATATACAATCAATATCCAATGCCAATATCCATAACTCCTTTCCAGCACATACATCGATAGAGGGTTTTTAAAAAAGTCTCATTTTCTATCAGAGAAATCCAATATTTTTAGTATTTCCATGGTGGTATCAATGTTTCATGAATGAGTATGGTATGAGGATATAGCCCTCATAACCAACCAAAATGAGAGTTTCCAATTCCAAATAATATATCAACCATATGAGCCAAACATCCATTCAAGTCAACCAATCATCCATGATTTAATATAGTCCAGAAACCATCAAGATAATATTCAATAAAAAGCCATTAATACCACATAAATTCCAAAACATAGGCTTTTTCCACCAAAAAAAAGTACAACCAAACATACATATATAATATCAGGCTAACAAAATCAGATAAGACCTCGCATGGTCCGACATAGCAAATAATACCTCAAAACCACTAAATATTATCCATATAGACCCCTACTTGGGCATATGAATCACCTAAATAAATTTTTCATGATACAACCCCATACCCATAGTATGCCTTCACATAATTATTAACTACCCAACCCAATTTAGAGAAAGTTAATCCATAACCTACCTCGAATGCCAAAATCAAAATAAATGTCTTTATGACCAATCTTTCACCATATGAACGAACACAGAAATCGACTAAAATACAGAAAAATAGAACCTATGCATCAAAAGAAAGCCAGTGATATCCATATTTTCCACTTCCGAATTGGGGTCAAAACAGACCCATACAGTGAATTTTTTAAAAAAAAAAGGGTAAAACCAAAAGTTTTGTCCAAAAACATATTTCCCAAGATTAAAAAAATTGTAGGAGCCAAGTGAAAATGCGGTGAAATTGGACTTTGAATCAAAGAAATACTAATTTGGGCCTTCCAGGCCAAATTTCCCAAATTCCACCTTTGTTTGAGTTTAAACAAGATTTAAATGATAAAAATCAAAGAAAAGTAGTTGAAATAAGACTCTGGGTACGAAGGAATCCCCTTAGTGATTTTAATAATGGATTTTCGGGTTCGAAGGAATCCCCAAAGGGTTGGTTAATGACATTGCATGTAAGCTATAGTCGGTATGAAGATACCTCTTAATGATCCCTTAATGGTTGACTCCTTAATGTAATATTTGGGTTATGTGTTATAGGTTTTAATTGGTCTTAAAGGGGGTTTTGTATATCACCATAGAAGGTAGAGGTTTCAGGGGGACAGATATTGGAAAATCACGTTTGCCAATGTGAGGGTTGGTCTTGATGACCATGTGCTTATGTCACACTATATATATATTTGTATCATGGATGGCGAAGGGAAAGAATTCCCTGGCCTTCTATGGTACCTTCGATTTGTGTGGCTAACACATACTAGGGCTCTTTCAGCAGGGGGAGCTGAACCCATATAGCCCGTAGGTGCTGGTTTAGGACGGTGAAGCTACACAGTTTAGGTTAAGGTTTTAAAATTTCATGCTAAGCCTTGTTCCCTATCCGACATATTATATTTTTATATATGTATATGCATATGATTGTGTGCATTTTTTTAGACGATTTGTAAATTATTGAACTTGGCATTATTTTATTCCATCCCTGAGTTACATACTAATGCTCATCTCACTAACCGTCTTTGAACGTTGTATCTTCATGCGATGTAGGGTTCGAAGGCATTTCTATTTTTCCTCTGTAATGATAGATTCCTAGGTTGTCAGTTGTAAGCTTTGAAGAGGTGAGCTTTCATTCTCCAGAAAGGTATTAATTTAAAGTCATGTTTCTTTGTGTCATAGACTACCATTTGGTTTAGTTTTTTGGCTATCGTCGAGGACATAGCCCGACCTAGAATGATGTTGATTTCCTAGAGGCTTTGTGGATTACTGTGGGCTTGTGATTGGTTGTTAAATTCTTAGACTTTTTTAGTCATACTTATCTATCTTGTTTCACATTTGGAGTTCCACAGCTACACTTATATTTTGTTCCATTTTGATTAGGATAACGGCGTGGTCTCCAGTCCTTGTTGGACTTGAGATGCTCGTCACGGCCAGGCCCTAGTACGGGCCATGACACTTACACTCCTGCTTCAACACAACACCGAACCAAATAATAGAAGCATCACAGGAGAAGGTAAAACTCATGCGCTCTTTGGGCTAAGTCAATATAGGAGCTGAAGTCAACAAATCCTTGAGCTTTTGAAAGCTCAACTCATAAGCTTCAGACCATTGAAAGGAAATCTTCTTCTGAGTCAACTTGGTCAATGGATCTCAGTAGATGAAAATCCCTCAACAAACTTCGATAGTAGCCTGCCAAACAAATAGAACTCTGAATTTCGATAGGAGAAGTAGGCCTAGCCCAATCACGAACTATTGTAATCTTGGCAAGATCAACCATAATACCATCCCTGGTCATCGCATGACCTAAGAAAGAAATAGACTCCAACGAAAAATCACACTTGGAGAGTAGCAAACAACTTCTCATCTCTTAATCTTTGAATCGCAATCTGCAAATGCTTCTCATGATTTGCCTCTCTCTTGGAATAAACCAGGATATCATCCATAAATATAATAACAAATGAGTAGAGATACAATCAAAATACCTAATTCATCAACTCTATGAACGCGACTGGGGCATTGGTCAACCCAAAGGACATAATCAAGAGCTCATAATGATTGTACCGAGTCTGAAAGGCTATCTTCAAAATATCTGAAGCTCTAATCCTAAACTAGTGATACCCGAATCTCAAATAAATCTTCAAAAACATCGAATCACCCTAAGCTAATCAAACAAATCATTAATACAAGGAAGAGGATACTTATTCTTAACCGTCACCTTGATCAACTACCGATAATCAATACTCATGCACATTAACCTATTTTTTCCTTACAAACAGCACAAGCGCACCCTAAGGTGATACACTAGGTTAGATAAACCCCTTATCCAATAATTTTTTGCAATTGATACTTCAATTTCTTTAACTCTGTTGGGGCCATTCTATAAGGAGAAATATAAATGGTCTTGGTGCTCATCTCAACATCAATAGCAAAGTCCATATCATGGTCCAGAGGAATACGAGGAAAATTTATAGGGAAAAAATCTATGAACTTATGGACAATACGAATCGAATCCAAAAATGAAGGTGAAGCAGCACTAGTATTATGATTTGAGCCAAATAAAACAAGAATACCCCCTCAACCAAACAACGAGTCTAAGGAAAAATATAACCCTCTTAGGACACGAATGAAGAACACTATTTCAAGCTATCCTTGGCACACTTGATAAAGTTAAGGTCACGGTCTTAGCATAACATTCTAGGATGGACAGATAAGAAGCTAACCAATTAATACCCAAGATGACACCAAAATCTACCATATCTAATACAATAAAATCTACCCAATTCTCACGCCCAGCGAAAATCACGACACAAAAATGGTGCACCTGATCCACCACTAAAGAGTCTCCTACATGGGTCGATACACGAATAGACATGGCAAGCGGCTTACTACCAGAATCAAAAAACGAAGTAAAATATGTAGACACATATGAGAAAGTCGACCCAAATCAAATAACATAGATACAGATCTAAAACAGATAGGGATGATACTTTTGATGATAGTATCATAGGCCTCTGGCTTTGGCTTGGCAGGTATAGTAGAGTACTAACCACGTCCACTACCTGACTGGGTAGTCTTGGGACTACCACAACTACCTCTACCTCTCGCACCCCTAGTAGAACCTCAAGCTCTTACAGCTGATTTGAAAATAGCTTTGAAAATTTAGCGGGGACAGTCCTTAGACACATAGCTAGCCTCATCACATACAAAGAAAACCATGTGGCCCAACTCAATAGAAGGATGTACGACTGAACTAAGATGACCACCCAAAGTTTCTGAACCAGAAGACCCACTACTTGAACTCTACAAGGCAGCTTATACTGGTCTACCATGATACCCATGAAATCCTCTAGAATCTCTACCTTATAAATATGGCCTCTAAACTCATCCTGAAGATGTACCTTCCTGGATCCTCCCTGAGACACTCAAAGAATAGACATAGTCATCTTAGCATGATCCACAATACTCTGAAATGAAGCCCCATACACTACCATATATGTTGTATCTAGCTAAAGAGAAACATACAACCCCTTCACAAACTTTGAAATCTTCTCTGACTTGGTGGAAATACTTGCATAAGAATACCTAGAAAAGGCATGTAAACATGCCTTAAACTTTGAAATGATCATGAAGCCCTGATCCATGCCATCAAACTCATATTTCGTCTAACCCCTCAAACTAAAAGGCATAAACCTATCTGAAAAGGCCTCTATAAATTAATCCCAAGTCATCTTTGGCGAACTAAAAGTTCGGCAACAAATATGTGACCTCCATTAATATCTGTCTGCATCTCTTAACTGATAAGTAGTATAAGCAACCCCATGAGGCTTGAGCAAACCAAGGTTATGCAACTTCTCACAATAATTCATCAAAAACTCATAGGCATCCTCTGAACCTAGGAAGACCTAAATAAGTGAATCTCTCAAACCTTTTTTGATCCTCAGAAGACATAATTGTACTTGCAATAATAGAAGGCATAGTAAATCTAGATGGCTGAGAACCAAATTAAAAAGGCATCATAGAAGAAGGCCAAACTCTAAATCTCAAAATACCATACTCAGATATAGGCTCTAAAGGAGGAACCACACTCGGATTTTGTAGAGTACCATAAGCAAATATTGTTACAATAGGAAAATCCATACCTGAAATTAGAGAAATACCATAAGTAGACTCGGGAACCAATAGAGGTACAATACTCAGAGCTGGGGGAACACCAGGTGCACTCACAAGAGAACTCTCCAAACGAGTCAACAACTAAATCAATGACCCCTCCAAGACTGGGGTAGAAGAACTCTGAGAGGAACCAAAGTAGGCCTCATAACTCCAAAATGCTTAACCTGAGGCTCGGGAGAGAGTCCCTTAGTACTATCTATAGATGAGAAAGATCCTTGTGCCCGTCTTCCAAATTAAACCTGACCACTACTCCAACTCAATCAAACCTGACCACTACTCGCAACTCACCCTCTAGACTAGGCTCTCTCCTGAGATAAAGATCTATATCTCTGGCCCCACAGGATCTAGTCCTCACCTTCTGCATAGAAAAGAGTGAAATATGACTTAAAGCACAAGGTATAAAAGACCTGCACAATGTGAAACAAAATAAGGGTAGTTTCCTAAGGATATTATATATCCTCTCGAAGATAGATACAGAAAACTATGTATCAATCCTTAACTCCATTATACACTTCACTCTAACACTTTTAAGACTAATAAACATAGCTACTCTGGTACCAATTTATCATTACCCAAAAACCAAGGGTCATAATGGCACTTGTCGTGACAAAACTTGACAAGTAAGCCTATTACCCAAACACATAATAAGAAAAATCAATACCAAAACTCAAAAAAAGGCTTCTAGAGGGAAACTGAGCCACACAAACATACTAATAGTAAAAATATAATCAAAGATACCTAATAAAATCCCAATACCTAGTGTTATAGTGTAAGAACCACTAATACAACTAGAAGTCAAAATATATATAGGATATCAAAAAGGGAATGAACTCTTATCTCTAAATACAATAATACATAGTCGAGATAAGAAAAGATAGTGGTCAAGTCCGGATGTATAGATCAACCGCTACCTCAAATAGACCCCAAATATTACGTGAATTAGTTATCTCTATAGTGCATTCATGTATGGATCTTACCGATAAGGCGCAGTATGGATAAGTATAGTCCACTTATACTCAGTAGGTATCACAGGAAGATGAGTAATGCATAAAATAAAGCATATAAACACAAACTATGGACACGTCACTTGTAATTAAAAAATATCCCAAATGGTAGACCTCACCATCTCCGCAAATGGTTCTACTGTATACGTATATATAAAATACAAGAATGGGAAAAAGAACAAATATACACATCCAATGAATACAAGTATAAGAAAATAGAACAAATGGATAAATATCAAGTCAAGAACAGAAATACAATCACAAAATAAGAACAATATATGGAATGCAATGAAGTTGATAATGGTGATGATGATGATAATGTGATGCATGAGGTCATCGCATAACCTCTGTATACACCTATCGAGCTTTTCTCCCTGTTAGGACCCATTGGGGTTTTGTCAACCTATATAACTAATATCTACAACTCCTCTTCAGCACATACATCAGTAGAGGGTTTTTAAAGATGTTACATTTTCTGTCAGAAAAAGCCAGTATTTTCAGTATTTCTACGGTGGTACCAATGCTTCATGAATGAGTTTGATATGAGGATGTAGCGCTCACAACCAACCAAAATAAGAGTTTCTAATATCCAACCAATATATCTACAATGTGAGGCAAAAATCTACTTATGTCAACTAACCATCCATGATTTAATATAGTCCATAAACCATCAAGAGAATAATCAAGGAAAAAAGGTCATTGATCCAAGATAAATCCTAAAATACAGGCTTTTTCCACCAAAAAGTGTACAACCAAACATACATATATCAATACTAGGCAAAAAAAATCATATAAGACCCCACATGATCACACATAGTAAATAATGCCTACAACTACCAAATACTATGCACAGAGCCCCCCACACGGTAAATGAATCACCCAAACACATTTTTCATGATGCAAACCTATACCCATATCATGCTTTTATACCATTATTAAGCACCCAACCCAATCTGGAAGAAGTTAAGCCATAACCTACTTTGAATATCAAAAGTCTTAATCACCAAGATTTTACCTCATTCACAGACTCAGAAATTAGATAAAACTCATAAAAATAGAGTCTACACATCAAAATAAAGACAATGATACCTGATAACACTCAAATTATGGTGTAAAGCGATCATCATTAATATATTTACCCAACTAAGAGTCGAGGTCGAATCCACGAGGAGTGATTTTAACTCGTACTGAAAAATTAAAAAATAATTAAAAGTAAATGGGGGTCTGGTTTGAGTAATTTTGTAACAAAAATATTTGAAAACTAGTATGAGGTTGAAATATCAAGAAGTGTAACCAAAGGGAGAGACGCCTTGAGGTTATGCAATCCGAGGTGGGAGTCATGCATGGGTTGTCAAGGATGATATTCGTTTAATTGTTCATCACCCATATCCTCTCTTTTAAGGATGATATGGGTTCCAGGATAATTGGGGTTTGCAACCCCCAATTCTCAATTAAGCAAGGAACAAAAGCAAAACCTATCACCAAAAACTAATTAACTGGACAAATAATAAACACCTATACATTAATCACCACCTAATCAATCATAACCTTAAGAGATAAATTTAACAACTCATTGTAATAAAGGAAAGAGATATACCAAAATTAGCATTTATTTCATCCATTAAAAGCAAAACATATATAATATCCAAGCTTCAAATTCAATAAAATAGCTACTCTCTTTTGGTAATAAACAAAAATTGTTTTGCACTCACAATAGTGTTATTCATTCTCATAAAATAGAAATTTAGATGCTTGAATTATGAAAGGTTGAGCCTTTTTTATTTTGGAACCGAGCCATATAAATTGAAAAGTCTGCCCCAAAGTTTTTGTGACCACTCACGATCGTATCCTGTTTGTTGCAATCACAACATATTCTCTGCATGAGTTTCTGTTGTCATGGGACATCGACTCGTGATCGTAGTTCTTTTGCTAGCGTAGACCAATCATAATAAATCTTTTTTTGATCGTTATATTTTTGCCTGCCAAGACCCTAGTGTGATCGCAACTCTCAGAGTGAGACCGCGGTATCTGAGGGTTGTATCCTAGGGCCTATCTTTATCCCTTCTCCATTTTTATCACTTTTTTCCTATCCTGCTTTGCCTTTACTTCTTTTTCATCAAATTTCACTATAAGATCACAAACACTAGAAATTAATCCTTTTTAGTAATACACACAAGTTTTATAGCTCCAGACATTTCAAAATATAAGCCATTAATTTAGTTTTCCAATGCCATAGTCTCAACTCAATTCGATATCATGGCAAAAAGTTATGCAAATTTTTTCCTAAGTATTAGTTGGCTACCAGTGGCTACGACTCACGTGATGAACTGTTACCAGACATAATGAGTCATTATGAAGGTCATCATCACAATAGTAAGGATCTTTAGTTTTAACCTAGTGATAATGACCCCACCCTATGACTCGTCACCAGTGAAAATGAGTCGTTAGGAGGAACTTGTTATAATAATAGTGTATTGCCAAAAACCCAGTCTTAGACTACGACTTTACCTAATAACTCATGATCAGTTGTGATAAGCCGTTAGGAGGGGAGTCATACTCATAACAGAAAAGACCCAAGACCTCAGGAGTTCAAGTTATGACTCAGACCATGACTCGTGACCAATCATAACGAGTTGTGAGGTGAGTCATAATGATTGGGAGCGAAATTTCCTGCATGATTTCTCAAGTACTTTTAAGTCTTTTCCCATTCTTTTAAAGGCCAAATCCACATCATTTGGGCTACCCAAAGGGTGGTATAAAAGATCAAAAATCTCCAAATTCGTGATTAAGTCATAATTTCACCCAGAGAAACAAAAAGGGGCAATCTCTTCTCTCCAAAGAAACTAGGGTTCTTCAAGTTCAAGCTCAATACCAAAAAATTCTCCAAGCAATTTTCCTTCAGGTATAATGAATTTCATTAACGGGTCCTTTCTACCCAATAAGTCCCAAGCCCCTCACTCTCAAGTAAATCCCCTTTATCCTTGTATTGGGTTCCAGGTTAAATATGAGTTTAATCAACACTCTTTGTTTCCCATATATAATCTTGTCTCTATATGTTTGATAATTGCGAGTGTCCATATCATGACTAGTTATTGAAATATTGAGTATTATTTGTGACTTTTCCTACCATTATCAATCTTAAATATTATTATGATCTGTCATATTCGACAGAGCTAGTGAGTAATGAACAACCGATACCTAAAAACTCAAGCATATGTCAACTTACATATTATTGAGCAGTTCATATTATACATGCATTGTTATTTTTAGAATACCATAACTTGAGCATATCAGTTATCAATTCATGTTTTAATTTATACTTCAGTGTCTTTAAATTAGGAGTAATATTTAGTACTAAGTGAACACAGGGATAATGGCTCCACCGTTAGTTAGGCATGAGATGGTTAGTATCATAGGTCATAAGGGGTCCCCCGTTAGTAGAGGCCTGACCCTTTAGGACATTAGATTAGTGGATACACACCAACCAGTGTTGGTACACTTTATAAGGTACTAGCACCCTTTCAACTAGGGTTGCAGGTTGGACCCTGGTTTTGCTCAGATTGGGGTATGTCGGTTGTAGTTAGCTCCCACAATCTCCAGATCAATTTTAGTTTATGTATCCAGTTTATGCTTCAGTCTAGATATGGATGACCTTGTATTCAACTATTCAGTTATTCAGTTTATTTAGTACATGATTATACTTGGTCTTGCATTCAGTTTACATGTTCATGCATGTTCAGTTCTTACACATTGATTAGTTTCTCATCTTGTATACTCAGTATATTCAAAGTACTGATCACATACTTATTTTCACTATATTGTCTTATACTATAGGTTCAGATGCTCAGTACCCGGACAGTGCATAATTCACTTCAGTATCACTCAGCTGGAGTCTTGGTGAGTCCTCATTTATTGGGGACTAGTTATCAGTTATTTATCTTCAATATCTTAGAATTTCAATTCAGTGGAATTAGTTGGGGGTTTGTCCAAACAACTCATTCTGGTTAGAGGCTTTTAGACAGTCAGAAAGATGTTTAGATTTTTCAGTCTTATTGAGTATTTTGGACCTTAATAACATTTATTTTGTTCATTGTTCATTGTCAATTTATTTCAGTTAGCTTCCACCAAATGCTTGTTACTTCTCTCTCGTAGTATTTATAGTTCATATGAGACCATGGGTTAGCTCGAGGTCACTTGTAAATCAAAGCACCGTGTTACGACTAGGGGATAGACTCGGGTTGTGACAATTTCATTAAAGAATTAGTCTCAAATGTTCAATTGAATCACTATAGTGTGCAAGAAATGAGATACAAATGAGTGTCAAATTTTCCACTTATCAACACTCCCAACTTAAAACTTTGCTTGTCATCAAGAAACACTACTTCACACTCAATGAGACTACTAACTTTGAAGCTCACACTTTTCAATCACATGGACTCCATAATTTTGAACTTGATTGGCACTAACAATTAGTCAAATAGCATGAGAAGTGCTAACCATACAACCCTCCTCGAAAATCAATCACCTTTTCTAAAGTGCAAAGGAATTTTAAGAATAATCAAGTAAAAACAGCTAATTCTTAAAAAAGTGACTCTCCATTAATAGAAAATAAAACATGCTCCTTCGCCTTTCTTTCGAAAGATGTCAAATTCACCAATCTATATTAGTCTGCATACCTCTTCATGAAAGGAAGTCCCAACACACCCTATTTTTAACATGCAACAAGGGACGAATGTGCAAGAACTCATACTCATGAAGAATTTCTAAATCCAAAAAATTGTCATAGCATATGCTTGCCCTTATTTTTTATCGTTACTAATTCAAAAACAATAGGTTGGAGATCCCAAAGAAAATTTTAAGCTTGTAATGTAGGGTCGGGGAAAGGTAGGATAAGCATTTAGGATAAAAGTGACTACACCCTCCTTGAACACCGTGTAACACTAATTAGATCAACTTAGATCATTGGCCACCTTATTTATTTTTAACCATAGATGTTCCTACCTTTTCCACTTTAGATCACCTATTTTTTGAAAGAACTCTTTTTTCATTTCTTCCATTTTGCAATTTCCTGATTTTCGTTCTTTCGCTCTTTCATTTTTCATAATGGATTTACTTCTAGGAACTCATTTACAAGACCATGCAATGCTACCTCTTCCAAGTTCCACCACACCCCCAACTTAGGCTTTTAACCTCAAGTTAGCAATTTCAAGTTCAAGAAGGGTAGGGTTAAAGAAATGGATAGCTTTCAAACAGTTAGAGGCTTGTAACGTGGTTGCCAAGGAAAGGTTAACATGCAAAAATAGGTAACTAGGGATATCATTCATACATGGGTAGTATTTTGAGGCTAAAGTGGCTTTCAACAATCACAAAGATGGCCTAAGATCATTTCTCCAAATGGGCATAATCAAGATTAACTTTAAAAGACTAACGAAGCAAGTTCTAGATGACACAAGTAAGCACAAGAATCATTCGACTAATGCTCACCACAAATGGCATGTAAACTATTCTATATGGATCAAGTGCATTTCCTACTTAAGAACAAAAGGATTCATCTACCACATTATTACTAACTAAAGAATTAGGAGCCACAAAAAGAGGCATAGATTTTTTACAAAATCATTCGCTTCTATTCCCTTGATTTTAGTAAAAAAAAATTGATGGAAGATGATTCTTGTTTTACATTTTGCCACGCAAAATTAGCTATCGCTAGCACCAAGAAAGCCACCATCTCATATTCAGGATCTAACAAGGGCAATCCTTATGGCTACTCAGACTTCACTATAGATACCAAGTCAATCCCAATTCATCAAGCCACAAGTACTCAGACTTCCCCTGCATCTACAACTTCAACACCTCAACACAATGAATTTCCCATAAGAATGTCGTCACTCAATCTATCATAGGAAAAGGGTCATCCAATATCACTATCAACAAGGGACATAAAAATCTAGAAATTACAAAAATGAAAGAAAAATAACTAATCCACAAAATCTGTATAAAGCATAAGCTCAATAGGGTACCTAATATACACAACAAAACATCAAGATACCACCCAAATATTACAAACCACATATAAAATATGAATCCAAATATTAAAAACCAAATATGAGTAATTAAATATGGAGCAAGGGCCACACCCCCAACTTAAAAGGTGTAGGGTCTTCACTGCATATCATGAAAGCATAAAAGAGTTAAAGGGGCTCCCTGAACTGTATTATCTGGAAGGATCCTAATTGTAGTAAAGCTATCATGATATTACTTTGGCATGTTGTGCCGCGATTGTGACACGCCTTTGGCGATCGTGATCAGTGTGTCACAATCACAAAAACTGAGTCACTTTTGCTTCCCTATTCAACTCCCCTATTTTTTTTAGCTGCTACTTTTTCAAACTCGATGTTGTCCTATTTTTTGTCTCTCAACCTATTCAAAACACCTACAAAGTGCCAAGATTATGTGAAATAAAAAAAATAGCAAAACTATTCTAACAATCTAAAAATTGAATGCTAATGTAAATTCATGAGAACAATGGATTACCTCCCATCTAGTGCTTGATTTAACATCATGACACGATGACCTTTTATCATCATTGTAGATACTTAAAGGAAAATGATTCAATCTTGGCCGCTCTAGGTCCATCAACATGGTAGTGCTTTAATATTTGCCTATTCACAATAAATTTCTTCTTCTCGGGGTCCTCTAATTTAATGGCACTACTAGAATACATATTTGAGATGGCCAATGGCCACGACCACTTTGACCTAAGTTTACCCACAAAGAGATTCAACCTTGAATAGTAATAGAGTAAATCATCACCCACATGAAAATCCCGCTTTAAGATTTTGACATCATGCAACCTCTTTATCTTTTCCTTGTATAAAGTAGAGCTTTCATATGTTTTGAGTCAGAAATCTGCCAAACATGGAGTTTAGTCACTCTTGATTTGGATGGATTCTCCCTTCCATATTCAATTTCCTTAAAGCTCACAAATCTTTATGCTCCAACTCAACGGGTAAATGGAACACCTTCCCAAACACCAATTAGTAGAGTGACATACCAATGGGAGTTTTATAGGCCGTTGTATATGCCCAAAGTGCATCATCGAGTTGCCTCGCCTAATTTGTACAGCCAACATTCATGGTTTTCTCAAGGATAGATTTAATTTTATGATTTGACACCTCAACTTGGCCACACATTTGGGGGTGATATGGGGTAGAAACCTTATGTTTCACCCTATACTTGTCAAGTAGAGCATCGAAGACCCGATTACAAAAATGAGAGCCACCATCACTAATAATGGTCTGTGGAATTTAGAACCTCTTAAAGATGTAATATTTTAAAACGTAAGTAACACTTTTTCTTTCTTTGTTTAGGAGGGCCATAGCCTCCACCTATTTTGAGACGTAGGAAACAACTACCAAAATATATTTATTTCCATAAGAGCTCACGAAGGAACCCATAAAGTCGATCTTCCACACATCGAATATCTTAACTTTAAGATTGGGCTTGAGAGGCATCCCATGCCTCGTTGAGACTCCACCTTGCAATTAGCATTGATGACAAGACTTGACCATCTCAATAGTATCCCTATGAATGGAGGAGAGAAAATAATATTTGCTTTGAAGGACCTTTGCGGCTATCAGAATCCCACCATGATGACCTCCGAATGGTGAAAAGTAAAAAGCTTCAAGAATATCTCGCATTGCCACCTCCATGACACACCAACGATCACACCATCTGTACATTCCCTATATAAAAATGGTGTATCCCAAAAATAACTTTTCATATCAAATAAAAACCCCTTCCTTTGGTATTGATTAAGATCATCAGTAAATGCACCACTCATTATATAGTTAGCATAGTTCGCATACTAAGGTGTAATGCTTCCCGACAGTGACATGACTATCTCATCGGGCAAAATTTCATCAATGTCAACCTCACCAAAGTTCTCATGAGTGGTCTGAAGGCGGAAAAGTTGGTCGCTACTTGATTTTCACACCTCTTTCGATCCTTCACTTTAAAATCAAACTTTTGTAAGAAAAATATCAGCCTAATTAAATAAGGTTTTGCCTCTTACTTTTTCATAAGATATCTAAGAGCAATATGGTGCGTGTATACAAGCACTTTTGTGCCCAACAAGTAGGCCCAAAAGTTTTCAAAAGCATACACCACCGGTAGCAACATTTGTTCCATAACCTTACAGTTACATTGAGCATCATTCAATGATTTTATTACATAATAGATCGGGTGGAAAAACTTCTCTTTTGTTTGGCCTAATACCGCACCTAGACAACACCACTTGCATCACACATTAGTTTAAAGGGTATTGACCAATTTTGAGCTATTATAATAGGAGCTGACATAAGGAGTTCTTTGAGATAATTGAACACCTTTAGACAATCACCATCAAAATCAAACTTTACCTCCTTTTAAAGAAGCTTACACAACAAATGAGAAATCTTTAAGAAGTCCTTAATGAAGCAGCTATAGAACCTGGCGTGGCCAAGGAAGCTTCAACACCCTTTATGGAGATAAGTGGGGGCAATTTAGAAATCTCCTCAACCTTTGCTTGATCAACTTGGATACCTTTTACCTATATTTTGTGACCAAGTAAAATTCCCTTTTTAACCATAAAGTGGCATTTCTCCCTATTCAAGATGTGATTGATTTCTACAAGCCTTTCAAGAACTTTGCTTAAGTTATAAAGGCAAGACTCAAATGTATCTGCAACCATGGAGAAGTCATACATGAAGACCTCCATGGTGTCCCCTACCATATCCGTAAAAATAGACAATATGTATCATTGGAATATGGTTGGTGCATCGCATAACCTAAAGGATATGTACTTTAAAGTAAAAGTGTCATATGGATGAGTGAAGGTGGTCTTTTCTTGGTCTTTTGGGGCTATACAAATCTGACTATACCAACAGTAGCCATCAAGAAATAAACCCTACTAGATAGCCTATCCAAAATTTGATCCATAAAGGGCATGGAAAAATGACCATTCTCAATCCATGAGTTCAATTCACGATAGTCCATACACACCATTCAATCCGTGACTGGAAAGATGAGGACAAGGTAATTATTCTCATTCAGAACTACCATCATTCCACCTTTTTTTGAAATAAATTGAATTGACTCACCCAAGTGCTATTAGAAATCAGATAGATGACACTTATATCAAGGCACTTTATAATTTCCTTCCTTACCACCTCTGGTGGGTTGAGTATCCTTTGATGCTCCACACTTGGAACATGATTGATTTATAACTTTATTTAAAAGGAACAAATTCTAAGATTTATGCCTATAATATCCGCTATAGTCCATTTGATAGCATGAATGAACTTCGTCACGATAGCTTTCAAGGCATCCACTTGACAAGGTTCAAGACCACCCACAACAATGATTGGAAAAGTATTGTTCTCATCCAAGAAAACATACCGAAGGTGAGAGAGCAATGACTTTAATTCAAATTGATAAGGTTTAATAAAGGACGATTTGGCGGGTGGAATTTCACGAATTTTTAAGTCAAGATCCAATTTGGCTGGGTTTTCGGTATAAGATCTAAGACACGTCAATAAAGAGACCAACTCTTTATATTCTTCAATCTCTTCACTCCCAAAGTTTCATAATACACCCACCAAAGGGTCATTTAAAAGATCCACATCAATGGTATTAACTAATTCTTCATTTATTACATCAATCACCGAGATCACTTGCAAGTCCATAGGTTGCTTCATGGACTTACATTAAAGAAAACTTCTTTATTCTTTACCCAAAATTTTATCTCGCCACACTCCACACCAACTCCCTTTTAGTGGAAAATAATAGCCTACCAAGAATGATCAGGACTTTATGAACAACTGCAAAATCAAGGATACCAAAATCAGCTAAAAAGATAAACCGATCAACTTTAACCAACATGTCATACAACACACCAATGGGATTTTTAATTGAACGCCCGACTATTAAAAGTCTCATGGTGGTAGGCATAGGCATACCTAAGATTGAATTCAGAAACACGACAAATGGCACCAAGTTAATACATGCCCCAAGATCACACAAGGCCTTTGCAAATTCATACATCCCGATAGTGCAAGGAATAGTAAATGCACTCGGATCTTCTTTCTTTATCACCATTATGTTATACATTTTAGCACCACAATTATGAGTGACCTCGATAGTTTCAAAATTCATAACTCGCTTCTTTGAGAGAAAGTCCTTTATGAATTTAGCATACCCTAACATTTCTTGCAAAGCTTCTATCAAAGGAATATTTATCTATAAGTTGCAAAATTTCTCAAGAAATATCTTGAACTTGGTATTGTCTTCTTTCTTCTTGAGCCTTTGTGGGAATGGAGGGGGAATTTTAATTTGTGATAATGGAATAAGTAGAAGTTCATTCACTTTTAAAGAATCATTATTGATCATTTTAGGGGTCTCCTCCTTCTCACTATTTTCTTCAACTACCTTCGATTCCTCAACAATCGTTTTATTGGGCTTAGGAGCATCATCACTTAGTTTTTCTAGCCGCTTTATTTTTCTATTTTCTTTCTATTATTATTGTGATTTTCACCAAGATCAACAAACTTTTCAAGAAGAGTTCAGCCACTCCTAGTGACTACAGCCGAAATGTGGGCGTCATTTTTTGGATTGGGCACTATGTCACTAGGTAGTCCCTCTTTTCATTTAGTATTAAGTTGTGTCGATATTTGGCGCTATTACATTTATAGTTGCTTGATGGAGGTCGAATTAGATGTCACGATTTAGTTTAAATGAGAGAAGTCACTATTCATCTCCCTTACTATTTGGTCGGTCCCCTTAACCCCCATTAAAATAAGAGCTAGGACATCTTCATTCTTGAATTGTTTTGGATCAATAAGGCTCGACTCGTTCCTCTTAGACCTATCATGATAGGATATCTACCAATCTTGATCCTTCTAACCTTGATTCCCATCTTGCCTTGGATAGGTAGGCCAGGAACCTACCAAATAGTTCAACAATAACCTTATCTCCTTACCAAGAACCTCTATTTGTTTATCAGCATATGCCCTAATACGCTTGGAAACAATGGCATTAACCGCCTTATGAAGGGCCTCTATCACATGTTTAGAAAGAATGTCAAGTTGATTCATCACCTTGGCCATTATTGTATCCCTTTCTTCATTATTTTTTTTTGTGCTTGGCTCACAAAAGATGCGGAGGGAGTTTTTATGGCCACCTAGGCATCTTTTATGTGCCAACCTCTATTTTTTTTTGTCACTTAATCTAGTAAATTTGCCGCTAAGATAATTTGACAGGAGAACCCCCATCCGCATTATAAACTACCATTTTGTACAATATATCCAATGCCCTATGGAAAATTTGAAGAAGCATTTCCTCTGAAACCTCATAATTTGGGCATTACATTAACTTACCATTGAAACGTTGCTACGCTTCATACAATGGTTCGCCATTATGTTGGCGAAAGTTGGTGATTTTGTCCCTTAGTTACAACATCCTAGAAGAAGGAAAGTACCTATCCAAGAATCTATCCATAAGCTCAATCCATGAAGTGATAGATCCCGCGGACAAAGACCTCAACCATAAGACCGTTTCTCCCATCAAAGAGAATGGGAAAAAATGTAACCGAATTGATTATTGAGAATTATGTGCTATGTCAGATGGAGTGCACGTATCAATTAAATACTTCAAGTGTAGATTAGCATCTTCATGTGTTGGGCCTCCATATAACCTTTTCATTTGAAGCAAATGAAGCATCACACTAGTAACATAAAATACGTTATGTCCTTTCATCGGTAGAATACGAATAGCACTAGCTTGGCTCGCATCTCCAAGATAATCCATATCCTCAAGCCCATAAAAAGCGTCATCATTACTACCATGTTGGCTCATGGTATCGTTTATGTTAGGATCATCATCTAAGAAAAGACAAAAACAACAAATAATGTAAACTAAAACACTACAGCTAACCCAAGGTCACTAACAACATTACAAAAGTAAAAACTATGTTTCACTCTCCAGCAACAACGCCATTTTATAACGCTCAAACTTAAACTCAAGTTGTGGTATAAAGCGATTATCATCAATATATTTACCCAACTAAGAGTCAGGGTTGAATCCACGATGAGTGAAGATGTAGAATTCAAGACCTATGAGTGTTGGTAGTTAACTAGATATTAACTCGTAGTGCGAAATTAACCAACAACTAAAAGTAAATGGGGGGGGGGGGGGGGGTTATTTGAGTAATTTTGAAACAATAATGTTTGAACACTAGTATGAGATTGAAATATCAAAAAGTGTAATCAAATAGAGAGAAGACTTGGGATTATGCAATCCTAGGTGAAAGTCATGCATGGGTTGTCAATTATTCATCCATGTTTAGTCAAGGGTTTTGGGTAGGTTAGATTTAGAGGTAGTGATGTTAATCTTTCAATAAAATACCAAACTCACAAGTGGGTTCTTTCGAACACCTCACAAGTGTATCAAATTTACCAATCTACTACGTTAATTAACATTCTTATTTCTAAGATATGCTATTAAATAAGCAAACTTAAGTTATTTTTCTCAAGTATTCCTAACCCATATCCTTTTTTTAAGGATTATATGGGTTCAATTATTCCTCACCTATATCCCCTCTTTTAAGGATGATATGGGATTAAGGATAATTGAGGTTTTCAACCGCCAATTCTCAATTAAGAATGGAACAAAAGCAAAACCCATCATCAATAACTAATTAATTGGGCAAATAATCAGAACCCATACATTAATCATCATATAATTAGGCATAACCCTAAGAGATAAATTTAGCTACTCATGAAAATAAAGGAGAGAGACATACCAAAATTAGCATTCATTTCATCCATGCAAAGCAAAATTAATATAATCTCCAGGCTTCAAATTCAATAAAATAGCTAAATTCTCTTTTGGGAATCACCCACAATTGTTTTGCACTCAGAATAGTGTTCTTCACTCTCAATAACTGGAAATTTAGATGATCGAATTCTGAAGGGTTGAGCCTTTTATTTTTGGGACCGAGCCATGTGAATTTAAAAGCCAGCCGCTGAACTTTTTGCAACCATTCAAAATCGCATTCTATTTGTCGCGATCGCGATATATTTTATACATGAGTCCCAACGATCACGGGCCATCGGCTCGCGATAGCAGTTCTTTTGCAAGCATTGACCGTCACAATCACGACATCTTTGCCTTCCAGTACCTTAGTACAATCACAACCCTTATAGTGCGATAGCAACATCTGAGGGGTCGTATCCTTCTTTTTCAGATTTTCCTTTACTTCTTTTTCATCAAATTTCCTTATAAGATCAGAAACACTGGAAATAGTGCATTTCATTAAAGAATTAGTATCAAATATTCAATTGATTTACCATAGTGTGTAAGAAATGAGATACAAATGAGTGACAAACTTTTCACTCAACAATACCCTTATTGCCCACTTTTGAATCGGAGTCAAAACGGACCCCCAAAATGAATTTTTGAAAAAAGAAAGGTACAATCAAAGTTTTGTCCAAAAATATATTTCCCACTATTAAAAAAATCATAAGAGAAAACCCAAGTGAAATTGGGGTTTTGAATCGAAGAAATGCTAATTTGTGTCTTTCAATCCAAAACTCCCAAATTTCACCTTTAAATCCGAGTTTAAACAAGATTTAAATAATAGGATTCAAAGAAAAATTGTTAAAATAGGAGTTTGGAGCTTGCCCAATATTAAAAAATGAAAGAAAATGCCCAAAAACTCGACCCAACCTCCAAGTCTCAAAATGATGAAGAAAATCAAGAAAAGAATTATTTATCTAACTAGGTGCCAGGTGCCACTGAAATGGTCCGGTTTAGCGGTCACCACTAAAGCAGAACAATTGGCCACTTTAGCGGTCACTGTTAAATCATTCAAGTCCTTCTTTAACAGTACCCGCTTAGCGTGCCAATCTGCTAAAGCGGACCATGGTTGTTTTAGCGCCCTCCGCAAAAGAGAACAAGGGCCACTTAAACGCCCCTATCCAGCTGGTAGTCGGCCATTGAAGCAGTCAAGTGGCACTTTAGAGACTACCGCTAAAGCAGTCAAAGTGATGCTTCAACGATCGAACCAGCTAAGTGGTGCACCAACTGTGGAGACTTGGAAAATTCCAAGTCTTCGTGGCCCCTCAGAATTCATTCAAAATTTTGAGAATGCAATCAAACTTTGCTGCCCTATAAAATTTAATGCTCCAGACTCAATGACGATATCCATATTTTAAAAAAAAAGAATCATTTTCACAAAATTGGCCCCCAAGATCTATTTCACAACTTTTCAAATGGAGGATCGAAATGAGATATAAAGGCCGTAAAATCACACCAACCATGTTACCAACCTAAAATCATCGTTCCAAATTTACTGGTGCAATCCATTTTGCCATACGATGCATAGATTAAAAGTTATTGGCCAAAGTCAACTAATAAGTTTTCAAGACCACCAAAAATCACAATCGCACATAAATCACACCGAAACACATTGAATATCATGCAAATTATTTTCACATCCCAGAAATAGCACAGAGTAACCATGTGAAGGGGTAAAATGATCAAATCACATTAAAATAATTATTTCACAAAAATCACCAAAAATCAGGTCATTACAAATGAGTAAATAGCATGGTTTTCATAGAAGTTAGGAAAGAGCTATGTAAAAGCCTATTTTATTAGGGAAAGATATTTTGGCCAAAATTTTGTGCATGCTAAAAATATATTTTTTGGTAAGTTTGTATGGACCAAGCCTATTTTAGTTGGGAAAGATTTTTAATTTTTATTATAGTCAATATTTAATATCATTAATAATTAAAAAAAATGAGTGAAAAGATGATTTTATCTAAAATGGAGAATTTTTATAAAGGACAAAAAATTTAAATCACTTTTTTAAGTAGCTTCACAACTTTTAATTTATTGTAGATTGATTCAATACTTTAAAAAATGTATTGGGTAATGACTATCATTAATAACTAATGGTAAAATAGGTAGAAAAATTAAATTATTCATTATGTTTTCAAACTGGACAAATATTATTGGACATCTTTCTAATATAGTGAATAAGTAAAGATGGAAGGAAGGAGTAATAACAATATGTACTTCTTACGAAAACTCTATCCTAGTGAGACTTTAAAAACTATTAGTATTAAGCAAATGAAAAAGTTTTTATTGTAGCCAATATTTAATATCATTAATAATTGATGTGTCATGGAAACATGGCATATTCGATGCTAAAAAAAAGGAATTTATGTATAAAATTAGGTTATCCTGTTGGATATGACGTGGTTTTGTGTCTTGTTGCCAGAAAATTAGGTTGACATTGGTATTGGAATGAAAAGTGAAAGAAAAAGGTGTGGACAAGTGGAAGTCTGGTCTCCCTACGAGTTGTTAAGTCATCATTCGACTCATAGCTAAACTCGTTAACAAAATAGTGGAAAAAGTGAAGCTGAGAAACCAAGTAAAGAGTGACTACGAATCATAAGATATGGCTAGTCATTGAGAACAACCGTAGAGTGAGCGAAAGTAAAGACAAAGTCCATAGGTGAAGTCATAGATGACTACGAGTTGTAATGCCTGACTATAAAGAGACCAGTGTTCAAAACCCTGAAGTTCAAGGCTTAAGTGATAACGAGTGAAGACCAGGAGTCGTAAAACTCACTACGACTTATGGTGATGAGTCGTGAAGACAAAAGTATCCTAAAGCCCTGGAGATAAAAGTTCACTGAAATACTAACGATAAGCTGAAGAAGACTTATGAAGAGATGTCGTCTACTAACTTTTGTTATTCTATTTTTATATGGATTTCTATATTATTTTGAGATACTATAAATACCTTAGGGTTATTCTATTATTAGGTTAAGCACTTTTACATTATTTTTGATACTTTTAGCATACTTTGATCATTGAGAATGTACTCTTGGATTTTTGGTTTCTTATTCAATTAGAGATTTTGGATTTTACACTTTCATCATTGTGCAATTAACTACATGTGTTCTTTATTGATTATTATGGATTGTTCAATGAACATAAGTGGCTAATTTCCTTGACTAGGGTAGTGAAAACCCTAGCGGATTAGCTACGTAAGGGAATTGAGAGATTCATCTAATCTATTGTAGTTACATGTATTGCAATCTTTTTCGTGTTTCTTAAACCCAAGCTATTGTAGAAGCTTAGGAATTGCTTGTATTTTAGAACATCCTCACAAGGGAGTTCAGGACTGGGAAAAGGAGATTACAATGATGATTCAAGGCTACTAGCCTATGTCTAATCAACTCGAAACTCAAAAGGTGAGAGTTGTACTGAGGTTATAGACAAGGGACAACAAGGAAACAACCTGAGACTCATAACTTGTCAACTCTGCATGCAGAGCAAGAGGTTAGGTGGAATTGCATCCTAAAATCTAACATAGTTGTGAATCCAAGGGGAATACAGTCCTAGTGTTCGTCTTCGGTTGATTACAAACTCAAGAATTCAATTTCTGTTACTTGTTACTTTTGACTTTAAATTTCCTCCATTTACTAAGTTCAAAATACTGTTCAATATTTTTCCTATGTGTTCGACACCAACCTGGTTTGGGTTACTATATTTGATATCGACTGCAGCATGATTCTTTGGAGGTTAATTTTTCAGTGACATTAAATTTTAGTGCCATTGACAAGGAAAACGGTGTGAATTGTTGGTTGAAGTTGGTGAAGTTCGCGGGTTTTATTTTTTTTTTATTTGGTATATGTCGGTGTATGCCAAACACTAGGAGTAGAGGCAATCCCTTACTCCCATTGAATATAGAGACCAAAATAATTCTACAAACACCATAAAAAAATATTAGAAAAAATTCGTTATGGTGTTCTTACTGAGGTTTGAGACCTTTAGATTGATAGATAGATAGAGCATTTATTAAAAGAAGGAGCTAAAGAGAGAAAAGTAGTTGATGAGGTCCATTTACCTCAATAAGCACATCTGGCTCTGCCAAGACCGGTAGAAGATCGTGGAACACCACTTGATGCAAATTGTGAAAGAGGACGAGGTGGAAGACTAAGAGTAGTCCTAGCATCTCAGTATCTACCACCGTATGATGAAGATAAAGACATCGGTTATATAGAGCCTGCTGAGACGAGTTCAGTTGTTCCACCTACCTTTCACCCGAATATAAATTTTGATATTACCACCACAAAGATTCAACAATTGAATCTAAAGGATGTATTCTCAGGGTGCAACAGATGATGGGAACATTCACCTAGAAAGTTTTACGGGGATATACACCTCATATACCATTCCTGGGATGGATCAGGAAGCATTAAGATTACGATTGTTCCCTTTTTCACTAACTGGTGAAGCTTCATTATGGATGGGAGAACTTACAAGAGGCTCAATCACAACTTGGCATGAGCTGTGCAGACAGTTTTTGAATCAATTTTTTCCTCCTGCCAGGATGTTACGTTAAAAGACTAAATCTATAATTTTAGGCAACTACCTGCAGAGTCTATGTATGAAGCATAGTTTCAATTCAAAAAGAAGTTGAGCATGGTACCTCATCATAGAATTCCAAGATCAAATTTATTGGAGATATTATATAGATCCTAGAATTTTAGCTCTAGGGCAATGGCAGACATAATATCTGGAGATGCACTTATGCATCTATGTTGGTAAATGGTCCAAGAGATGTTAAATAAGATCTCTATCACTAATCGAGGATGGCATACTTCAAAAGTGATAGAGGAGCTGGTACATATATTATTGGGGATACAAGTGACTACAGGGATAGTGATCATATAGTAACACAAGAAGCTACATAGGTCAGAATTGATATTGGGCTGCTTTCAAAATAATTTGTAGCAATGATGGCTGAAAAAGTGAATGCAGTGGGTGCCGAGGGATCTACTTTGAGAATGTATGAGTCTAATGCAGATGAGGAACAAAAGTATTTCGATCACAAAATGGTGGGTTTTCAAGACAAAGGGCAAGGAAATCAAGGTCACAACTATTATGATGATAGTTATCGAGATAGGGTAGAGAACAAGATGGTGATTGGAGATGCAAGGATGGCTAAAAAGAGTAGAGTGATAGATATGTCCTACTAGGTAGTTGAGATACCAAGTCTAGAATGGAAGTAATATAGTCAAAATTAGTAAAAGGCCAAGAAAGTCAAGAGAGTTATCTTAACTAGATTAAGGCAGATTTATCAGGGCTGAATCAGATGGTTGAGTCACATGCTACTGTGATCAAGCAACTAAAGTAGCAGTTCGGCCAGATGTTGTCTACGTTGAATCAAAGGTAGCCCGACACTCTTCCTAGTAATACAGTGGATAACTCGAAGAATGAAAGTCATTTCTATGCAAATACTACTCAAAGTGGTAAAACTACCATGGATTCACCCGTGTACACTGTGAAGGAGCCAAAGAATGATGTTGAGCATGTTGTTGTTGAGGAAGCACCTAATGTAGAAGTAGAGAAATTACTTGATGTTAAGGATAATAGTATAGATGACAAAGGTAAGGGTAAGGTTGAGGAGCCTGTTCGTAATACCATTCTAAGACCTCAACCACCTTATCCTTAAAGATTTAAAAAGAGGCAAAAGGAGAGCAAATATTAGAAGTTTCTATCTATGTTGAAGGAGCTGTCTGTAAACATTCCATTAGTTAAGGCGTTGGAGCAAATGCCAGGATATGTGAAATTCATGAAAGATTTAGTCACTAGAAAGCAGACTGTGACCTATGATCTTGTGGATAATGTTCATCATTGTAGTGTTGCGGCCTCTAAATCGTTAGCAGAGAAGAAAGAAGACCCTAAAGCCTTCACCATTCCCTGGACTATTGGTTTATTCAACTTTGATCAGGTTTATATGATCTGGGAGCGAGCATTACTCTCATGTCGCTGGTTGTGTTTAAAAAATCAGGGTTAGGAGCACCTAAACCGACATCTTTGAGATTGTTAACAACTGACTGGACCATGAAAAGGTCGGTTGGTATTCTTTGTAATATGGGTGTAATGGTGACATCCTTTATCTTTGCAGTTAATTTTGTGATACTTAACTGTAACGTAGACTTCTAAGTCCTTTTCATCTTGGGTCGACCCTTCCTAGCTACAAACAGGGCATTGGTTGATATGAAATTAGGATAGATGAGGCTCAGACTTAACGATGAATAGGTAATCTTCAAAGTATGCCAGTTAATACGAGAAGCAAATGATATAAGAGTTATATTTGTGATAGACACCATCAATAAGAAATCGAGGCAATGATTATTCCTATATATAGAAAAGTTGGGTGTTCAAGCATTAGTAGTAGTGATTATGAACTTCAACAATGATGGTATTGATGACTATGATGAGAAGGTATATGCACTTTATGGGAGTGGTTCTTATATTTTTGCACCAAATAAGCTTGACTTAGACCTAAAATATAGAACCACTCTACCTGCTCGTCTTTCTATTAAGGAGTCATAAGTCTTAGAGTTGAAGGCCCTCCCTTCTTATTTGCAATATGAATTTTTTAGGACCAACAACAGTTTACCGGTAATCATTACAGCTAATTTGATGTATACAGAAGTGGAAGCTTTAATATATGTGCTACAAAGATTCAAGAGGGCCATTAGATGGTCCATTGCAGACATCATAGGAATTCTGTTGGGTCTTTGTACTCACAAGATCCAAGTTCAACTAGATTATGTTCCAAGTATAAAATAGCAGTGTTGGATAAATCATCCTATCTAGAAGGTGGTGAAGAAAGAAATAATTAAGTGGTTAGATACGGATGTAGTATTTACCATTGTTGATAGCAAGTAGGTCAGCCCGGTTCAATGTGTTCTGAAAAAAGGTAGTATTATGGTTGTGCCTAATTAGAAGAATGAGCTAGTGCCAATGAGACCAGTCACAAGATGGAGAGTGTGCATAGATTACAGGAAACTTAATACATAGACTCATAAGGACCATTTCCCCATGTCATTTTTAGACCATATGCTTGATAGGCTTACAGGCAGAGGGTGGAATTGTTTTCCAAGTAGTTATTCAGGTTACAACCAAATCCTTATTACACCCGAAGACTAAGAGAAGATAAACTTCACTTATCCTTAAGAGACATTTACATTCAGACGTATGCCATTTGGGTTGTGTAATTATCCAACTATATTTCAGAAATATATGATGTCAATCTTCTCTGACATGGTAGAAGACACCATCAAAGTATTCATGGATGATTTTTCAGTAGTTGGTGATTTTTTTTATGACTATTTGGTTCACTTGGCAAACTCTCTTCGTAGGTGTGAGGAATACAACTTGGTACTTAATTGGAAAAAGTACGATTTCATGGTTAAATAAGGCATTTTGCTTGGACACAAGATTTAAAAAAGGAGTATAGAGGTAGACAGAGCTAAAATTGAAGTGATCGAGAAATTACCTCCACCAATTTCTATGATAGGCATTTAAAGTTGTTTAGGACATATGGGGGTTTACAGGTGATTAATCAACGATTTCTCAAATATTACCAATCCTCTTTGCAAGCTTCTTGAGAAAGAGATGAAGTTTGATTTTGATAAAGCATGCTTGAAGGCTTTTTAATGACTAAAAGTAAAGTTAATGATGGCTCTTATTATCGTGTCCCTTGATTGGTCCTTGCCATTTGAGATCATGTGTGATACAAGCGGAGTGGTCATAGGTGTTGTCCTAGGAAAAAGAAGAGAAAATATCCTCCATCCCCTCTACTATGCTAGCAAGGCATTAAACCCTGCTCAAAAGAACTACACATTCACTGAAGAGGAATTGTTAGAAGTGATTTTTTTCTTTGATAAATTTGGTCTTATTTGATTGGGACGAAGGTAATAGAGCACACTGATCATGCAGTATTGAGGTACTTGATATCGAAAAAAAGATTCAAAATTGAGATTGATTAGGTGGGTTCTTTTGCTATAAGAATTTGATTTTAAGATCAAGGATAGAAAAAGCACTGAGAACCAAGTTGCATATAACTTGCCTAGACTTGAGGAGAAAGCAATCCAGAAATTTAAAAATGGGCTCAAAATTGATGTTAGTTTTCTAGACGATCAGGTGTTGGCTGCTTCTCAAGATAAAATTCCATGGTTTGTTGACTATGCAAATTATCTAGCAAGTTATCTAGTCCTAGAAGATATATCCTTCCAGCAGAGAAAGAGATATATGCATGAGGTAAGGAAGGTTTTTTAGAATAAACCTTACTTATTCTGAATCTGTACAGATAGGTTTATTCGTAGATGCATCCCTAAAGTGAAGATGATGAGCATCCTCGAGGATTATCACTCTTCAATATTTGGGGGTCACCTAGGAGGAACCCGCACAGCCCACAGGATCTTGCAATGTGGGTACTACTAGCCTACAATATACAAGGACGATCGTGACTTTGCTTTAGCCTGTGACCAATGCCAGCGTCAAGGCAATATCTCTAGGCACCATGAACTTCCTATAACCTCAATTTTAGAATTAGAATTGTTTGATGTATGGGGGTGGACTTCATGGTACCCTTTGTGAGCTCCTTTAGTATGAAGTACATTCTTGTGGTGGTGGATTATGTATTAAAATAGGTGGAAGCGATTTTCGCTCCCAAAGAATAAAGGAAAAAATGTCACTACCTTCTTAAAGAAGTATATTTTTCCTCGATTTGGCATACCACGTTCAATCATTAGTGATGGTGGCTCGTATTTCAATAATCTCCTATTCAACAGACTGCTTGAGAAGTACAGAGTAAAGAATAAGGTGCCAGCGCCTTACCATCCACAGACTAGTTGACAGGTTGAGGTGTCCAATAGAGAAATAAAGTCTATTTTGGCAAAGACTGTGAATGTCAATAGGACAAATTGGTCGAGAAAGTTAGATGATACATTATGGGCTTATAGAATAGATTTCAATACTCCCATAGGTTCTTCTCCATATCAGCTAATTCATGGCAAGGCATATCACTGGCCCGTAGAACTTAAACATAAAGCACTATAGGCGTCGAAAAAGTTGAATTTTTAGTGGCAGGATGTAGCAAAGGCATGAATGAGTAAGATGAATGAGTCAGATGAATTATGACTCTAGGCTTATGAGAGTTCTGCACTTTACAAAGAGAACATGAAGCTGCATCATGATCTCAAAACTGAGAAAAGAGTATTTGAGCAAGGTGACCAAGTATTGATATATAATTCAAGACTTTGCTTATTTCCAGGAAAGTTGAAATATAGGTGGTATGGGCCCTTTACTATGGTAAGAGTGTTATCATATGGTACTTTAGAATTAAAATGTGATGGTGAAGCACCGTTTAAAGTAAATAAGCAAACGGTGAAACACTATATGGGAAACACAAAAGAAGTTAAAATGGTTCTTAAAATAGACCTTGCCGAAGTCTGAGTAACCAAGGCAGCAACGTTGTGCCGCGATGTTAAATCAAGCGCTACATAAGAGTCAAACCATGGGGATGGTTGGTGCGGTCTGAGTATCCAAATTAGCCAGGTCGTGCCGCAACTTTAGATAAAGCTCTATGTGGGAGGAAACCCATGTTTTGCACTTAATAAATTATAGGGTAATATGTATGTTCAGTGTACAGGACTAAAGATTGCAAGAGTTGGCCAGAAATTTGCAAAAATCAGGTCATATAGGTTGTTTACAGGTCGTAATCATTACGACTCGTGAAAAGGAGCCGTAGGGACCTAGTACCCAGACCACTTCCAAGTAAGTAGTTTCTAGAGTTATTACGACTCTCAGAATGAGTCGTAATGTTCTGTTACGACTCGTCACCTTGAGTCGTAACAACTCCAGACACAGGTAAGGTTCTAAGTCCTTATGGAGGAAGTTAAAGACCCATAAATTGTGATTATGAGTCATACCCATGACTCATAACTAAGCTCAATGTTTCCATCATTACGGGTCAACCAGGCCCCAAATGACAATTAAAAAAAAAAGGCACCCTAATTGGGCACCCTATTCTCAAATCTTTGAACTTCCTCCATTTCTCTCAATTACCAAAGAAAAAAATACTCTGCATTCACTCTAGAGCACAAAATCAAACAATTTCAATCTTCCTAAAGTGTGGAATTCACCAAGATTAGGGTTCAAACTTGTTAAAGTCAAGAAGTCCAAAGTTCAAGCAAACACATAAGTTTTTTGTGCCTAAAATCTCTTTTATCTAAGTTAGTCCCTAACACTAATGCAATATCATTAGATTTCTTAAGTTAACTATGGGTATAAATCAATAATCAAGCCCTAAATCTAAGCATTGTACTATAAAATATGGTAATGGGATTGAAAATGGATTTGATGTATATGAATCAGACCTTATGACTCGTCTAAAGGAGTCGTACCCAGTGATTATGAATCAGACCCCTCAATCATAATAAGTCCAGTAAATACACAATAACATAAATTTTTATTTTTTTATTTCCTCTTCATAGAATTCACTAATTAGTCTTATGCAAATAGGTTCAAATGGCTCGAAAGGTGATTCATCATCCAAACAAACCCCAACGAAAAACACCAAGAAGAAACCTGCTCTTAAATCTGATCAATACTTGAGAAACAAGGAAACCGATGATTCAAATATAACCTCATAGAATACTCATTAAAGTGGAAGGTATACCCAAGAGAGAAACAACCTCATGGAAAGAAAATTGACACAGAGGATGACACATCTCCAAAAGGGACAAGAATGAAAAATCCTAAAAATTCCCCACCATACTCACCATTATCTTCTGATGATGACAATGGAGATGATGATGAAGAAGAAAAAATAATAATGTAACTGGTGAGGAAGAATCGAGCTCTTATGAGGTAGTGTCTGAGAGTAAGGAGGAGGAGCATGTTACCCCCACTAATTTTCATCCACCATTACTCTCTTCAAGTACAATTACATATTGAACCATCTATGGTATCTATAATTGAACGGTGGGGGTACCCCCAGAATGTAGGATACCTATAATGAGGGGATAGAAGAAAATTCAGCCACGAGAAAACTGAGAAGGGGGATATATCTGGAGAGGAGATTAACTGTTGCAGGCATGTCTGGAAATGCTGAGTTTGAGATCCGATTCCAATAATACTAATTTCAGTGGATGACCACAGCTATGGGTAAATTTAGTCCCGCATAAATGCGGGAGTTCTATGCAGCCTACAAGGAAGAGTTGAAGAGGCAATACCCACAGGGCAAATTATGGAAAGGTGGTGGTCTGATCACGTCCTTGACTATTTGTAGAGTTCGAGTGGATATTTCTTCATGAACTATCTCAAGAGTCTTGTACAGACCTGTTTTCCAACCACCACTAAATACTGGTAAAATTGAGTACTGCATGGAGGAAATGCAAAAAATAATAAGAAAATAATTGGGTACAGCAGATAAGATGATGCACTTCTGGTGGATAGCTAGTTTGATTGCTATAAACAGAAAGAAAGCAAGTTAGGTAGTTGGTGGACCGGGAGTGAACTCTAAGTAGATTTTCAAGAACACACTAAATTTTAAGGCTAAGGTGTGGTAGACTCTGGCCCAATCTAGATTGTGTACCACAATCGGGGGCAATGTTCTGAGTCCAGTCTGCGCCGCATTGAAGCTAGATTTATAGCGGGTTATGAGTTTGACATTGCATAGTTCACCGCCAGATAGATACATGATCGATCTATTGGTACTAATGTGATTTTATCATTCCTGTGCTTGTTGACTCAGATATCTTAGAATCTAGGGTATAGGTACTTTCGAATGTGGATCAATTTATTGAACAAAAGAACACCACAGATTTGGGGCTAATTTGGGATGCTGCAAATCCCATGACTAGGTAGGAAAAAAAATAATCAGCGATGCTGGTTGAGATATTACAGACCAAAGATACCCAGGGTACCACTACTATCAGATTTAATGAGGTAAATGACACTCGACCTGAAGGTGGCCAAGCTGAGACCCACCATTCTGACACAGTGGGTACATTCAGTACTCTGACTTCTCTACAAACTGAGGCACCACGTCCTCCCATATCCAGATTATTTCTAGCAGGATAAATTGCCATTACACAGGGTATGTAGAATGAGGTCATGAAAAGATTGAGTACCCGGGAGAAAAAGGTATGATTGATGAATTCGAGAGTAAAATCCTGGGTTGATAACAGACTTGTTGGCCAAAACACAAGGGTAGGGAGGAGGTTTGATGCTTTCAAGCTAAGTCTCACTCGCCAGCTTGAAGGTTCTCAAGCTCCTGATTTAGCAGGAATGAAAGCTGAAATAGCTGGATTGTAAAAGTTGGTGAATGAGTTACAAGAGAGGCCAGTTTTTCCCATGCTGGTTATGGAGGAGATCCAATCGGATGAAGAGGTCAAAATACTTAGGGTATCTAAACTTAAGAAGAAAGAAGAATAAGAAAGAAGGATAAAAAAATAAAAAGAAGGAACATTGAGGAAGACAGCGTTAAAGCAGCAAAAAGATCAAGTGTGCAAAGTGAGAAAAAATGACACGTGAGGGTCCAGGAGTTGGCTGCTGGTGCAGATAATTCAATACCTACCACAGATGTTAAGATCGATAGTGAAACAGCCCTGATACCTGATATACCATTTAGCGCACCAGTCACAACCGGTGCTACTACTGTGAAGACAGTCCCGACAACTGATGGGACTACTGTTGAGAAGAGTAAGGCTCGATCTGAGGTTCCACATGACAATCCAGTCTGAGCAGATGCCCTGGAAGCTCAAGTATGTCCTCGATCCCAGCTTTTCATTGCTAAATACACTGGGGATAATGCACAAGTTTTAGTTTGGGGTGGGGGTGCACCAAAGTCACCATGGGCTATGATTGTCGTGTTTTAAAACAAGTAGGCCACAGTTTGGAAAAAATAATGAACTAGCATGATGCATGTTTTAAATTATGTTTTATGTTTTTGTGATGCTCAAAGTAGGAAGAAATTTTTACTTGAGGCAATAAACATAGTTTGAATGATCTTGCTGAATTTGTGGAAGCTGTTGTGGAAAAAATTGGTACCCCTCCTAAATTTTTGCTAAATGTGTGATATGAGTATGAATTAAGGACAACTGTGAATCAGACAATGACATTAAAATTAGAGATGGAAAAACTATGGAAAACAATTGCATAACTGGATAAGTAGTAACTAGTAATGTGACCCTGTACGATGTGTGTGTGAGACGATATCTAGTTCCCGGTATGTATGGAGTCCAGAACTTACCCGATTGTTCTTGCCAAGGTTCTATGATGGTGGGTTAAGAGATGATCATAGGCCACTTTTGTTATTAGTCCACTCTAGCGTAAATTACCCAACCAAATGATATATACATCCCTTGATCCCAATGTTTAAGCCCTAATAGACCTATATTTTTTATTTGCACCAATTCACCTTCCTATTTGGAATTAAATGAACCTATTTTGGCCTCAGTCCTTCTTAGAAACTGTGCACCTCAACTCAGGCAAATTACCTAAGTTAAAGGTGGCTATCATAAGGGTGTGTGGTATAAGCGGTATAAAAAAGGGTGTGAATAGAAAAGAAGGTTGGGTATGGTAGGATGGTATATATATATATATAGAGAGAGAGAGAGAGAGGGAGGGAGAAAGATTAAGAAAAAGAAAATTGTGAAAATATGAGCAAAAGAAAAGAATAAGAAACCACACCCAATATGAACAAATAAAAAATAAATAAAAAGGGAGAAGTAAGGGCAGGGTAAAAGAAAAGTTGGGAAATAACTGGACCCAAAGTAATTGTAGTGTCAAGGTGACTTATTCACTAAAAATTACTGAAGATACCATACCAGCCTCAAACCTCCATTATAAGATTAACAAAGTCCTATAGTGATCCTAACCCGCCAGTTCGAAAACTCAAGTAAAGAACATATGGGCATGCCTATGGCATTTTATGTACACCGACTGGAACTTTTTTGTGAGTACGAGCATTTCTTGACTGTCCCCGAATAAATATGTTGATCTATTTAAGTGAATGGGACCTCTTTGATAGTGAAGGTACAGGGATTGCATTGTTAGATTATGGAATTGTTTGGGTAGTGCAATTTGTATCTACGCCTAGTTATTCGTTGTTAATGTAATGCCATCATTGGACTCCTTTCTATCACATCGGTGTACAGAATCAATACACACAATTAGGTTCCAGAATAGTTAAAAATAGGAGGGGGAGTAATATGTTGTGAACTAAAGTTGAAAATTACTGTCGAAGGTATCTGAGGATCTTTCTATTTAAGCATCATGTTTTTGTGTTATTTATTTTTGTTTTTCTGAGGACATGCTAACATTCTAAGTTGAGTGTGTTGATGTGTCGTGGAAATATGACACATTCAAAGCTTAAAATAAGGAATTTATGGTTAAACTTAGGTTATCTTGCTGGATATGAGGTGGTTTTTGTGTTGTTGCAGGAGAAATAGGTAAACATTAGTGTTAGAATGAAAAGTGGAAGAAAAAGTGGTGAATAAGTAGGAGTTTGATTATCCTATGAGTCGTTAATCATCATACTACTTGTAGACTGACTCATTAACAAAATCGTGGAAAAAGTGAAGCTAAGAAACCAAGTAAAGAGTGGCTATGACTCATAAGATGTGGCTATGAGTCATTGAGAACAACCGTAGAGTGATTAGAAGAAAAGTCAAAGTCCAGAGGTAAAGTCATAGAAGACTATGAGCATAAGGCCTGACTATGACTCGTAGTGGGAAATCATAAAGAAACCAGCATTTAAAACCCTGAAGTTCAAAGATCAAGTGATAACGAGTAAATACCACGAGTCGTGAGGACTCACCACGACTCGTGGTGATGAGTCATAAATACAACAATAGCCTGAAGCTTTGGAGATAAAAGTTCATTGAAATGCTGACGACAAGCTAAAGATGATTCATTACGAGATGTTACGAGTCGTAACAATCACTGACTTACTTTTCCTATTCCATTTTTATTAGGATTTCTTTATTATTTTGAGATACTATAAATACCTTACAGTTATTCTTTTATTAGGTTACGAACTTTTACATTATTTTTTATACTTTTAGCATACTTTGATCATTGAGAATTTACTCTTGAATTTTTATTTTTGTGTTTAATTAGAGATTTCAGATTTTACTCTTTCATCATCGTGCAATTAATTACATATGTTCTTAATTAATTATCATAGATTATTGCATGAACATGAGCAGATAATTTCCTTTACTAGGGTTTTGGGAACCCTGGAGGATTAGCTACGTAAAGGAAGTGAGAGATTCATCTAATCTACTATAGTTGCATGTATTGCAATCTTTTTCATGTTTATTGAACCCAAGATGCTGCAGAATCTTGGGGATTGTCTGTATTCGATAACGTCCTCAGAAGGGAGTTCATGATTGGGAAAAGGAGATTACAACGGTGATTCAAGGATACTAACCCTCTTCTAATCAACTTGAGACTATAAAGGTGAGAGTTGTACTAAGGTTATAGACAAGGAAAACAAGGCAATACCCTGAGACTCACAAGGTAAGGGTGATATCTATCAATGAGTTCACAAGACGATTGATAGTACATAGCTTGTCAACTTTGCATGTTGAGTAGGAGGGTTAGGTAGAATTGAGTACAAGAATATTAAGTAGTTGTGAAACCAGGAGGAACACAGCCCTAGTGTTCGTCTTCGATTGTTTACAAACTCAAGCTTAAAGTTCTGTTACTTGTTACTTTTGGCTTCAAATTCCACCCATTTACTTTTATGTATTGCTCGTGGATTTTGTCAAGTTCGAAATACTGTTCAACAATTTTCCTATGGGTTCGACCCTAACCTAGTTTGGGTTACTATATTTGACATCGATCGGAACATACTTCTTTGGAGGTTAGTTTTTGGGCGACATCTATAATTAAAAAAAGTTTGAAATGATAATTTTGTCTAAAACAGAGAGTTTTAATGAAGGACAAAAAGTTTGAATCACTTTTCTAAGAATATTCACACTTTTAATTTATTATAGATTAATTCAATACTTTAAGAAATATATTAGGTAATGACTATAATTAATAACTAATGGTAAAATAGATAGATATAAGTTAATTATTCATTAGTTTTTCAAACTAGACAATTATTATTAGACATCTTTCTAATATAGAGTACATGTAAAGATGAACGAAAGGAGTAATAAAAATATTTACTTCTTACGAAAAAACACTATCCAAGATAGACTGGAATAACTATTAGTATTAATTAAATGGAAAAGGTCCAAAATTACCTTTGAACTATCTGAATGGAGTAAAAATATTCTTCATTTATTTTTTTCTCTCAGTTTATTTTTTAGCCCAAAAATATCTCTATTTTTTTGGCTCACAAATACCCTTACTTCAATGGAGTGACACCAAACACAACGTGTAGAAGAAAATTAACACATGGCTAGTCTACTTCAGCGCTCCATTTATTAAAAAGGTAAAACTATCTCTGAACTATCCGAAATAGAGCAACAATACTCTTCATTTGTTTTATGGCTCAAAAATACCTCTTTGTTTGTTTTAACTTACAAGTACCCCTTACTTTAATGGAGTGCCACCAAGAACACGATGTGAATAAACATTACCACATGGACAATCCACATCAACATTTCATTTAATATCTAGCCAACCCACTTAACCATCCAACTTAACAACCCATTTAATACTTGTACTCTATCTGTCTTCAAAAAATTCTATCCATCTTCAAAAAATTAGACCTGTCTTCACATAAACTCTTCAAAAAAATTAATGAAGACTAGGAATCTTAGAGAAAAGAAAGTTCATAGTAAATGGGTTTAATTCTGCCATATTTTTTGACATGATAAAGACGAGTCGAGTTTCTACCCATGTACTAAGGATATTTCTTTTCCCTCAAAATCTCTACTTTGCATCAATTTTTTTCGGGAGAGTCTAAGTAAAAATAAAGGGAGGATCTATCTTTATCCTTTACTTACGAAGACACATTGAATTTTTTGAAGACGGGTTGAGTACGAATATTAAATGGACTATTAAATTGGATGGTTGAGTAGGTTGGCTAGGTATTAAATGCGATGCTGACATGGACTGGCCATGTGAATACTTTTTTCACGTGAGGTGCTTGGGGGCACTCTGTTAAAGTAGGGATATTATGAGTCAAAAAACAAATAGAGGGGTATTTTGAGCCAAAAAATTAAATGGAGGATATTTTTACTCCATTTTGAATAGTTCAGGGGTAGTTTTAAAACTTTTTCGTAAATGATGGGATGCTAATGGTGATTGATCAAGTAGCAATTTTTTTCACGTGGTGTTCTTAATGGCACTTCGTTAAGGTGAAGGGTATTTCTAGCCAAGGATACTTCGCTTATTTTCAGGAATGCATTGTTAAATTACTCAAATTGGGGCAATGGGTACTACTACTTGAAGTATATTATTGACCTTTTCATTTTTATATCCATCTCAAAATTACATATGGGTTTGCAGAATTTAAAAAAAAAAAGATTTGGATTAAAATTGTCAAATTGGAGTTCCAAAGAACAAAGAATAGAATTTGACATGTAAAAGGATGATTAACAACTCCAATAATATCAATAGAGAGATGGTTTTCAAAATTTCCTCATTCCATGCACAAATTATAGAATCAAAATTTAAGAATTAAAAAAAAATCTTAAAGTTTCATGGTGAATCTAGTACGTGGAGATGGTGGCAGCGGCAATAGCAATGGCATGGTGAGAGAAGGAGAAATTTATCTATGCTGCTATGAGGAAGAAAGAAATTACACGGATATGGTGACGGCGGCAATGGCAATGACATGGTAAGAGGTGGAAAAATTGTTTTATGTTGCTATGAGGAAGAAAGAAAACAAATTAGAAACAAATAATTAAAAATTCATAAACAAATGAAAAGAAATATTAAAAATAAAATTTAGTAATTTATTTTCGATGCTCACTCTTTAAAAGAGAGTGAATTACACTCACCTTGCCACATAAGCATTTAAGGAGGTAATAATTTCAGTTTTAAAAAGTTCAGGAGGGTCATAGGACTCTCGTAAAGTTGGAGTCTGTAGTTGAAACTGTGAGTATAGTTTGGAGGGGTTTTAGACCATTTTCTCTAGATATTTTATTGAATCAGTGGAAAAAAGAAAAAAAAAAGAAAAATAAAGAAGCTTTTCAGTGTTTAAGTAAGAATATGTTTTTCACCATGCATTTTTTTAGTGAGTTAATTTGATAGAAAAATCATATTCCATAACACAAATTTCTCTTTAAATATTATGTGAAAACCCTTAATTTTTAGTAGTGTTATAGTTCAACCAAAGTCACTTTCTCTCTTCTTCTTTTCCATTAGTTTCATGTGTCTTCATATATTATAGTTCTTTTTGAATTTCTCCCTTTTTCTTTATAGGGAGATTAGGACGCGAAAAGGCTGACAAAAATAATGAGAATTGTATTCACGCTTAATACTAGGGGTGGGCGTGTGATATTTGGTTCAGTATTTTTAAAGTTTGGGTTCGGTAATTCGATAATCAGTTTTTGAGAGTACATACTACATATCATACTTTTAAACATTGGTTCGATAATTCGATAATTGGTAATTAAACTTTGGTTCGGAACGGTATTTGATAATACCATATTAAAGTTGGAGATGTGCAAATTACGTTTAAACCTCAAATAATATATTTAATAGAAACCCTATTTAGTATTCTTTTTTTTATATTTTTTATGAATTATTACCAAAGTCCAAGAGATTCTTTGAGATGACTAATACTATTGTCGATTGGGTTAGTTAGACATATTGTATTATATACATACACATACATACATACATACATACATATATATATATATATAAATATATTTGGTATTTACCGAATGCCAAACGATATTAATATCTCGTACCAAAACTTATTTTGAATATTGAAATTTTAATCCCGAATACCATACCAAATATCAAATTATCGAATACCAATTACCAAATTTTTTTATTCAATTCGATAATTTGATTTTCAGTAATTTGTGCCCAGCCCGACTTAATACAATCTTTCATCAATCTATCTATATCTATATCTATAATATATTAAATGTGTGAAGACCCTTAGAAAAATGATTTAAACTTTTTTACCCTTCATTAAAACTCTCCGCAATAAACAAAATAGTCTTTTCACCTTTTTCTTTAATTTATAATATTAAATATTGACTATAATAAATATATAAATAATTAAATTGAGAAGATTTTCTACTTATAACTAATTACTAAATATATGGTAATATTCTGATGTGAGTAAAATAAAAAACAATCGATTGATTTTTCCAAAAATAGCAAGATTTTGTTTTTTTAAGATTTTGTTTTTGTATTTGGTTATACGTACTATACTTTTCCAAAAGAGGGTTTTGTTTTAGTAAAGTTTTAGTTTTATAATTAGTCATACTGTTTAATCTAAGGTTCTTTTTATTTTTGTTCTTATATTTCAATGCATTTTTTTTTCTTTTACCAAAAAAAAACGTGTTTTTTCTCTTGGTTGATAGCTTTATATATTATATATGAAATATTCATAATCAACAATTGTTAATGGATTCACCCTTTTTGATAATTTTTCATGTTTCTCTTTCAATTGAAAATTCTAATTATAAAATTGAATGAAACAAGCATGTTGTTGCTGAATGAAATACTCAGAAAAATCTAAGGTTTATCCTTTTTTTTTCTTTTTCTTTGTTTAAATTAAAATTGTGTAGAATCTTTCTTAGAAGAGCAACATATATATGTTTTTATGCAATTATTTTCATTTGCATATTAATTATTTATAGCGAAGTAACTTTACGGTTTCTAAGCTTAACAACTTGTGTCTTGCAACCTTTATTATAAGAGCAACATATACATCTTATTACATAATTGTTAATAGAGAAATAACTTTACATTCTTAAATCTTAACAAACTGTCTTGCATAGCTTAACTCAATAAGACTACGGTAGACTAAGATTGGAGTGAACACAGTTGGTATTTCTAATCTTTTTTATCCCATGCACATTTCTCAACGAATATTTTTTTGATAATTGGAATGGGATACTACGGCAGTCCATAGAGGCGAATCCAAGATTTAAATGTAATTGATTAAACTTTTAAGATTTTCAACATTTCATTCACTGTAATGTTGAAAGTATTTGTTCAGATCTAATATCTATCGAGGTTTTAGTGTGTAAATGTCATCACACTTTTAATATATTATAGATGTACGTACGCACGTATGTATGTATGTAGGTATGTATGTATGAATGTATGTATATATATTTGTTTGTCTGATTTTAATTGGACACGAAATTTAAGAAAGCAAAGAATGACTTCTGAATCTTGTGGTCTTAAACTATAAGTATGTAGAATGCACCAAAATAACTATTGTTCTTGTGATTTTAAACATGTCATGTGAAAAATTATTTACGTAAGGTTTCATTTATTTGTAATTGATGAAGGTTTTAATCTTAACCATTCAAAATTTTATTTAGCTATTGCAATCAAAACATCTTACAAGCAATGGCAAGAATGAAAAGAAGGTGTACATCTTGCTAAGATACCTCAACGGCAAGGTTGTTGCTTTTCACCTTGGAGATCTACCGGATCCAAGCTTATTGAACTTTTCAAAGATCAAGATGACTACATTAGCATACCAGTTGAGTGTCCTTACAAGCCTACTCTCTTTAGGTACTGAGCGAACAAAAACTCACAGTGGCTAATTTGTTTCTTACTTTAGTTCTCTTTCAATGATATATATGCCATGTTTCAGTAATCAAATGGTAAGAGCAAGGTATGTTAGCTATGTATGGAAAGTAGGGATACAATTAAAGAATGTCTTGGAGAGGACGAATGTTGAGAAAGTAATCATAGTATTAAATCAAAAGATATTATAAGGATACATGAAGTTATTCTTTCTCCGTCTTTTTTCTTTTTAAAAAAACTCATGAAGTAATGTTATGTTTTTTTCGGTTCAAATTCTTACAAGGATCAAACTGTTTTTATTTTATACCATGAAAGAGGAGTAGATGTCATGAAATATATGAGTACTAAAATATATGAGTTATAAAATATATGACAAAAAATTAAAAGCACAACAAACTTCTACAATTATGCGTAGGACATACAACAAGAAACAACCTAAATACAAAATAAGAAAACGTGAATAAATACAAGGACACGACTTGAATCAAAACTAAAATAAGAAAGAAAAAAAAAAGTAAAAGTACAAAGCCGAGAATCAAACTCACAATAAATAATAATAAGTTAACAAAATAATAATAATAATAATAATAATAATAATAATAATAATAATAATAATAGCATATGGTTCTTCCTATCTATAACTAGAAAACAACTCAACATATTAAGTGAACAAAATAATAATAATAGTGTTGGTGTATATGCATTTTATTATTAAATTAATATATTAAGTCCATATGTTAGTGGGTATAAATTGTGTATTATGAGTATTATTACTTATATATGTTAGTGGAAGAATGTGGTCATAAGTTTTCTTGAAACTCCTATAACCACTAAGACTTTATTTGCTCATTATGCTAGTAACTCATGTAACGTTCAAACTATTCATCCACCCACATTACTACCCCTTATTTATCTCATTCAAGACAAGGATGAATACCTCTCCTATAAATAGAGGTGGTCTTCCATAGTCTTGTATGAAGTAGAAAAAATGATAAGTGTGAAAATTATATTAGTGAAAGATAGAGTTGAGACAAAGAAAATATTCTAAGTCTTTAACCATATTCACTATACAAAGAGAGTAAATATATGTTGAAGGAAGGTGTTCTTATAGTAGATCTTTGGACTCTTCAACTAATTCAGAGTTGTTTGAGTTGTACATCGTTGATGGGCTATTGTATCCTGGAGGGGACAAGTCACGAGATATACTGTTGGATCGGTGTAGATTATGCCTCAGTGGTATTGAATCTCCTTAAAGAAAGCAAGATATCTGTACCTCAGCCAAGAAGAAGATTATTTTATTTTCTTCACTTTTATTCATTTTATTTTCAACTGTAATGATTATTGTAATTTGTGGTATATTACACTAGCAATTTTAAGGAGATTCATATTTTGTTATAATATAAAAAATTGCGAAAATCAATATAGAGATCTCAACATCTTAACATCACTAGTCTCTTCAAGAGATGAAAGGGAAGAGATGAAAGGTAAAACATTTTATACTTCCTCAACTCAAGCGACGAAAAGGTAAAAACTTTTCTACTTGTTGTGGAAGAAAGGTAAAAAATCTTCTGCCTAATGTTTTTAATGAAAAAAATGATACTAATTCTCATGATCATAAAGTGGTATTCTAAATCTTGAAATAGTGGGGCTAATGAAATGAGAAAAAATCACCACAAAATTGTGACATTTGCACTTTTGAGAATGAGTTAAAAAAGTGTTATAAGTGCATAATTATTGTTGGAGTAAATGACATGTCATTATTAATTTGCATATGACTTGTTGTCTTATATTTGACACTAGCGTGTTATCAAAGAAAGAATAAAAAATGTTGATTAGCCATTTGACATTAAATATTTGGGTGAGATAAATTTCATTCTTGGAATGAAAAATATCTAAATTATGTGATGAACTTTTCCTTGACATGTCACATTATGGTGGAAAAAAAATTTGAGAAATACATTTTGTTGATTGTACATGAGTCATGCAACTTTTTTTGATTCAAATATGCGAATGTGGTGTGGGAAAAAAAAGAGTTTACAAGCCTAATGAAATATGAGATATGTGGCTAGTTGCACTTGGCATGAAATTATGTAAAAGTACTTAAACAAGAAAATCAAGTATATTTACTTGGTTAAAAAAAGGGTTGTGGCTTGTTGTGCTTAAAAGTGTTTTTGATGTAAAATGAGAAAAAAAATAACTTGGTGCTATTTACTAATGAGAAATAAATTATGATTTGCTAACTCATTATGGAGGTTGAACTAACTATTTTAGCTTCAACTAGTGAAAAAGTGAATTGATCAATCACTTTATGTTGAGAAATTGGTTTCTCTAATTTTGAGTTATATGATAGCTCTAAAAATTTATTGATAGAGTGTAAATTATTTTTATAATGGTAAATTCAGATCATAAGGAGAAAAATACAATATTGTGAGATCATATTGATCAATGGTATACCAATATTAATTTGTGTTAACTTTGTGATAATCTTGCAGATTCAAAACTTAGTAAGAAAATGGTCTGAATCATATTGAGGGGGAATGAATTGAAGCTCAAAAATCTAAGTCATATATGAGGAAACCCAACCTAGGGACTAGAGATCCTATAACCAGGTTCAATGGAAAGAACGAATTTTGTGATGACTTGATATGGGATGCACTGTTATTTAATCATTCCTATGATGTGAGTGTATTAACCTGTAATGTGGGTGAGGCTGAGTTTAAAAAACCTATTAATGAAAATCTGTAGCTCGTATAAGTGGGGTGCTAAATTACAGGAGCATTCTCGACGGATTTCACCTATGTGATCATGGAAGTAGGTCGCTTCCTATGAAAATGAAGCTTATTCTCAAAAACGCTCATGGAAAATTGAGATAGCACATGGCCATAATGTGTTGGCTATTAAAGCTTATCTCAATACCTTGACTATTATATCTAGGCAGTGATACTTTATTTCCCCTAAGGAGTCATAGTTCAAGTCTGAGGCCACAACTGACTCTGCAGTAAAGGTTACTGTTTTACTAAGTGGAGGTTCAATGCAGAGCACACCTTCATTATGCATAATAGTCTACCTTCAACTAATTTGGTGAAATTCTCTCTTAATTTAATATTAAAATGAGTGGGGAAATATTGGTGTATATGCATTTTATTATTAAATTAATATATTAAGTCCATATGTTAGTGGGTATAAATTGTGTATTATGAGTATTATTACTTACATATGTTTGTGGAAGAATGTGGTCATAAGTTTTTTTGAAACTCCTATAACCGCTAAGACTTTATTTGTTCATTATGCTAGTAACTCATGTAACATCCAAACTATTCATCCACCTACATTAGTACCCCTCATTGATCTCATTCAAGACAAGGATGAATACCTCTCCTATAAATAGAGGTGGTCTTCCATAGTCTTGTATAAAGTTGAAAAAATGATAAGTGTGAAAATTATATTAGTGAAAGATAGAGTTGAGACAAAGAAAATATTCTAAGTCTTTAGCTATATTCACTATACAAAGAGAGTAAATATAGGCTGAAAGAAGGTGTTCTTATAGTGTAGTTTTGGACTCTTCAACTAATTCGGAGTTGTTTGAGTTGTACATCATTGATGGGCTATTGTATCCTGAAGGGGACAAGTCACGAGATATACCGCTGGATCGGTGTAGATTATATCGCAGTGGGCTTGAATCTCCTTAAACAAAGCGAGATATATGCGCCCCAGCCAAGAAGAAGATTATTTTATTTTCTTCACTTTTGTTCATTTTATTTTCAACTGTAATGACTATTGTAATTTGTGGTATATTACACCGGCAAATAGAATATGATATATAAACTCGTGAAGATTTTACCTAAACTAAGAATACCTCTACAAATTTGTTTTTCTAATGTAGTTAGAATAAATTGCTTCAAATTCATAAATTAATTACTCACGTTTGATATATATACGTGCAAAGACGTATCCTAAACTAGAACCATTATAAATCTTGATAGCAACTCTTTTCCATACTCGTTTTTCTTCATATACGCATGAGGTTCAATTTCAAAGCACCAGATTCTGCCAAACCCAAGATCTCATTATTGAATATGGGAATATTAACTTTACATAGCGTAGAATTCTAATTCCATCAAAAAAAAAGTTCTATTTTTAATTTTTAATTTTTTGCCTTTCCATGGGAGGTCCACTCAACGAATTAAAAAGAAAAAAATAAAAAGAAATTAGAGTATCACATGGAAAGAGGATAGAGAAAGTTAGGAAGTAAGTAGGTAGGTATGTAAGGGTGTTTTAGGACACCCACACGAATCTTGTTTTGCGTACCTAATTAAGCACATGATATACACAACCATCTGAGTTGGCTCTTACCTTTCTCTTTCACTATTATTTTCTAACTCTCACTTCTCTTTCGCAATTCGTGTCTCCTCCTCTACAACAACAACAACAACAACAACAATAATAATAATAATAATAATAATTCACTTTTCGCTTACTTGTTCAATATATTGAAAATAATTATCTAACTTCATATGTTTAGTAGTACGAACTAAAGAAATAATTTATCATTTTATCTTTGCTATCAAATATTACTATTCATTTGCCAACATTTAAATGATTTATACCCTGTTCTTTCCTAAATGTACTTGTCATATTTTTTGTTTGCATAATTTTTAAGCGAAAACATTAACTAGAGCGTAATTTGACTAAATTATCTTATTTATTACTCTCTCGATTTCAAAATAAATGAATTGTTGATCTATTTTTTAATGTCCAAAATAAATGAATTGTTCATTCTTCAAGAGATATGTTGGAAATTTCTTTTAATTTTACCTTTTATTTAATGGGGTTCTTTAGTACTTCACAATTTCTAAGAAAGTAATTTAAGAACAATTAAAAGGGTACTAGTAGAAAGCAACCTACAATTTATGTCAAAAAGATTTTTCTTAAGGGGTGTGTTACACCTCAATAATTCAATTATTTTGGAATGGAGAGAGTACCTATCTCTATTTAATACTTCTCTCTTCTGCATCATATTAATATCTTTCTTAATTTATGACTAAAGTAAAAGTGAAAACAAAAAATTAATTATGTCTTGATTTTCTAAAATGACAAATACTCCCTCCATCCCATTTTACTCGTCCCAATTTGACATTGCACATTTATTAAGAAAAATAATTAATAACATGACCACTTTACCGTAGTACCCCTATTAAATGATGTTTACATTTTAATTTGTAGAAAAAATAATTAATACTAAGGGTAAAAAAGGAAAAAAATTATCCTCTCTTGATTAATGAACAATCAAATTAAAATATTTGGAATGAGTAAAATGGGACGGAGGGAGTACTTCATCCGTTTCAAAATAGTTAGTCATTATTGAATTGACACCCTCCTTAAGAAAAAAATTAGTAGAGGTTTATTTTACAAAATTATCCTTATTAATTATACTTTGAAAATGTAAATTTGACCATATACACTTTGTTTAGTCATTTAATGATAGGAATAGTATTGAAAGAATATAATGATATTCTCTTGATTTCATAAAAGAAACAACTAAGCTGAAATAAATATTTTTAAAAAGAGACCAACTAAAATGAAACGGATAAAGTATTATTATGGGAGTAATTAGTAAGGATAATACTCTTTTCATTCCTTTTTACTTGACCTCTTTACTAAATTTACTCATTTCAATTAACTTGTCCAATTTATAAACAAGAAAAGTTTATCATGTTCTTCTAATATCACTCCTAACATTTAATGACTATATAAAGTATTAATAGACAAATTTAGATTTCTAAAATATAATTAATAAGGTTAGTTTAGTAAAATAACTCCCTAATAAATTATTCTCAAGGGGAGTGTTGTTTGACAATAAAATTCGACATTGAGAAAATAATAATCGTATCAAGAAAAATATTACAACAGTCATCTGATTGATTTCAATATGTGAGTGTTACAATATCTATGAATCCTCTAATTCTTTTTTTCAAATATAAATTCAAGGACTTCGAGTTTGATCTTGAATTTGAACTTGATTTGTGAATTTGATCTTGACTTGTACTTGAATTCAAGGGCTTTTGGGTGTAATACCCCAAAAAAAATCCAAATCAATATTAGAGCCATGTACCAAGCTCATGCATAGTATATTATGGTTCTTTTATAGTTTTATGAGTAAGTTAGATGTATATTAAGGCTTCAAATAAATCTCAGCTATCAGATGAATCAAAACATTCCTTACCGATTGAATTCTTAAGAAGGATATTGGTATAGTTAATTTCAAATGAGTATATCTCTCATTATACTTGGAATTTTTGAGCTCATGACCTATTAACAGATAGATAATTGAATTATGTTTCCAACAATAGAAGTTTTGCCTAAATCTGATATTGGAGCAAAGAGTTATTCCTATTTTACTCCAGCATGTCAGGCTGGAAACAGTGTGACGACATTCAGGATAGCTTAACACATTTGTGACGCCCTATCACGAAGGTCGTCAGCCTTAGGTAGAAATCAGCTCCTAAGTGACAACATTCGTTATAGATTATCACATTTGTGATGTCCTATCATGAAAGTCGTCAGCTATGATTTTTCAGCAACTGGGAATTTATTTCATAGGGGTATTTTGATCATTTCCTTCACCTTCCATGACTTATAACCCTAAAGAGGTGTAATTTTTCCTATTTTTCTTCAGTTAAGCATCTCAAAAACCCTCTCTTATGCTCTCAACCACAAGATTAGGGTTTCCATCAAACTCATCTCTCAAAAGCAAGATTCAAGCCTTTTTCTAAGATAATCGAGAATTAAGTTTCCCAATCCAAGAACTCTCCAGCGAATCATCAAGGTTTCCGTTCTAGGGTATGCGTAGTGTTCATCTATGGATCCAATCCATTTATAGAGCTCAAGAACCATGTTTTAAATATTATTTTGTAAACTTTTTGTGGTGATATAAGTATGTACATGTTAACGATTGTTGTTTAAGTTTAAATGTGATGTCTAAAGTATTTTCATGGAATATATATGTTTGTTAATTGAAAACCATGAACTTTAGGTGGTTTAATATGGTGCAAGTATGAAACCCATCTATGCCTTAAAGAATGCATGCAAGGTGTTTGATAAAATGCTTAGGATGCTAGAAATTCATGTTTTTATGGTTCTATGATGTCCAAATGACAAGTCCATGTTAGCTATATACTTCAATATGAATTCCATGCTTTTCATGTGTTGCTATTATGGTGGTATGAAGCATGTAAGATAATGGAGATATACTATATGTACATGAAATATATCCATGCATTCGCTACAATGTTTAAGATGTTGAATACCTATATGAAATATGATATCCCCTACTTATGATATTATGAATTGTGGACTCAAATCTTGTGATCAAGTCATGTCATGTGTGTCAGTTTCCTTCTATCGAGTCCTGGGGGTATTTGTATCCAAAAAACATAGTTGTGTGCCTATAGCCATGTCATGTTGTCACGATAATTTCAGTCAAGCTATAATCTATAGAACTCAGTCAATCATGTGTCTCAGGAAACCTCAGAAATCTCATGATCTTAGTTAACTCTCAGATAATAGTACTACTCCATCAGTCAATGAAAGTCAGTTAATCTGTTCATGCACATTCAGTTAAATCATGTTTAGTCTCTTCAAAAGAGAGTAGAAGTTAGCACCGAGTGAACCCAAGAATGGGAACTTACCTACCAGTTTAGGGTGTGATTCTTAGCAATCATCCTTGTGTTCTAGAACTACGTAGCCAACGTAGGATGAGATATCTTAGCATGTCAGATTAGGGTTGATGAGGTGGCTTAACCTGTTAGTTTAGGGTTTCCAGCATTCTCCTTTCGAATACCTGCCAGCTAAGGGTCAACCACAACTGTTCTTACCAGTGGCGCGGTATTGACACCCTTTCAGTTGGGGTAAAGATTGGACCCCAACTTAGCTATATGCGTTATTGGGGCATGTCAGTTAAACAACTACCTCCCACAGTTTTAGAATCAGTCTCAGTAAAAGAACTCACTAGGTCTTCAGATTTCAGTATATCAGAACTTTAAGAGACAGTTAGACTCAGTTACAGTGCAGAACTCAGATAGTTCCATCATATTAAATATTGTCAGATACAGTCGCCCATGTTATCAAAATTTTAGTATCAGTCATGTTAGCCATCAGTAAACTATGTATTAGTATACAGGACTGGCTATCATGCACCCATGATTTCAGTTACTATGTATGCATGTTTGTACTCTTACATTAATATCAGTCGGACAGTTAACATTGTTCAGGCATGTAAATCCTATTTATATTTAGCCTACCTCACTCGTATACTCAGTACATTCCCTCGTACTGACGTATTTGTGCTATGGTTCTTTCTTTTTATGTTACACCACAAGTTCAGAGACACGAGCTCCAGATCAGCAGTAGCAGTAGCATTTCCAGTGGCAGAGATTCAGTGAGTCCTCTTCATTTGAGGATAATATGATTTGATTTATTCATTATTATTTTAGCCAGTTATCATTTTACGGAGTTAGTTGGATACATGTTCCTTCAACTTCTTATTCAGATAGTACTTAGAGGCTTTCAAATTCAGTATTCAGACTTATGTTCAGATTTGATTTAGTTTTCAGCTGTTTTGGGTATCTTTCACCCATATGGATACTATATTTTGATAGATTCTTTATTCAATTGAATCTTATGGCCTACATGTTTATGTTTTTCATATTATTACGTTATATATTGCAGTGTACAGGTACAGATATCAGTCATAGGTTAGCTTATGATCCTTCGGGGTTATAAGCATCGTGTAGCATTCCGATTCAGAAAAATTAGGGCATTACAAAGTTGGTATCAGATCCTAAGGTTCAATAGAGTCCTAGGAAGTCTGAAAGCCGCATCTAGTAGAGTCTTGTACATGGGTGTGTTGCACGCCACATTTATGTACAAGAGGTTATGAGATTTTTAGTAACAGTTCGCTTTCTTCAGTATTCATGTCGTTCTAGTAAACATAATTTCAAGTCAGTCTCTCAGTCTAATCTGCTCTTTTCTTATTTCAGAAACATGCCTCCAAAGAGAAGAAATCAGCCCGCTCCTCAGCGCGTAGATCCTTTGGGCAAACATGTTTCTCATGTGGAGTTCAGGACCATATTTACCACTCTTGCTCAGTCTGTAGCTGCCCAAAATGAATGACCAACAGTTGTTCCGACCAACCCAGTGGCCAATTCTACAGCAGCTAGGATTCGGGACTTCACCTGAATGAACCCTTCGTCCTTCTTTGGGTCTAAGCCATACGATGATCCTTAGGAATTCATTGACCAAGTTTAGAAGGTATTGATATCATGGGAGTCACTTCTTCTCAGAGTGTCGAGTTAGCCGCATACCAATTGCAGGATGTCGCTCACACTTGGTATAAGCAGTGGTTAGTAGAAAGGTTAGAGGATGCAGGTCCTATTGAGTGGGAAGAATTTGTCACGGCTTTCTTAGATAGATTCTTTCCCCAAGAGCTGAGAGAGGCTAAAGTTATTGAGTTCATCAATCTCAGGCAGGTAAATATGACGATTAGAGAGTATTCTCTTAGATTTACTCAGCTAGCCAGATATGCCCCTTATGTGGTTGTAGACAACAGGGCTAAGATGAGATAGTTCGTGTCAGGGGTAAATGATAGCGTGGTAAATGAGTGTAGGTCTGCAATGCTGAACAGTGATATGACATTAGCTAGGCTCATGACCCACGCTCAACAGATAGAGGAGCAAAAGGTTAAGACTAGGGAGAGGCATCAGTTTTGCTCAGAGGGAGAAAATCGTTCACAGTTTCGTCCTAAGTCAGCAAATCCAGCCCCTTTCTCCGTTAATGCCCCATTGCCGAAGTTCAGGGATGGCAACAAAGACAGAGCACCAGGCTCTAAATCTTAAGGCAGTGTTAGCAGTGCTCGAACAAATCCCCTTTGTCAGACTTGTGGTAAGAACCACAAGGGTATTTGGAAAGTCGGTAGTGATGTCTATTTTGGTTGTGGTAAATCAAGCCACGGGATTAGGGAGTGTCCTCAGCCAGGCCCTCAGGGTCAGCAGAATTGTTCCACAGCTCAGTCCGATCGCCTGAACCAGTAGGGTTCCACTTCCAGTGCTACTAGTGGGCAACGCCTAAATAGACTCTATGCTCTTCAGACCCAACAGGATCAGAAAAATTCTCCTAATGTCATTACTGGTACGTTACAAATTTTTCTTGTTCATGTTTATGCTTTGCTACACCCAGGTGCATCCTTATTTTTTTTCACTCCATACATAGCAGGCAATTTCGGAATCAGTCCCAAAATTTTAGCAGAGCCCTTTTCAGTCTCCACCCTAGTGGGTAAACCATCATAGCTCGGTGGGTATACAGGAACTACCCGATTATGATATTTTAGAAATCCACGTTAGTAGAGTTAATCAAGTTAGAGATGACTGATTTTGATGTCATTCTCGGTATGGATTGGCTTTATTCTTACTATGCCATAGTTGACTGCAGAAATAGGATAGTTTAGTTTCAATTCTCAAATGAGCTCGTCCTAGAGTGGAAGGGTAGTACTTCGTCTTTTAAGGGTCAGATTGTTTCCTACCTTCGGGTAAGGAAAATGATTTCTAAGGGGTGTGTGTATCATCTCGTGCATTTTAAGGATTCCAGTTCTGAATCACCCAGTCTCAAATCAGTCTCAGTAGTTAATGAATATTAGATATCTTTCTCGACGATCTTCCAGGCATTCCTCCCGAAAGGGAAATAGACTTCGGCATAGAACTTCTCCCAGATACTCAGCCTATTTCTATTCCTCCATACAGAATGGCACCAGTACAACTCAAGAAACTGAAAGATCAGTTGAAGGATCTCTTAGATAAGGGATTCATCAGGCCCAGTGTATCCCCATGGGGTGCGCCAGTCTTATTTGTGTGCAAGAAAGATGACTCTCTCAGAATATGTATTGACTACCGTCAGCTCAACAAAGTCATGGTCAAGAACAGGTATCCACTGCCTAGAATAGACGACTTGTTTGACCAACTTCAGGGTGCTAGTTATTTCTCTAATATAGAACTCAGATCAGGCTACCATCAGCTTAGAGTTAGAGAATGTGATATCTCGAAGACAGTTTTTCGTACTCGGTATGGTCACTTTAAATTTCTAGTCATGTCCTTTAGTATTACCAATGCCCCTGCAGCTTTCATGGACTTGATGAACTGGGTGTTCAGGAAGTACTTGGACATATTTGTCATAGTCTTCATAGATGATATTCTGGTCTATTCTCGCACAGAGTGTGATCATTCAGACCATCTCATAATTGTTCTTCAGACTCTCAGGGAACACCAGTTATTCTCCAAGTTCAGTAAGTGCAAATTTTGGCTAAAATCAGTAGAATTCCTTAGCCACATTATTTCTGGTGATGGCATTAGAGTAGATTCTCAGAAAACCGAAGATATAAGAAACTGGCCTCACCATGTCTCTCCATCAGATATCAAGAGTTTCTTAGGTTTGGATAGCTATTACCGATAGTTTTTTGAGGGATTTTATTCTATTGCATCTCCTATGTACAGATTAACTCAAGAGAAGGTCAAGTTTCAGTGTTCAAAACCTTGTGAGAAGAATTTTCAGGAGTTGAAGACTCGACTCACCTCAGCTCCAGTTTTAGTACTTCCCAACGGTTTTGATGGATTCGTAATATATTGTGATGCATCCAAAGTAGGTTTAGGTTGTGTCCTCATACAGCTTGGTGGAGTCATAGCCTATACCTCCAGACTGTTAAAGCCCCATGAGAAGAATTATCCTACTCATGACCTTGAGTTAGCAGTAGTTGTCTTTGCCTTAAAGATTTGGAGGCATTATCTATACGGTGTTCATGTAAATGTCTTCACAGATCATATGAGCCTTCATTATGTCTTTTTCCAGAAAGATACAATCTTTGTCAGAGAAGGTAGTTAGAGATCTTAAAGAATTATGACATGAGTGTCCTTTATCATCTTGGCAAGGCCAATGTAGTGGCCGACACACTCAGTAGACTGTCCATAGCTAGTGTTTCCCATGTTCAGGATGGTAAGAAGAAATTAGCTCAGGAGATTTATCAGCTTGCCAGACTAGGTGTTCACTTAGTTGACTCTTCAGAGGATGGTATATGTGTTCAGAGTAGTTTAGAATCATCTCTAGTTTTTGAGGTAACAGAGAAGCAAGATAGGGATCCTAGCCTTGTCAAGCTAAAAAAGTCAGTTCAGAGTCAGAAAGTAAAGGTTTTCTCCCAAGGAAGAGATGGTGTTCTTCGTTGTCAGGGTCATATGTGTGTTCCCGGTGTATATGACTTGAGGCAGTGAATTTTTGTAGAAGCACATGGTGCATGATACTCTATCAATCCAGGGGCCACTACGATGTACCGCGACTTGCAGGAGATCGATTGATGGAGTGGGATAAAGAGGGACGTTGCATAGTTTGTGGCTAAGTGCTCTACATATCAGCAGGTTAAGATAGAGCATTAGAAACCTAGTGGTTCCATGTAGGAGTTCACTATTCCTACTTGGAAGTGGGAAGAAATGAACATGGACTTCGTGATGGGTTTGCCTAGAAAACGTCATCAGCATGATTCAATTTGGGTCATTATAGGCAAAATGACCAAGTCAGCTTATTTTCTTCCAGTTTGTACCTCTTACTCAGCCGAGGATTATGCCAAACGCTATATCAGGGAGTTGGTCAGATTACACGATGTTCCACTATTTATCATCTCAGACAGAGGTACCCAGTTCACCTCTTACTTCTGGAAAGCATTCCAAAAGGGTCTTGGTACCCAAGTTCATCTCAATATAGTATTTTATCCTCAAACAGATGGTCAAGCAGAAAGGACCATTAAGACTCTAGAAGATATGCTAAGGGCATGTGCAATTGATTTCAAGGGAATTTGGGATGACCACTTGCTTTTGATGGAGTTCGCATACAACAACAGCTATCACTCTAGTATTCAGATGGCTCCATTCAAAGCTCTCTATAGTAGGAGATATAGGTCTCCGATCAGTTGTTTCAAAGTTAGTGAGGTCGTAGTCATAGGACCTGACTTAGTATCGATGCCTTAGAGAAATTTCAGTTGATCAGAGAAAGACTCCGGGCTGCTCAGAGCCAACAGAAGTCTTATACGGATGTTCATAGAAAGGATCTCAAATTCGAGGTTGATGACTATGTCTATCTCAAGATCTCACCCATGAAGGGAGTGAAGAGATTCGGCAAGAAGGAAAAGCTCAGTCCCTGATATGTCGATCCCTTCAAGATTCTCAGTCGCTTCGGCAAGGTAGCCTATGAGCTCGAATTTGCTTCAGATCTAGCCTCAGTTCATCTAGTCTTCCATGTCTCTTGGCTCAAGAAGTGCATAGGTGACACATCAGTTGCAGTCCCTATTCAGAGAGCTGACATTCAGAATAGCCTCTCTCATGAAGAGATTCCAGTCAAAATCCTCAACTATCGGACTCGTAGGCTGAGGAACAAAGAAGTCCCTCTAGTCAAGGTTCTTTGGCAGAATCAGTCCATGGAGGGAGCTACTTGGCAAACAGAAGCAGACATGTGAACCAAGTACCCTCATCTTTTCTCCGCTAATTCAGACTTTGCTCGAGGTAACCATTTTCCTTAAGCTTATTCAGTTACATGTTCAGAATTCTAGTATAAAATTGGTATCAAGTATCATTGCATAGCTTATCATGCAATCATGTGTCAGTTAAGTCAAGCGATCATGCATCAGATATGCATTCTCATTGTGAGAAATATTAGTTCATCCGAACATCAATCATGTATTCATGAGTTCAGCTTGTCAACAAGCATCAAATATGCATGTTCAGTTGGTCTATATTCAATTTAGAATTCAATTCAGTCCTAAAATCATGTTCTAGATGAGCATGATCAGTTTGTGCATCGTTTTATCTTCTCTCCCCTCTCAAGCAGTCATCATTCGAGGACGAATGTTTCCAAGGGAGAGAATTATAATACCCCAAAAAAATCCAAACCAATATTAGAGCCATGTACCAAGCTCATGCATATTACATCATGGTTCTTTTATAGTTTTATGAGTAATTTAGATGTATATTAAGGCTTCAAATAACTCCCAGCTATCAGACGAATCAAAACATTCCTTACCGACTGAATTCTTAAGTAGGATATTGGTATAGTCAACTTCAAATGAGAATATCTCTCATTATACTTGGAATTTTTGATCTCATGACCTATTAAGATATATATAATTTAATTATCTTTCTAACAATACCAATTTCGCCTAAATCTGATATCGAAAAAAAGAGTTATTCGTATTTTACTCCAGCATGTCACGCTGAAAACAGTGTGACGACATTCGTGATAGCTTATCATATTTGTGATGCCCTATCACGAAGGTTGTCAGCCTTAAGCATAAACCAGCTCCTAAGTGATGACATTCGTGATAGCTTATCACATTTGTGATGCCCTATCACGAAGGTCGTCAACCTTAGGCAGAAACCAGCTCCTAAGTGACGACATTCGTGATAGCTTATCATATTTGTGATGCCCTATCACGAAGGGCATCAGCCTTAGGCAGAAACCATCTCCTAAGTGACGAAATTCATGATAGCTTATCACATTTGTGATGCTCTATCATGAAGGTCATCAGCTATGATTTTTAGCAACTGAGAATTTATTTCATAAGGGTATTTTGGTCATTTTCTTCACCTTCCACGACTTATAACCCTAAAGAGGCATAATTTTTCCTATTTTTATTCAGTTAAGCAACTCAAAAACCCTCTCTTATGCTCTCAACCACAATATTAGAGTTTCCATCAAACTCATCTCTCAAAAGCAAGATTCAAGCCTTTTTCTAAGATAATCGAGAATTAAGTTTCCCAACCCAAGAACTCTCCAGCGAATCATCAAGGTTTCCGTTCTAGGGTATGCGTAGTGTTCATCTATGGATCCAATCCATTTATAGAGCTCAAGAACCATGTTTTAAATATTATTTTGTAAACTTTTTATGGTGATATGAGTATGTACATATTGACGATTGTTGTTTAAGTTTCAATGTGATGTCTAAAGGTGTTTTCATGGAATATATATGTTTGTTAATAGAAAATCATGAACTTTAGGTGGTTTAATATGGTGCAAGTATGAAACCCACCTATGCCTTAAAGAATCCATGCAAGGTGTTTGATAAAATGCTTAGGATGCTAGAAATTCATGTTTGTATGGTTCTATGATGTCTAAATGACAAGTCCATATTAGCTATATACTTCAATATGAATTCCATGCTTTTCATGTGTTGCTATTATGGTGGTATGAAGTATGGAAGATAATGGAGATATACAATATGTACACAAAATATATCCATGCATTTTCAACAATGTTTAAGATGTTGAATAACTATATGAAATATGATATCCCCTACTTATGATACTATGAATTGTGGACTCAAATCTTGTGATCAAGTCATGTCATATGTGCCAGTTTCCTTCTATCGAGTCCTGGGGGTATTCGTACCCAAAAAATATAGTTGTGTGCCTAGAGCCATGTCATGTTGTCACGATAATCTCAGTCAAGGTATAATCTATAGAACTCAGTCAGTCATGTGACTCAGGAAATCTCAGAAATCTCATGATCTCAGTTACCTCTCAGATAATAGTACTACTCCGTCAGTCAACGAAAGTCAGTTAATCTAACCATGTACAGTAAGTAGAATCATGTTTAGTCTCTTCAAAAGAGAGTAGAAGTTAGCACCAAGTGAACCCAAGGATGGGAACTCACCTACCAATTTAAGGTGTGATTCTTAGCAGTCATCCTTGTGTTCTAGAACTACGTAGCCAGTATAGGTTGAGATATCTTAGCCTGTCAGATTAGGGTTAATGAGGTGGCTTAACCTATCAGTTTAGGATTCCCACCATTCTCCTTTCAAATACCTGCCAGCTAAGGGTCACCCACAACTGTCCTTACCAGTGGCGTGGTATTGACACCCCTCTAGTCGGGACAAAGATTGGACCCCAACTTAGCTATATGCGTTATTGAGGCATGTTGGTTAAACAACTACCTCCTATAGTTTCAGAATTAGTTTCAGTAAAATAACTTAAATAGGTCTTCAGATTTTAGTATATCAGGACTTTCAGATACAGTCAGACTCAGTTACAGTACAAAACTCAGATAGTTCCATCTGATTCAGGATTGTTAGATACAGTGGCCCATGTTATCAGAATTTCAGTATCAGTCATGTTAGCCATTAGAAACCATGTATTAGTATACAGGACTAGCTATCATGCACCCACAATTTCAGTTACTATGTATGCATGTTTGTACTCTTACATTCATATCAGTCAGACAGTTAGCATTGTTCATGCACGTAAACCCTGTTTAATAGTTAGCATTGTTCATGCATGTAAACCCTATTTATACGTACCCTACCTCACTCATATACTCAGTACATTTCCTCGTACTAATATATTTGAGCTATGGTGCTTTCTTTTCATGTTATACCATAGGTTTAGAGACACGAGCTCCAGAATAGCAGTAGTAATAGCATTTCCAGTCGCAGAGATTCAGTGAGTCCTCTTCATTTGAGGATAATATGATTTGGTTTATTCATTATTATTTTAGCCAGTTATCATTTTACGGAGTTAGTTGGAGACATGTTCCTTCAACTCCTTATTCAGACAGTACTTAGAGGCTTTTAGATTCAGTATTCAAACTTATGTTCAGATTTGATTCAGTTTTCAGTTGTTTTAGGTATCTTTCACCCATATGGATATTATGTTTTGACAGATTCTTTATTCAGTTGAACCTTATGGCCTACATATTCATATTTTCTGCATTATTATGTTATATATTGCAGTGTACAGGTATAGATATCAGTCATGGGTTAGCTTATGATCCTTCGGGGTCATAAGTACCGTGTAGTATTTTGGTTCAGAAAAATCGGGGCGTTACATTGGGCTTGCTTGAATCTTATGATCTTGGGGCATTACATTGGGCTTGCTTGAATCTTATGATCTTGAACTTTATTTGATGAATTTAATCTCGATTTGTACTTGAATTCAAGGGCCTTTGAGATTGTTCTTGAATTTTATGATCTTGATCTTGAACTAGATGAACTTGAATGCTTGATTTGATGAACTTGAACTTGACTTGTACTTTAATTTAAGGGCCTTTGAGCTTGTTCTTGAATCTTGTGGTTTTGATCTTGAATCTTGATGAACTGATTTTGAATGCTTGAATTTGTAGAGAGAACTGTGGCGTTTGATCCACAAGCTTTCTCTTTCTTCTTCTTATAATTGTCCCTAGTGCCTTTTATTAATTATGGGACCCCTATTTATAGTTGTAGGGGGCAAAGAGTCTTGGTGAAGATGAACTTCTTTCGGTCAATCAGATTTAAGTGACATGACACACTTTTATGGGTTTTTAATTTTACTAGGTCAGCTGCATCATTTTGATATGTGGCATGATTATATTAGCTCCTTCACTTGACTTGGCATACTATAATAACATCTTGGACTTAGCAAAATGGGCTAATCATTTGTAGCCCAAATCAATGGACTAACCCAATAAAAAATTAAGCTTTAATTAAATTTGTATTAATTTGAATTTAAATAATTAATTCAATTATATTAGTTCGTCATATTTATTTGGACTAATATATTTTAAATTTAATTCAAATAAAATTTATATGACTACAAATGCCCCCTGCTTCAAGACTGGTTGAGTGTATACTTTTGAAACTAGACTTAAAGTATGATTTATTTAAACATGCTTTCTTCGTGCTTCAAAGAGTTTCATACACATGGACACCCCACTTTATTAATTGAGAAAACTTAAAGCTGAACCATGCAATTTACATATTGATATTGCTTCTCAAAAACTTTATTTTGAGTCAGGATTTTTTTCATGAATTTCTACATGTAAGGACCATTTGTGAGGCATGGTATCCAACTCCAATAATGAATTACTTAGTGATGTCCACTTCTACTAGGATATCATGACTTTGTCCAATTTCAAATAGATTTTGAAAAACTTTTCACCGCCTTATTTATCCATTTTCTATCAGGAGTAAAACTCTTTCAATTTGAATTTATATTGGAGATGGAAACTCTTTCAATTTTTAATTTATAATACAGAAGGAAACAACCTCCAATTTGAATTTATATTAAAGATGAAAACTCTTCCTATTTGAATTTATATTAGAGAAGGAAACTTTTCTAATATGAATTTATATTGGTGATGGAAACTCTTCCAATTTGAATTTGTATTGATGATAAAAACTCTTCCAATTTGAAATCATATTGGAGAAGGAAACAACCTTCAATTCGAATTTATATTGGAGAAGAAAACAACCACGCTACAACTCTGTGAAAGGATGTAATTACTCCACTTTTACAATATCAATTTTGGGTTTTCAAATGATGAATAATGTTGAGATAATTTTTTTTCCTTCTACTTATCTTTTAGAAATAGACTTTAAGGTCTATAACATATCAAAAATTTAGATTTAAAATCCTTCAATATAATATTTTTTGAATTGACCCTAAATTTTACAATCTTAAAAATTTCATATATGTGTGTCTTTGGATAAACTGCATATCTTGAAGTAGAAAGGACAAAATCACAAGTCATTTAATTCTTGTGAAACTAGACAAGAAGATCTATATCATATCTAAAATTTACAATTTAATACCATCGAGACATTTTTAGGTGTTATTCTGAAATCAGCATTGGGTTTTAATACACCAGTAGTTTTAGATTTGTGCAATGATACCAAAAAATTTATGTCTCATGGTGAAACTATTGAAATCATTGATCCGCTTGATTCTATAGATACAAGAAACAGGTTTATATAACATATACAAGAATTAGAATTTAACACCTCTTGGATCATTTTATACGGATTTTTGAAGTTGACCCTAAATTTTTTCTGACACAGAATTTCAGATTTACGTTGCCTCACCAAATAATTTATATCTTGATGTGGGACTATCCCCCCCCCCCTCCCCCAAAAAAATATAGGGAATCAACGTCCCCCAAACCATTAGACTTCATCAAAGGGTATTTTGATTACAAACTAGATTTTAAGGGCTTCATGCTCACCAAAATATTTTGCCTCAATCCAAGTTGGTGATATATGACTTTCAAGTACAAGATTCTCTAACAGGTTACAACATCTCTTCTACTTGTGTTTTTCTTTGTATTGTCTTTTCCTCTCCCGTTTTTCAGGATAAAAGCAAATTACATTCATCATGGGTCAGCTTGAGGGGTGAGATTTTAACTTTGCCTCTGTCACCTTGAGACTTGACAAGTTTCGCTTTAAGTATGGTCCCTTTCATCAATGCACTTATGCAATGGTTATCTTTTAAGTATGGGCTCTTTCATCGATGTACTTATACAATGGTCATCTTTAGTATGGGCTCTTTTATTGATGCACTTATGAAATGATCTTCTTTAAGTATGAGCCCTTCACCGATGCACTTATGCAATTCGCTTCTTTAAGTATGGGCCCTTTCACCGATGCATTTATCTAATTGTCTTGTTTAAGTATGGGCCCTTTCGTCGATACACTTATTCAATGGTCTTATTTAAGTATGGGCCCTTCCACCTATTCACTTACGCAATGGTCTTCTTTAAGTATGAACCCTTTCACTTCAACAGTCTTCTTTAAGAATGGGCCCATGCAACAATTGACTTAAGGTGCGAGAGTTTAATTTTGACTATGTACACCATAAGATCGACCAATTTGGCTTCAAGAAGGTGCCCATGCCATAATCGACGTAAGGTGTGAGAGTTTAACTTCGCCTCTGTATACCTTAAGATCGACCAATTGGCTTTAAGATGGTACCCATGCAATAATTACCTTAAGGTGTAAGAGATTAACTTTGCCTCCATACACCTTAAGATCGACCAAGTTTGGCTTCAAGATTTGCAGCTTTACATAACAAATCCATCAAAATGTCAGCTTAAAGTGCAAAGGGGGAAATATTTTCCACCTTAAGGCATGAAAATTTTGAGATCTTTTTCAGGATAAATTCAAAACAGAGACCTGTTTAAGATGAAAAAGGACAAATCTTATCTACCATAAGGCATGAAAATTTTGAGATCCTTTTAAGGATAACTCCATGAAAAGCCAGCTAAAGGTGCAAAGGGACAAATCTTGTCTACCTTAAGATAGAAATTTTGATATACTCCTAAGGATAAACTCGTGAGAGGCCAGCTTAAGGTGAAAAGGATAAATCTTGTCCACCTTAAGGCATAAAAATTTTAATACCCTTCTACGGATAAACCCGAGAGAGACCATCATAAGGTACAAAGGGAAAAATATTGTCCACCTTAAGACATGTAAATTTTGATATTCTTTTAAAAATAAACCCATGAGCGGCCTTATGGTGCAAAGGGACAAATCTTGTCCAGCTTAAGGTATAAAATATTGATATCCTTGTAAGGATAAACCCTTGAACATGCAGACTTCAATATGGTGAATTTGAAATTTCCAACATGAAGATTTATTGAATTTGAAATTAAACACCCCAAATTTTATCCCTCAAAAATTTCTTGGGCTCTAAGCTCACTGCCTTGATTACGTCTTGGCCATACGAGTCATATGGTTTCTTGATAGGTCAGGTGGCCCAAGTCATAAGATGTCTAGTGGATGGTGTTAGGTTTCTACCTTGGTTACGACTAAGGGATACAAGTCGTAAGGACTGGTGATGAGTTGTTAGGATGATCCATAACCAAATTAGTAAGTTTATGGCTTGACTCTGCTCTAAGTATGAGTGAATCACTAAGAGACATGGGGATATGTTATGAGTCGTAAGGTGGAATCATAGGTTGTCCAGTGTCTAACATATTTGAATTTTGTGTTGCCTACGTCTGCACGTTACGAGTCATAAGGTCTGGTTATGATCTGGGTGGTTAATTCACAAGTTTGACAGTGTATTGGGGTCTTCGTCATTATCTTAGTTACGACTTGTAGTCACGAGTCGTAAGGAGTGGTTACGAGTCAACAGTTGACATGTAGCCAAAGGCAACATTTTTCTGGCTTTTAAGTTAAGGGTATTCTGGATATTTCGAACCCACAACTTAAAACCTTTCTTGGGACTTTATTATCACATCAGTCCCAATAAAACACTCCCAAAATTCTCTCTCAAACTCTCTGTTCAAGCTAAGGCTAGGGTTTCAAAGAAAGTGATCATCTAATGTTCGAAGGGTGTTATCTCTTACAAATTTCTTGGTATTCTAGGCATGTTACTCTTCTCTTATTGTTATCTTATTAAAAGCACTTGTTTTAATGTATGGCTTTCATGGTATTATTATGATTTTAAATTAAAGGTTGGCAGTTTTAAATGCTTATTGTTGAATGATGTTTTCCCATAGTTTAATTATGGTTTTCTATATTTTAAATATGGTTTGAACATGTCGGTGTATGGGTATGGTGGTTGAACTTTATAATGGTAATTTTCTCTAAACTTGTGACTTTGGAAGTGGTTATGACCCCAACCCTGTATTGTAAAATTGGTTTGTAGTTATGAGAAAGGTGGAAATTTGAATTAGGGGTACAATAGAATCCCAAAGTGTTTGGTTTAATTTATTACTTGAATTGATGCATTTCATAAATTTCAAAATGCTTAATGATGGTTTTAAAAACCTTATGGTATATATGAGAATCATCCAAGTGATTTTAATAATGGAGTCAGCGGGGCACATGGAAATCCCCTAAGTCTTGGGTTAATGACACTGCTTGCCAGCTATAGTCGATATGATAATACTACTTAAATATGCCTTAATAATTGACTCCTATTAGTAGTGGTTGGTTATGTGTTAAATTCTTTAATTGGGCAATAATGGGGGTTGTGATAGCCAGTCGAGAAGGTGCGAGTCTAAAGGATGAACACTGAAAACTCATGTTTACCGACATGCGGGGTGGTCTTGATGACCTTGAGCTTGTGGGATACAAGGGAATCCCCCAAGTCTATATAGTATATATGTATCATAGAAATTGAAGGGTACAAGGGAATCCCCGACCATATATGGTATCTCCGGTTTGTCCGGCTGCATGCACTGGATCCCGTTCAGGGGGTAACACTTGACCCATAAATCCTATGGGTGGACTTATGATGGTAAAGCTACACAATACAGGTTAAGGTTTTAAAAGATATGTCAAACCTTGTTCCCTATCCCGGCATGGTATATATATGTATATATGTATTTGCATACGGTTATTTGTATTGGTTTGATTTGGTTTTGTATTAATGGCATTACTTTATCTTTATCCCTGAGTTACATACTAGTGTTCACCCTGCTAACTGTCTTTGGGCTTTCAATCCCCATGAGATACAGGAACCGGCCATACTACCACTCCTCATGCTCAGTGACTTGGTGATTCGGGGTTAGCTTTTAAGTTAGACTGAAATGGTGAGCTTTCATACTTTGAAAGACCCTATTCCATGCTATGGATTTTTTTATGTCTCTATTAATTCTTTTGGTTTTGTTTTGGCTATAGTCGGGGGGCATATCTAAACTGGATATTTATTGGTTTTTATTAGAGGCTTTGTTGGACAACTACTGGCATGGGCGGTGTCGGTATTAGTATCAATATTAGTTTTGGTATTGGCATTGGGATTGGTATTATATGGTTAATTGGTTGTGGATTTTGGTTTTAATTGTAGACTTTTTATCATGCCTTTAAATTAATACTATTTTATCTTGATATGTGTTCGAAATTCATCTGATATAGGGTGAAGGGTGGTCGATGATTTAGGTATTGGGGTGGTCTCCGAACCTGGTTGCACATGAGATACCCAACACGGCCAGGCCCTGGTTTGGGTCGTGTCATATTAGTATCAGAGTGTAGGTTCACGGTTAATAGGGTATCCACAAAGCCATGTTGAGTAGGGTTTCTTTTGAGGGTGTGTAGTTTTCCAAACTCATAAGGGAGAGGCTATGAGGCATTTAGGAATATTTATCTTTCATGAGTTCTATTTTTGGGCTGTAGAGTCTAAGGTCTTGGATCTCTCTGATTCCGGTTTGTTTGCCTTTCAAATCATGCCTTCAAGAAGATCTGATGTCCGTGGGAACCCTTCTGTTCTAACTGAGGACAATGGAAATGGAGCCCGTCCTACCCTAGGAGTTCAGACTAAGTCTAGAGCCACTATCTCTGATGGTCCTAATAGAGCTCGACCAGTTCCTTTCATCCCTCCTGAGACACCTCAAGGTAACATGTCTAATGTCAAGTTTTGCCAGTCGATCCATCTGCTCACTAAGTTGGTCGCCTCTCAGACTGAGCATGTGAATTTCATTGCTCCATCATCTAAGGCCACTAGAGTTAGCCAATTTATGAGTTTGAATCTTCCATTATTTACTGGTATGAAAGTTAAGAAGGATCCTCAAGGCTTCATAGATGAAATGGAAAAGATTTTTTGAGTTATGTATGTTATTGAAGTAGAAGGTGTGGAGTTTACATCCTACGAATTGAAGGATGTATCTCATCAGTGGTATGAAGAGTGGGAGCAGCTCAGAGGTATGGATGTGGAGTCCTACTTATGGGAGGATTTTTCTAGAGCTATTCTTGATCTATTCTTCCCACAAAAGCTGGGAAAGGTGAAGGAAGAAGAGTTTGTTAACCTAAAATAAGGCAAGATGTCAATCAAAGAGTATGCCTTGAAGTTTCACCAGTTATTATGGTATGATCCAGATTTAATATCTAGCATGAAAGCTAGAATGAGGAAGTTCACTTCTAGGTTATCTCAAGACTTGATTTTGAAGAGTAAGTTTACCTTGTTGAAAAAGGTCATAGATATTTCCAAACTGGTTGTGTATATGTAATAAGTGGAGAAAGAAAAGAGAAAGCAGGTTGAAACTGGGGAAAGGCAGAAAAAGAAATCCTGGCATTCAGATCAAAAAGGAGGTCAACAGTAGAGCGGAGATGGTAGAAAAAGGTCCAAAAAAAGTGGGGCAATTCTGGGTCCTACTCGACGGCTAGTGCTCCCTACCCAAATCCATATGGTGGAAGGCATTTTTAGGGTGGCGATGGTTCTAGGGCACAGGTTGCCTAATCTCAGGCTAGTAGGGCCCAATTAGCACCATTATATCCTCCTTATAGATTTTGTGGTCGATTGCATCGGGATATCTGTGATGGGATAAAGGACTAGTTCTTTAATTTTGGTCATCCAGGCACATGCTTAAAAACTGCCTCATTGGTAAGGTTGCTTCTGGGCAAAAAAGATTTTGGTTGCCTCTTCATCAGCTTCTGTACAAAAGGGTGCATCATCTAGCTCCAGCACTGGTCGGAACCAACTCTATGCTCTCATTACTAGTCAAGAGTCTGAGGCAACACCTAGCGTCATTACTGGTATGTTTAAACTCTTTTCCCATGATGTGTATTATTTACTTGACCCAGGGTCGACTCTTTCTTATATGACCCCATTTGTAGCTGTGCATTTTGGTTTCAATCCCGAGTGTATTTCAGACCTCTTTTCTATTTCTACGCCGGTTAGTGACTTTGTGGTTGCTAAGAGACTCTATAGGGGTCGTGTGATGCAATTGGATGGTTGGGAGACTTTGGTGGATCTGTTCGAATTGGACATGGTTGATTTTTATCTCATGTTGGGAATGGAATAGTTACAATCGTGCTATGCCTCTTTAGATTGTCGAACCCATAAGGCTATTTTTAAATTCCCTAATGAGACGATCATTGAGTGGGAATTGTTCTCTAGTATCTAACGGGAGGTTCATATCATTAATTTCCAAGAGATGTCTTTATCATTTGGTTTGAGTTAAAGATTCTAACTCGGAGGGTCCTTCCTTAGATTCTGTCTCGGTGGTAAATAAATTTCCTGAGGTCTTTCTTGATGACCTTCCTGGTGTACCTCCCGGTTTTTCCAGACACTCATCCTATCTCTATTTCCCCGTATAAAATGGCTCCAACTAAGTTAAAGGAGCTTAAGGAGTAATTAAAGGATTTTTAGACGAGGGTTTCATCTATCCTAGTGTATCCCTGTGGGATGCACCGGTGTTGTTCGTACATAAGAAGGATGGTTTCCTTCGTATGTGTATTGATTATCGGTTATTGAATAAGGTGATGGTAAAGAATAAGTACCCTCTTCGAAGGATAGATGATTTGTTTTATCAGCTCCAAGGTGCTATGTTTTTCTCTGAGACTGATTTTTGATCTGGGTATCATCAGTTAAAGATTAGGGAGGCAAATATCCCTAAGAATGCCTTTCGTACTCGGTATGGGCATTTTGAGTTCCTGGTTATATCCTTTTGGTTGACTAATGCCCCGGCGGCATTCATAGACTTGATGAACTTGAACTCCAACTTGAAAAAAGCTTAAGCAGACTCTTTTGTTAAAAGATTAAAATAGATAAATGGGCTTGATAACATTCAAGATTTTATTGAGCCTCCAACCTCTTCTCATCAAGAGCTTCTAACTTTGCAAGACGCAACTTAACCTTTTCTTATTCGGAGAGCCCTTCTTAAATAGTCAATCTTAAAGAACGTATTTAATGCTCAAGTGGAAGGACTGTTTCAACTCAAAAAATAAGTGAGTATGGGGCATCTTGTGTCGGTGTGCGATAATTTGTTCTATATGCCTATAAATCTTCATCCATTTGTTAATGCAAGTCTTCTTTGGACTTAGAGAAAACTTTCTTCAGAAGATTGCATAAACTTTTATTGAATGCTTCGGCTAGACTATTGGCAGCAGCAAGGTACATAGAACACTTACACTGCTTGAAACTAAATAGATCACAAATCTTGTTCATCATCTTGTTATCAAATGGCTTGCCGTTATCGGTTATTATGTACTTAGGGATTCCAATGCGGAAGATGATATTCACTCGATTGAAGTTTGTGACATTCTTCTTCTTTATTTCTTTGAGAGAAATAGCTTTAGCTTATTTTGAGAAGTAATCAATCGCGGCAAAGATGTACAAGTGTCCACTAGAAGATTTCAACAGTGGTCCAACGACATCCAATCCCCGAGCGCTGAACGGCTAGGATACTATAGTTGAGTCTAATACTTCAGGAGGTTGATGTATGAAATTTTCTTGGAATTGGCAATCTTTACATCTTCTAAATTAGTCCAAACAATCTTTCACCATTGTTGGCCAATAATACCCTATCCTTTTAATATGAATATAAAGCTTCGGTACAGACTGATGAGATCTAGAAACTCCCGAGTGTTCTTCTTACAAATCGTGAATTGGTTTTTCCTCTCCCAAATATTGCAAGAGTACTCCTTCAAATAATCTTCTGTATAATGTACCTTTGTTGTAAAGGAAGTGAGGTGCACAATGTTGGGTGTTAGTCCTTCTCCTTAGATCCTCTGGGAGAATCTTATAACACAAGTAGTCAATGATAGATTATCGTCAATGTTTTACGTCTTCAAACACAACGACAAGGTGCTTAACCTTAATTTCTATGTTCTCATCCTCATTTGGCAGAGGTACTTCCCATTCTTGGCGGATAGTAACTTGTGTCTGATTTGGAAGAGTTAGGGTTGAGGCCAAAGCATCTTGGGCATCATCTTGCTTATTTCTTTCCTTGGCACATGTTGGAGGGTTACTTCTTAAAGCCATCCCATCAGATTCTGAGCATAGTCATGATATGGGCATAGCTCAGGCTTTCTGACTTCATAACTTCTCAAGAGTTGCTTAATCACCAATTGAGAGTCGCCAAAGACTTGGAACTGTAGTTGTTTCATGTCAACCTCCATCTCAAGTCTTAGTATTAATTCTTGATATTCAACAACATCGTTGGAGAAATGATTTTTCAGGGCGAAAGAGTATGGGATGACTTCTCCTTGTGGGGTGACAAACACCATGCCAGCACCAGCACCACTTCAATGTGCGACACTGCCAAAGTACATCTTCAATGGGGATCTAACTTCAACAACCATTGAATCTTTATCAGGAGTTTATCATCCAGTTCCCAATCATCAGGTATCGGGTGTTCTACCAAGAAATCTGCTTATGCTTGTCCTTTTACAACCTTTTGGGAAATGTATATGAGCTCAAACTATTGAAATTGAAGGTACCACCTTGCTAGTCAATCACTAAGGATGGGTTTTGACATCACAAACTTGATGGAATTTTCCCTAAACACTAGACGAACGACATGATCTACAAAGTAATGTTTTATCTTTTGAATTGAGAAAGCCAATGTGAAACACAACTTTTCAATTAGAGAATAATTCAGCTCATTCGGTGTCATCATCCTGCTCAGATAGTGAGCTCTTCATCTATTGGTGCCAGTAGAATTCGGTAATAGCCGGATGAACCATCCAAAAAGGATATTTCCTCACAATCGGTGGTTGCATCAATCATCAACTCTGGGATGGAAATTGAAAAAGCATCCTTAAGGCAGGCATGATTGAGATCCCTAAAGTCAAATACCCCACATGAACAATACTTGAAATCCATGTGGGGTATTTGACTTCACAAATAAAGTCATCTTCGACAAATTCGTTAACTTCATTTTCAATCAATGGAACCAACTCTAGCCTAAAGCATCTTTGGGCTTCCTAAATAGGACGAGCACCATTCTTGACTGCCAACTGATGGACTACTACTTTATGATCTAAGTTAGGCATCTCCTTATAACTCCAAATAAAGACATTTCTATACTTATTTAGTATGTCTATATAAGTAATTTCTTCATCCATTTCTAGAAAAGTACTCAGGTAAGTTGGTCTTGGGTCTTCATCGGTTCCAAGATTCACTTTCTTCAAGGGATCTATTGTGATCTTTACTCCTTCTTCGAGTTCTAGTGGAGCATCTCCAGCATCATTCTCCTCTTGTGGCTCGTTATCGTTGATATATATGTGGTAACACCATAAAGTATCCTCCATTTCTTTATCAACCTTTATTTGAGATGAGACATCATTCTCATTTTGGGCTGTAACATGATATGAAGAGCCAATACTTTTTTCATCTTTCTCACTCTTCTTAGTATAAACCGTAGTATGAACCTTTGGTTTTAACACCTCTTTGCATGAAACCACAAGTTTTGTCTGCCGCCTTATCTAGAAGGAACCAAATTTTAAAAATCTTTCTGGATTTTGGGTGAAGAGTGCATTTTCATGCTTTGAAAAATCCTCCGACATTTGCTACCTTTCTTCTAATTTATTGGACCTAGCCTCTCGAACACAGAAGTTCTTGTGGCTGAATCTCTAAGTTGATTAAAGACATAATTCTTTTTATTAGAATCAGGAGACTCCTCTTCAATGGTGATGCAGTTGTTAACTGCCCTTCTTATTAAGATGCGAACTGGAGTTAGCAGTATGTACCCAAGACCTTTACGTGCCTATCTGGTTGTAATTTTTGATGAAATTTTACCCAACCTTGATCGATCATTAGGATTGTACCCAGCCTTTACAAATAACTTGCATGCATTGGGATCAAAGCCTTCTTTTGTATGCTTCATAGAAAGTGTCATATCTTGTGGAAGATTTTGAGCCCCCACTCTCCAAGTAGCCTTAAAGATGAGTTTATTGTGTCAATTTTCTTGATAGGTAGGGTTAAACCTCCTAGTACATTATCTTCAGCATCGAACGAATTATATTTCTCTTTTTTTACATTTGGTACATTGCAAAGCACCAAAATTGGCTTTTTTTCGAGGATGTGCTATTTTTTTTATTTGAAGTGGAGGGAGGCTTGGCTTCTTAATGGCCACTTTTCAACAGCCACCATGACATTTTTATCTGCAAGATCAATGTACTTGGTTGTTGTGACATCATCAACCCTTTTCTGATTCACCACATAATTCTTCAAGTAGAATTTTGCATTGGAAAAGTGTGACTCGGCTTTAGTGAATGGCTTATCATCAGCAAATATCTTTTTTTGCTCCACCCTCGATATACTTCAAGTATTAAAAGTAAGAGTATGAGATAATTTTGTTCTTGTGTACCTAAGGTGTCACGACTTGAACCAAGGTCTGGCCGCGATAGGTATCTCAAGTCTACCAGGGATCGGAGACCACTCTTTTTGCCTAGCCAAACAACATATAACACTCCTAGAAATAGATAAAATTTGAACATATAACAAGATAGAAAGGTAATAAACTCAAAGACAACTAAGAATGTCAACATCAATCCCCAATTCACATTAACATCCACATGGCCTCTACTAATCTAAAAACAATCTAAGGCGGGACATACCCCTGACCTGACAATGACAATGACAATGATAATGTTAATGTGAACTATTTAATTCTAGTTTATAAAAGGAAACCGGTGGAATGATCAAGTCTTTCGAAGAATAGAAGTTCACTACTTCACCACAAATGACCAACGAACCAAGACAAACCACCTAGCACTGTGCAGGAAAAGTAGGATTGCCTTCAGACCCTGTATCACCTGAGGATACTGTGTCCAAAAATAGTTAGCGGGTTGAGCACTAGTATGTAACTCAGGGATAAGGATAAATTAATTGCAATTCAAAAATCTAGTTCGACTCAATGTACACGTTCACATACATGTGTGCATATACTTATATAATATACTGGGATAGGGAATAAGGCTAAGCATAAACTTTAAAACTTTAGCCTAGATTGTGTAGTTTAACCATCATATATCAGTACCCACAGGCTATATAGGCCTCAACTCTCATCCCTTGGTTGGGCCCCAATACGTGTAGCCACACAAATCAAAGAATAATCTTATATATATACACAAGAAACTCGAACCTGCCAACTATATACTAAGGTGACTTAAGCACCCAATCATATAATGTATTATGGGGGACTCGAACCTCCCAATCATATAATAGGGTGGACTCAAACCACGCGGTCATAAGGGGACTCAAACCCCAGGCCATTTAGACCCCCCACACTGGCAAAAGCAATTTTTAGTTTTTATCCCTTAGGACCACCATTTTCACGACCCAGCTACACAATGCTCTTTTAAGCCTTATTAAAATATTTATCACACATTCTTATTCATTGAACCATAATACACATTTAGGCATACACTGTTGGTATCGTCATACCAACTACACTTACAAGGTAATATCAACATGCTATTTGAATTCCATTAACTCGAGAGAACAACTCCCTTTGTTCATTAATACAATCCATAATGTTTTTATAACTTCTTCACATCATGCAATTGTTCTGAAAGTAGTTTCATGCAATTTTACTCATACTCAAAACCACTTCCACAAAATTGGGTAGGGATTACACCAATTCAATTGTCAATATTCATGAAATTTGGTGAAATCACAATCTCCTAGTTGATTCACCATGCCCATGCGTCAACTTGATTTCAAAACCACTATTTAAAATATAAACAATTCATTAGTAAACATGAAACATCACATAAATAATAATCATTCAAAATCCTCAACCCATGTTCCAAAACTAACATCAAAAGCACATGGATAACAATTTAAAATACATGATTTCATAAAGTAATTGTTGAGGAAGAGTAACATGCCTGAAATATCAAGAGTTATGGAGAGAATTTGCTCTTGGGATCTCTAATTGATCAACTTTTTGGAAACCCTAAGAATATTGACCTTGGAGAATTAAGAGTTATTGAGAAGTTATTTAAATTTATTTAAGAGTGATAATAACACTCTAAAGGGTTTTTAAGTTGTGGTTCATGATTTGGGGAAAGGGGAAATGTCAAAAGTGCCCTTAATTAAAAACTAAAAGTTTATCACCAGTGACTACGAGTCACTAAACGACCCATAAGGAAACGTTACGGCTCATCACTATGAGTCACAGTCAAGACAGTAGCTGAAGAACCTTCTTTGGTGAACCTACATTTCACAGACCTTACGACTCGTCAGGTGACCCAACGACTCATAGGGTGCAAGTTGTAATCAAGACAGAGACACTTAGGGAACACACTTGTTTGGCTATGTATAGGACCTTACAACTCATTTAGAGTCTTTACGACTCGTTAGAGCCACTCATAATCAGTGCAGTAACTTAGGCTACCTTTATCGGGAACCCTATGATTGGGGTACTATGACCCGCTATGATGCATTACGACTCACAGGGTAAGTCGTAGTCAACACCTGGGGTGTCACACAAGGCCAACAAGCAGTATGTTGTATGAAGTCTTGGTATCAATCACATGCATCAACGTATTTTATCATAAATCATCCGTATGAATCCCTAACTTGATAGATCTTATGGCCCTCTGATCCTCTTTGTTGAACCCTTGGATCATCAAATAGATTTCAACAAGTTCATTGGTAGTGATGCTAAGTTCCTTCATTGTATGAATTAGAAGGATGTTGACTCTGGATCCCCCGTCTATCAAGATTCTATTTATCTTATTTCCTAGAACTTGACCCACCATATGCAAGGGACGATTGTGTAGTATTTCACGAAGCAGATGATCATCATTTGTAAATGTGATTTTTTATCACATATATGTGCCTCTTGTCAAAGTATTTTAGTAGGTTTTTCAAAAGATGGACGAACTTTCACGGGTAGGTTTTCACCCTTTGCACCCTTTTTGCCACTATTAAAATATGAGGCCTCATGGTTGACTTGAGTCGTCTTTGCATGAAACCAACTTGGTAAGAATTCTTCCAAAGTCACAAATTATTGTGGTCTTTGGTGGTGATGTTCCTCTATTTTTGTCTTCTTCGAAAGCTTAACCAACCTCTATTTTTTTATTTCTTTACCATCCTCTTTCTAGTTGACTGTTTGTATGACTTTTTTCGTAGACTAATCTTCTTGCTTCTACTCCTAGTTACCAAAGTCTAACCTTCATTATCACCTTCATCAACTGAAGACTTGTTATGCTCTAATGGTTCCTTTTATGCTCTTGGAATCATATTTAGACCGAATCGAGTAAGCCAAAAGTGATAGAGATTTGATAAAAACTGACCTTTTCATCATTGAAGAAGATCTTCTTCTCATTTGCTAATTTTATGACTTTGTACTTAAAGACAAAATATTTTTTCAGAGGGTGACCCACAAGCCTATGATACTTGCAATAATTTGGGTCATTGTTCCTTCCAACTTCGTCGAGTCACTTCATCTCTATTAACTCAATAAGCTTATACTCAAGAAGTTCATTGAAAATTTCAGCAACATCAGAATCAAGAAAGGGGTATTCCTTTTCTTGCATCTCTTTTAAAGTCAACTTCTGATTTGGATGCGCTCAAGCAGTCATCTTCATGCTTTGTTTATTTCCCACCTTTGTGGTGAACTTCACAAGAGACACGTCAATATTAATTGATTCTTTGTTGTCATTTTAGGGACAAACTTTCTCCATCTTTTGGATTCCTGCTTATCCTTTCCCTTCGAGGGTCATGAATAGGCGATACTCCCTTTTCGGTGGAAGATATGCTAAACTCCATATAGTGATCATGAGGAGCTAACTCTTCAAATAATTTTCGTGTAATGCCTTACAAGATATAAAGAAACTCCCAGTGCATTCCTTAGAAGCATATCTCTATTGTAGAAGTTTCACTGAGCCTATCTTTATAGTTTAGTCTCACATTTCTCTATTGATTGATGAAGTCAATGACTGGCTAATCCTTTCTTTGTCGAGTATTTGTAAGCTCTACCATAACCACTATATGTCTTGTGCTATAGAAGTGAATTAGGAATTCATGCTACAATTACTCTCAGCTATTGATGGAATTAGGCTCAAGGTCTATGTACCAATCAAAGGTATTTTTCTTTAGGGAACGAACAAGTTTTTTGACAAGTTAGTCACCATAGGTTCCAGCATTATTACGTGTCTCAACAAAGTGTGTGACATGTTGCTTTGTATTTTATTTGCCCTCATATTATTGAAATTTAGGGTCTGATAGCCAGCAGATATTTTGAGGATATCAATCCTTGTAGTGTGGGGCTTAGCATATGTCAAGGAAGGTTTGGTGACAACATCCTATTTGTCTTTAAGGGTACCTTCAATGAACTCCTTCAGTTGATCAACCAGGATCATTCCCTCAGAAGAAACTTGTACCTCCTTAACCTTTGGTGTTTGTTTTACAAGATATTCTATATCGTGAACTTCTAGAGCCTTTCCAGACATATGGCTAGATTCTTCGTCTATTAAGCCATCCATCCTATCCACTAACTTATCAATCTAAGCAACTTGATTTTGTATATATTTGGTCAAACCTTTAATTTTCTTTGTCAGATTTGCAAGCTACTCCTTCATGGATGAGACTTTAGTTATCATTTTGTGCATATCACTGGAGATGTTGAAGAGTAACATGGATTATCGCATAAGTTGATCTCCGAAGTGCTCAGCTTATGTGGTATAAGTGGAGATGATGCTTAGTTGAACAACCATCATTCTTTGCACCAGAGTATTTTGAACCAGAGTGCTCAAGTAGGGCAAGAGTCTTCCTAAGTGTTTCTGCCATATTGTTTTCTTCTCTTGAAGAACTTACATTGGACTTCACTCTTTTTGGAATTGAATATTTGAAAATTAGAGTTGGTGCAGACGACACTTGATATATTTGTTGTCCTAGCATGCTGACCTTGCTCCTTGTGACAACTCTAAAGCTTTCAAAAGTAAAAACAAGGAAGTTTTCTACTTCAGCAAAGGATTTGGAATCAACAATCTTGGAAGTAGTTAATTGAGAATTAACCTTCTTGGAAGTCATTTCAATGTTCTTAAACTTTGAAGTTGGAAAAGTTGAGATAAGAGGTAGAGATCGTCCCACTAGACATGTCAGAATTTGTTGGACAATAAAATTCTAGACCAAAAAAATAATAATTAGGACAAGAAAAATATTACAACAATCATTTTATTGATTACAATATGTGAGTGTTACAATCTTTATGAATCCTCTGATTCGTATATTCAACTATAAATTCAAAGACTTCGAGCTAATTTGTGAATTTGATGGATTTGATCTTGATTTGTAATTAAATTCAAGGGCTTTTGTGCTTGTTCTTGAATCTTGTGGTCTTAATCTTGAATTATGAATTTGATGAATTTGATGTCGACTTGTACTTGAATTCAAGTGCCTTTGATATTGTTCTTGAAACTTGTGGGCTTGATCTTGAACTGGATAAACTTGAATGCTTGATTTGATAAACTTGATCTTGACTTGTACTTAAATTCAAGGGCTTTTGAGCTTGTTCTTGAATCTTGTTGTCTTGATCTTGAATCTTGATGAACTGATCTTGAATGCTTGAATTTATAGAGAAATCTGTGGCGTTGGATCTTCGAGCTGTCTCTTGCTTCTTCTTAGAATTGTTCCTGGTGCCTTTTCTAAACTATGAGACCCCTATGTATAGTTGTAAGGGGTAAAGAGTCATGGTGAAGATGAACTTCTTTTGGCCAATCAGATTTAAGTGGTGTGACACACTTTTATGGTTTTTTTATTGTACTAGGTCTGCTGCATTATTTTGATATGTGGCATGATTCTATTGGCTCCTTCACTTGACGGCATGTCACATCATATGACACGTGGTGCTCAATTGGGCCTCTAGAATAAGATAACATCTTGGACTTAGCAAAATGGGCTCATCATTTGTAGCCCAAATCAACGAACTAACCTAATAAAAAATTGGGTTCAAATCTGTATTTATTTGAATTTAAATAATTAATTCAATCATTTTATTCAGTCACATTCATTTGGGCTAATATATTTCAAATTTAATTTGAATAAAATTTATATGACTAGAAGTGTCAAGTTAACATAAGCCAAGTAAAATGAAATGAAGGGAGGATAATAAAACTATCTTTCTATTTATTGTTTCTTAAGGAGTGTGCCAAATCAAATATGATCGAATAAGGAGAGAGTAAGTAATAATCATGATGATAATTACAATAATACTCTTTCGGTTCAAATTTACTTGTCACATTTTGATTTGATACACCTATTAATAAAATAATGATTGGTATAATGACTTTACTATATTACACCTATTAATTTATGTTTAATAATATAATTTAAAAAATAAGTAATTAATAGAAAAGATAAAATAACAAGTAAAAATGAAAATCAAATTTTAAAAAAAAAAAGCTACAAGTGAAAGTATCATCCAACCAATCATGCATGCAAGTTCCTCCACTCTCTTGCCTCGATATTTATGATCACATAAATGTTATTTACTCATTTTCAACACTCTTCTTTTGTATTCCCATTAGTTAGGAAAGGGAAAGATCGATTTGAAGGACCACCAACTTATTTTACTCTTTATAAATAATTGAACTCAACTTAATTTGGTGAAGGGTGTGGGGTTGGGGGAGTTAAAGAAAGGATACAAGAAATTAATGCTTGGATGTCAGATATTTCATTTGTTTTATTTTAATCGAACACATTTTATATTTTATATGATGATTAAAATATTATAAATTAAATAATAAATTTTATTATTTTATTTTTTACTCATATTATTGACATTCACTAGACATAAAAATGGACATTGAAATTGTAATTATTTATATTTGACGTATACAATAAATTATAGAAGTAGAATGAAAAAATAATTAATTATATCTTGATTAGTAAGTGATCAGCTAATATGAGACATTTATTTTTAATAAGATGACCTACTAAAATATTACGGTGGGAGTAGGAACTAACGGAGAAATAACCCTTTAAATTTGATTTTTAAAGTTATACTCCATCTATTTCAAAAATAGTTGATCCTTTGTTGACGTGACACTCTTTCTAAAAAAAATATTTATGAGAGGTTTATTTCAATAAATTGTCCTTATTAATTGTGTAACTAGTAAAATTGTTGTCTTTTGACCAAAAGGTCACAAGTTCACGTCTTGAGAATAACTTCTGACAGAAATACAAGGTGAGATTGCGTACAATACACTATTGTGGTGAGGCCCTTCCTCAAACCCTACGCATAGCCAAGCTGAAGTGTACTGGGCTCGCTCTCACCCTCCCTCTCCCCTTTTTTAGCCTTATTAATTATATTTTGAAAATACAAAATTGAGTACATATACTTTATGTAGTCATTTAATGACAGATGTAGTATTGAAAAAAATACTAAAATTCTTTAGATTTCATAAATGAGACACCTAAATTAAAAAAAAAAAATTTTAAAAATTGGACCAACTAAAATGAAATGGAAAACGTATACACTCATCGGATAGATAATTTATTTATTTCTATCAAGTTACTAATCACTTTCTCTGATTTATTTTACTTGTTACTTCCCCCGTCTCAAAATAGTTGGCATGTTTGTTAAAAAAATTATCTCAAAATAATTGACATGTTTCAGAGATCAACTTTTTTCCAACTCTATCCTACACAGGGGCGGATGTAGCACTACGGATGCGGGTTCCCGAGAACCCTCAAGCATTGTCGTATACCTTGTAATTATATTAGAAATATATTAAATATATAAGAATTACAAGTGAGGAACCCGTAAATAAAGTTTTTAGTTGGCTTATTGGTTCAAAAGTAGGGGTGTGCAAAAATCGAACCGACCGATAAATCGAATCGATAAAAATGTTATTTGTTTATTGTTATTGGGTTAACGGTTTGTTAATGGTTATATAAAAAAAAATATTATTGGGTTATTGGTTCGGTTCAATTTTTTCTTATTGGGTTATTGGGTAAACCAATAATCCAATAAGAATACACACACACATATATGACTTATTATATATTTCTCTTAATTTCTCTTTAATTTCTACCAATTAACAAATCTATTATTTTAATTATACAAACTCTTAATTTATCCTAACAACATTTAGTTCAAACTTGAAGATTCTTGTAAATTAATACACATTATGTTGGATTTTTGGTTGCAACTAAGATTCGATTTTTTTCATGTTAGTTACTACTATTTCTATTTTATGAGTATTTTCTTATTGGTTAAACCGAAAATCGAACCGTTAAGGATTAAAAATCGATAAACCCGAAAATCGAGAAAAATATCTTATTGATTTGGTTTTTGGTTTAGCATATTTAAAAATCAAAAATTGATAAACTGAACCGATAATATATAAACCGAACCGAACCAAGTGATGCATACCCTTATTCAAAAGAGGCTTGAAGAAATGTCTAACATGCTATACCCCAGTTCGAATCCCCTTGGAATGACCATTTTTCTTAATTTTATTGGAAACCCACAAACTTAAAATTCTAGATCCGCCTCTCAATTTCTACATTAATTATTCTAAAATTAAAAGGTACGTAAGTAAATGAAGATTAAAAAATTAATAAGGAATATATTAGTTAAATTACATTCCTAATTATTTTTTCTCAAGAATTGTGTAAATTAAATATGTTAACTACTCCCTCCGCTTCAAAATAGTTGATCCTTTTTGACTTGGCACTTCCCTTAAGAAAGCATTTTACTAGGGGTTTATTTTACCAAATTAGCCTTATTAATTATGTTTTGAAAATATAAATTTGAGTAAATATACTTTGTTTAGTCATTTAATGTAGGGTAGTGTTGGAAGAACATAGTAAAAGACTATTGATTTCATCAAAAGGTACAACTAAATTAAAACAAATATTTTTAGAAAGAGTGCCAACTAAAACGAAATGGAGGGAATATTTTGAGAGAGATAAGTATATTTTTCTTTGCACGCTTAGAAATTTTAACTAAAATGACGATTATTATCCTTATTTACTCACTGCTCTATCTTCACCACATTAGTCTCTTTCTCCCCATTTATATATTGAGCAAGAATAAAAAAGAAAAGAAAAAATTAATTATATCTTGATTTTCTGAAAAGATAGTAATTATTTTAGACTAGTTATTTTAGTAAACAGACTAGTTATTTTAGTAAACACAACAACTAAATAGACATGAGAGAGTAATATCTACCAAAAGATCTATATGTAATTACTTGATAAAGAATCTGATTTTGGAAATATTTTTTGCACCACCACTTTATTGAACTTAAATACATCAAAACATTTTATGTTATTGAAACCAAAGATTGAGAGAAAAAGTTGGTGTTTGAAATGTAACCACTTTTTAGTAGCAAGTAATAATTTCATGAAAGTCGATCATATTTTATACCGAAAAGGGCAGAAAATACCCCGAACTATCTGAAATGGATCAAAAATACCTCTCATTAGTTTTTTTGGCTCAAAAATACCCCTCCGTTAAATATTTTGCTCAAAAATATCTCTCCCCTTAACAGAATTCCACCAAGCATGCTACCTAGGTTTAAAAAAGCCAAGTGGTCATGCCACATCACCATCCCCGTATAAAATTTTATTTACATGTGGTGCTTATGATAATCTTACTTTTCGTGCTTCTGATACTGTTCATTATAACACTTCAGATCTCTCTTCTTGGCTTCAATCTATGATCTATGAACCTAACCCACAACACCTTTTTACCCCAGATAATCATCCTTCTTCACTTACAACAGCAGCTTAAGTTTATGATAAAGATTCCTCTTTCGATTCAGATCTCACTGCTATTCCAGGTAAAGCTGTTTTCCCCCAAATTGATGGTCCTTTATTGAATCCACAGAGCAAGAGATTCAAATCCAGTACAGCAGAGGTGTCGTCGTCTTCATCTTCAAGTATTTGTATTTGGGGTGGTGGTGGTGGTGATAGTTATTTAAGCAAGTCGCGGCCGGGGGTGGCTCGGCAAAGTTTGAGGCCTAAAGCTAAACTTTGATGAGAGGCCAATTTTTATTTAGTCTAGACTAAAAATATACTATAGGCTGAATGACTATTATGTTTTAAGGAACTTTTATAATGATCTTGTTATAAAATATAAAATAAGAACAAGAAGAATAGAGAGAGAAAAGAGTAGACTTCTTTATTTTCTCATGAGGATTCTTGATGAGTTGAATCATAATGAAGAAACCCCTTTTATTTATAGGGAAAAACTAACCTTGAGGTTTCTAACTTTTCCATAAATAAACATTGACTATATATGGTAAAGTAGACATTCACTATAGATGGTAATATATTTATAACACTTTCCATTAAATGTCTAATTGATAGATAATATGTCTCGTTAAAACCTTACTAGAAAAAACTCAGTAGGAAAAAAATCTAGTGAAGGAAAAAGAGTACAATCTCTAACAATACACATATAGGTTGCCTCATTAAAAAGCTTACAAGGAAAATTCAGTGGGACAAAACCTCATAAGGGAAAAAGAGTACAAAGCTTATTAACTCCCCCTAATGAAAACATCCTTGAACCCTTGAATCCCGATCTTGTGCACCACCTTCTTGAAAGTTGCAGTTGGAGGAGACTTAGTGAATAAATCAGCCACATATTACTTGAATGAATTTTTTGCACGTTAATATCATCATTCTTTTAATTATCATGTATATAGAAAATCTTTGATGATGTGTGCGTCATTCTATCTCCTTTTATGAATGCTCCATTAAGTTGTGCTATGCATGTTGCATTATCTTCATATAAAATTGTGGGTACTTTATCACATTTTTCTCGAATGAGATGTATCATGGACCATAATCATAATCATTTTCGGCTTTCTTCATGAAAAGTTATTATCTCAGCATGGTTCGATGAAGTGGTTGGATAGACTGCTTTGTATATCTCCAAGATATGACAGTATCCCACATGTGAACACATTGCATGTTTGAGACCGAGATTTATGCGGGTTAAAAATAAAGACCCATCATCAGCATAATCAACAAGATCGGGACTGCAAGCTTTAGAATAAACTAAGCTCATGTCCTTTATCCCATTTCGATGTCTCCTAGTAGGAGCAGAACTATATCTTGCTAACAATTAATCAAAAAAGGCTATATCAGGCCTTATAGTATTTGCAAGATATATTTTGTCAAGTAACAATATTCAACATTTTATGTGTGTCATCTTCAAGTGTATGGAGTGCAAATCAAATAAGTTTTCACTTATCAAGATGCGTCCTTTCATGTCACTTGATAAATGTTTCTACATCAGCATGCTTAAATAAACATAGAATTCAGATCCTCGTAATATTTTACAATATTATAACAAAGATATTGATGATCATTTCGTATCATTTCACAGTGTGACATAAAAATTTAAGATCTCATCACTTTATTTTTTTCAGGCACCTGAACCTCTTATAAGATTTCATGAAGTGTTATGTCGCAGGCTTTTAAGAGCACATTGCCTTCTTATTACGATTATTTGCTTCTTGTCCATTTCAAGGATCATTTCATTTGGAACTGATTGGTCTACCATGCTTAACGCATGCATAGACTTTGTTCTTCAAGGACACAAAATAGGAGAACTTGCAACTTAAATATGATATGCTTTCGACATTTAACTTGAATTATCTTTTGAATGAGAATCTGATGATAATTTCTAACATATTTCATAGCTGTTTATAATCTCCCCCTTATGCTAGGAAAATTAACATACATCTTTCATTTTATTTGAGAAATCCATCTTTGTGCATCATGGTATATTCATTAATCGTATACCGCACATTAAAACTATTAGATGGAATAGCTGATTCCTGACCTTAAACCAATTAAGAAGGAAGAAATAATCGCAATTTATTGATCTAATGCATACAAGTGTTATTGTATGCAACATATCATATTTCAGAGCAACACCATGACATGTGCTTTTGATTTAGTAAATTTCAGATTTACTATTGCATGAATAAATTTCAGATTTACTACTTTAAAAGTAGATTTTAAAATAACTCTTCTCAGTTATTCTGCCTCATTCGGAGGTGAGTTATAATACTATCATAATCAAGTGCACGTTTGAATTAATAAGCTTCTCATTCCCTAGGAATGAAATATAATTGTGTCTTAAGCCTATCAAATTATGATAGCTTATAGCCTCTTTTAAGATATTGCTAATTTAGGAGAAAATCAAGACATACATATAGTTGTAAAGAAATTTTCTCTAACATATATTATAATCATAATAAGCATGTGAAAATATTATCACTTTTGTAATTATTATCATATTGTCCCTCCACGCTTATATTCGTACGTTGAATCACTTGTCTTCTTTCAGACATATTAAGCATTGCTACCACATCACTTCAGGGAATGACGCATATTCAGACATGTTTCTTTCATGACTTTTCACAAAAATACATTATTTTGCCTTAACCATCATTATATCAATAATATGGTGCATTAAGATTCAAACTCGATGCCTTATCCATATAAAGCGTCTTGGGCAACAAATCGATGAGGTTTGAACCCAACATCTTATTTTCATAGTGTATGCATTCATATCGTGCTTTTGGGAGGATGACCATTTTCAAGTGGTCAAATATTTCTTTTAGGCTATTCCATAAAACAAGTGGATCCTTAGTAGTAAGATATTCAATTTTCAAAATTTCATCAAGATGATGACGTAAGAAAATCATAGCCTTAGCACGATTTTGATTAGATGCTATATTTTCTTTGTTTATGGCGTCTCCAAGACCCATAACATCTAAGTGGATTTCAGCATCCAATACCCATGAGAGGTAGTTCTTGCTCGAGGCAACGAACTCAAATTTTGTAAGATTATTAGTCATATGAAAAGAAATAAAATAATACCTTAGCCTTCAAATTTAAGCCGGTAGAGTCTCGTGCTGATAACGTGTTATAAAATATAAAATAAGAACAAGAAGAATAAAGAGAGAAGAGAGCAGAATTCTTTATTTCTCATGAGCATTCTTGATGAGTTGAATTACAATGAAGAAACCTCCTTTATTTATAGGGAAAACTAACAATGGGGTTTCTAACTTTTCCATAAATAGACATTGACTATATAAGGTAAAGTAGACACTCACCATCTATTGTAATATATTTATAACATATCTCAATTTTTTATCACTAAATTAAAAATAAATATTTTCATATAGTCGAATTGTTCAAACTTATTTTGAAGTTTTTTATTAACAAAATATACTTTTTACTATAAATACTCAAAAAATATATATGTACAACCTACTATTATTGAAAAATGAGGCCCTCAAATGTTTGTGGCCTAAAGCCCCTGTCTTACTTGCTTTATGTAAGAGCCAGCACTGGTCGCGATCGACTGAGTTAACTCGGCCGGTGGTACTAATTGACTCTCAAGACAATGGTGTACAACTCGTGCACACATTAATGGCATACAGAAGCTATTCAACAAGAGAAGATGAAATTAGCTGAAGCTTTGTTGAAGCAAATTGGGTTCTTAGTTGTTTCATAAGTTGGGGCAATGAGAAAAGTAGCTACGTATTTTCATCGGAAAAGGCATACAACCACAACTTCTAGTACTAAAAATTTAAATTTTCAGTCTTCAATCAAAAGCTAAATTGATTGAGCCAAAATTGAATACCTTTTTATATAGTAGAAAATCAATTTTTGGAGTATAAAAATAAACTTGTGAGATCCAAAAAAAAATTACACGTTAATGGTGACATGGCATGGCCACATGGCTTTTTTTTCCTAGGTGGCATGCTTGGTGGAATTCTGTTAAGGGGAGGGATATTTTTGAGCCAAATATTTAATGGAGGGGTATTTTTGAGCCAAAAAACTAACGAGGGATATTTTTGATCTATTTCAGATAGTTCAGGGGTATTTTTGACCATTTTTCGTATTTTATATGGTAAATGGTAATTAGTACATAAGCTTTAATTAGGGGGAAGTGTAGGAATAAAATTATGATTATATTGCAAATATAAAGAGGTAGGGGAGACCTTTCTTTATTTAGAATATGACTCGAAAGGAATCCAAAAGATGAAACGGGTAGGTAAAATTATACACATGGAAAATTAGACAAGTGTACCTCTATGTCTTTATTTCTCTCTCTGTCAAGCCATCAAAGCCAAGATAATGGAAAAGTTTTTACGAACTTTCTTTCATAGGCACAAGTTGTAATCAAAGTTGTTTTCAAAGATTTGAGGAGTTTTGTGGTGGTGGGTGGTTGCACAACAAAAGAAGAAAAATCCAAGCAGGAGATGAACAATAGTAAATCATATAGCAAAAGAAGAAGAACAAAAGGTGAATAAACAACAACCTTCCTCACTATATTAACTCTACATCATATTGTTGCCAAAACTTGAACCACAAGGTTTGAGAATGAGATAGGAGTCTCATAATATATTTAGTCTGTATAAGAAATTTGTATATAATCAGTTCACTTTTAGTTGTTATAACAGAAAATCTATCTTATTTCAAAATTACAAATCTTATATTTTAAGAAAACCTGTATATAAATATCCTTAAGGTAATACATATTGCAAAAGACCTTTATACATCGATGATATATATAAAATTATTTAAGGTCTTTAAACAAATTGTGAAAACAGATATAAAAGAGAGAAGCGGAAGGTGAACCAAAGCACAGGAGCAACTACCACATAACACCCCACACTCAATTTTCTCCCTTCATATTTCCTAAGTTTCTTCTTTTTCTTCCTTTTTATTATTCTACTCTCCCTCAGTTCATCTTTACTCATTCAATATATTAAATATAATTATTCAATTTTACTTATCTAATTTGAAAAATCAAAAATTAATTTATCATTATGAATTTATTTTACCTTGTTATTAATTATAGTCATTACCATTGTACACATTAAAATTTTGTGCACTCTACAAAAGAGTTTAATTTTTGTTAGAGTTCTTGGGCTACTTTACGCTTGGTGACCACTCTACTTAAACCCTAAATTACGCGGGCAAATATCTCTTTAAAAAGGCATCTCCGAGATCCACAAATTCATGAGATATTCATAATGAAGTCAAATATCTCTATAATTCCATAAACTCATGAAATATTACAAAAGGATCAAAATATCTCTTCTTGATCAAATACATCAAGAAGAAAATCCACAAATCTCCATGAAAGGAGATCAAATCCAAAAATTTCTATGTTTGAAAAATACGTCACTAACGCCCTCATACTACGGATAAAATTCATATCAAATCCAAATATTTCTATGTTCGAGTAATACGCCACTAACGGCCCTCGAATTACAAAGAAATTCATATTAAATCCAAATATTCCTACATTGACAGCCCGCGAATCACAGAGAAATTCATATCAAATTCAAATATTCCTACATTCGAGAAATACGCTATTAACGGCCCTCGAATAATGGAGAAAATCAAGAGAAAAGAATCAAAGGAGGAACAAATTAATCCACGTCGTTTATCAATACAAATTGTTGTTTCTTTATATTTTGTTTGTGGTTGAAATTTATTTTTTTTGAATTAAATTATATTGCAAACAACTATATTTCTCAAAGCATTAAATTTACAATATTTCAAAGGGTGTTATAGTAAAACTTCTCTTTTATTTATTGTTTCTTTGTGTTGTATTAAATTAAACATGAACAAGTCAAAATAGAGTAACTAAGAGAGTAACTAGTACTATGTTTCTAGAAACTCTAGCAACATACCCACAAACTCAATCTCTCTCTCTCTCCATTTTGCTTGCATGCTAGAGTACCAATATAATGAGAAAGACTCCCCCACCTCCAACCATACCTTATGATTTAACTCTTGTTTGTATTAATTAGTAAATATGTAAACCAAAAGTACATCGCACAATTTTCACCAAATGCTCGCTACAAGCCTACAACGAATGGTGCAAAGAGTTTATAACTTCCATACATTAATGGTGTAAAAGAACTATATTATGACTTCATTAGTTCATTTAAATTACAAAAGATAACTATACGTAACTCTATATTCATAGAAGTTGAAATTAATAGCCTGAAAAAATACATGCTACAACACGTTAATCTATAGAAAAGTGGAATAAGTAACCTAGAAAATAATTAAAACGTACCTACTACAATACATTAAAATATGTGGACTATATAGAAACTTAACTCTCAGAATATATAAGTTAAATCTAAGAAAACTCCACCTGCGGTCAATTTGTTTTTGGAATTTCCTTCTTCCACATATATATCATGCGTTAGCAGTAACAAAAAGATTAAAGTTAGCACAATTTGATTGATGATATACTTTCTTTTGTGATCTGTGGAGCAAAAAGTTTAGAAACTAAATCCGATAAGGTTGTTAGTTCAATAATAATTTTATAATATGTTGGTAGTCTACGGGGAAAGTTAATTATTCTGGTGCATGTTGCCTGTATGGTTGGGTTTGGTATATGGTTAGCTGAATTATTAATAACAGGTTATTTAGAGTTTGGACAGAAACGAAAAAGAGAGACAAATTAAATCAGATCACACTCCCAGCCCCTTTGTCCTTGTTAACCACAAATTTAAAAATTCATCACACCTTACCTGCATAGTTAATGACTTGTCAATTTCGTTCCTTTTATTATGACTGTCAGGGGCCATTTGGTGTAAGGTATAATAGAATATAATCTCGGAATAAGTTTTTAGTATTCTTAGGGATCTTTTGGTATGTGGGATAAGAAAGGATAATTTCAGAGTAATTTTTTAGTACCCTTTAATTCATTATTTGGTAACAAAGTGTGGGATAACTTATCCGAGTACTAATGATTAGTACTGAAATAAGGTATTCCTACCTTTGGATGGTATAGTAATACTGAAATAAAATGTGTAAAAGGACAAAAATTATCCTCCTTAAACCCTCTTTTATATATCACTTTTCACATTCACATATTTTCCCATAATTTTTAATATCATTTTCTTCAATACTCATTATTGTTTTGATAATATATTTTTTCATTAAAAAATTACGCTAAAAATATAATTTTTACTTATGAATATATTATACATCGAATTTCTTTGCTTATTTTTATAATTTGATTTCTTTTATGAAAATATTGACTTCACTACTTAATTACATATTTTTAATTAAATAGTCTTTTTATTACTTAAAGAAATTTAAATTTTATATATCAACTAAAATAAAGATAACTTTAATATTTTACAATATAAAAGTGATATGTATTTAAATAAAGTGACAGAAACAATAAATTAGTCTCTTTTATTTTAACAAATTTTAGATGAAAGTTTTATTTTATAAAAGCACACAGCACAATCATGAGAATGAACACACAAATATATTTAAGCTAAATAAGATCAAAATTTTATTTTTAAGAATTCATAAACAAAGCATGCAAAGAAAATATAAGAAAAGAAAAAGCAGGGTGAAGGATATTTTGTAAACAAACAACTTATTCTTCTTAATTATGCACTGCATACTATTTTGAATATGACAAACCAAACACTCAATAAGAAATAATCATGATATAACTAATCCCATCATAACTTATCTCTGTTGTTTCGGGTATATAAAATCTGTATTTTAGTTCACTAAATTTCAACACAAGTTCAAGACTTTTCAATAACACTTATGAAGTTTTTCAATACCTTCAACACAAGTTCACTATGAATTATCAAAGAAGTGTGTTATATTATTAAGAAATAAGATAAAACAGAATAAGTCAAGTCCTTCGAATACACGAAGTGTCCTTAAGGAAATAATTTCCCTCAAGTACCCGAAGTTGCAGAATTTTCCTCCCAGGATAAAATGACTTCACAACCAGAAAGTAGCGGTACCTCAAACGTTCTGATTTTCTTCGAACTCACTCGACGGGAGATGATCATAGAGAGTTTTTAAGAAGACAAGAATTTTTTGTTGTTAAACCTGTGAAAAAATGCTGGTTTATATAGCCACGAAGCCCCCCCTTTCGAAAGGTGGCAATGGTTTATCGAAAAGATGTATCTTTTCTAAATAGTCATGTCTGTCCATTCGAAACAATGTCTTTTCTGAACATCCACAACCATCCAAACAGTCACACCCTTTTCCCGAAATAGTGTGTCTTTTACTCGAAGAGTTGTGTCTCTTCCGAGCAGCTTTCAGCAACATTTCTGCATGCTTATGTTAATGGAGGAGCAAAACTGTTGCGTTTTTCCTGTGGATTTTTGGACTGAATTTTTTCCCAAGTTTCAAATTAACTTTGTCCAAAAAGATCAATCTCAACGATCGATCATTATCCAAATCCAAATTCGAAGCCGAGCCGAGCGAGCAACGACGACGATGGCGACGGCGCGAGGCACCTCTTAGTTCTTGCCTCGCTTACCAAGTGGAGATATGTCACTACAAAAAACGGATAAAATTGTGGGGATTAATTTTAAGGTTTGCGGAGGTTTTAAACCCCCGCAAATTATAATTCCGACGGTTCTTAAAACCCCCCACAATACGAGCCGTCACAAACAAGTTGTGACAGCTTTTTTTCGACAGCCATAATTAATTTACGGCGATTATTTTGCGACGGTCGACCTCGTTATTCTAAATTTAATTTTTTTATAATAAATGTTTATTTAAAAATTGTGGGGGTTTAAAACCTCCGCAATTTCTTTTAAAAAAAAAATTAGTAGAACCCATCAATTTTCAATAACAAATTATAAATTCTAATTTTAAATCAAATTTAATTCTTCCTTTAGGCATAGCCTACAATCCAATATTTATTTAATTCATATATTATTACACAACAAGACTAATTTAACTTTGTAATTCACAAGCATGTCAAAAATATATTGAATATTAAACTTCATAATTAAATTTTCAATATTAGCATATTCAAACTCCAATTTTTAACATTAAATAGTATGTTCAAATTCCAAAATCAAATATAAACACAAAATCTTCAATATTTTAAGATTCGCACCAATCATACAATTACATGCATCATCAAAAAAGAAATCCATTGGCCGCACTAACGAAATCAACGACTGTCATTAGGTTCACTATCATCACGTGGCCTCCTTGCATCCATGGGCAAAATGGGTCCACTAGCTGTATCACTTGGCTACATAAAAATGCAAAGTATAAAAACCAATCAGATCACGCATTCATTTGTTAGCATGATTGAAGATTCACACAAACTTCAGAACAATACATTGAGTTTTAAGTAACAAGTTAATAAGCCAAGAATACTAAATGAAATAAGATAAGTTAACAAAGGGTAGAAAAATCTCATATTTTATCCTTTGCCAGAACTTCACAACTCCGTTACATATGAATGACGATTACTAGTTAGAACTTATGACACTCTTTTCTAGGTTCATACTTTACTTTCATAATTTTGCGTATACTTTACCATTCCTAGACCGCACTTGTGGGATTACACTAGGTATGTTGTTTGTTTCAAACCATTCTGGTGAGCCACCAAAAGTTGAAGGAATTTTATAAGTGAAGTCCGAGTCCCGGAGTTAATATCTGCATATTGAGGACACCAATGCCACTGAAACTAAGTAATGTAGACAAAAGTTAACCATGAGAGAAAGAGAGAGAGCATTTTTTACTTTTTGGTCTAGAATGATGCCAAAGGCAGTAGAAGTTGCCCCCTCAACGTCATATATACCTATGGCAATCTTCATAAGAAAAAATTTACAGAAGCGAGAGACACAAAATGGACAGCTTAAATTTGCAAAACTAGAATCAGAAGAAAACCATATGCTCTCCTAGTAACCTGGGCAGGATCCAAAGAGTTCCTATGGAGATGCTCATTCTCATACTTTCCATCATCGAAGCCATATGAGCTGAGAGTTTGCAATAGCTTATTAAGAATAGAACTTGTGTAAGACGCAGATGTGAAAATTGATACACGCAAAACAAATGGTTGTCCTCGAATTACAAAGTTCAAATCAAGTCCCATATGACATCAACCTATGGGGTGACTAACATTTAGGATACAAATCAGCCAAATACTATATCGGTTTGATTCTTTTTAGTGAGTTTAAGATCCTGAGAGAAGACCAAACAACAGAGAATTTTATCCATGTCAGAACACTTCTATATGCAGTATATAATTCATAAAGTCCACACGAGCTCAATGTGATATTTACCAAAATACCTCATCTATATCCGCCGTCCACATTCCTTTTTGTGGTAGTCGAAAACAACATCCATTTTCCAACATTATATATATTTTACAGCTGGTACAACAATAACTGAAAGCCACATGGAACTGACTTTTATACTTTTAAAACAATTTTTTACTTTTTATAAGGACCTTTTATCCTTAAAAAACAAAAGTAACTTATCAGTCTTACACAACATTTTTATAGTTATCTCTGTGTCATGTATTTAAGGAACCCTTCTTAATAGACAAAATATTTCTATTATGTCAATGCAACCATTCATGACTTTAAAATGATTAAGTTTAGTCACTTGAGCTTTCTTAACAACCACAATAGCTTAAGATAGCATATTCTATCTGTAACAACAGATCTAACTTAACTTCCCTAGATCCCAAAGACCCAAAAGAATGCAGCATATTCTATCTGTAACAACAGATCTAACTTAACTTCCCTAGATCCCAAAGACCCAAAAGAATGCAGCTCAATGAATTACTGGGATAGATACATGATTTATTCTCAAAATTATTACTTTGTGACAGTAGCTACTACACGACACAGTCAGCATAAGAGCTTTTAACATCATAAGACAACTAATTTTAGGACATGAGTTCACCAATAAGCAAAAAAACAATCAAGGGGATTACATACACCTTCCCAATTATTTGTTGATCCAACCTAGAAGGATATCAGTTGTGCGTCCCTTTTCAATGGCGAGTATTTCACTATTTTCTTGTTTTGGATCCCACCCATTACCAACAAACTTCTTGGGAGGGCCCCAGAGAAGCATAGGGTAATACTTCACAGAGAACTTATCATAAAGATTAGAATTTATCTATGCTGTTAAAAAAACGAATATGAGAACCAGACAGTATTTATCAATATATATGTGTGGGCAGAGAGATCAAATAAACTCAGATAACCTATATTTCTGAATGGACGATAGACAGAGGATAGAAGATCAAGAGTCATAATGACACATAAAATTGTAATCGGGACAAAACTTTATGCTTTTCTTCATCTTTTACACTCTTTAAAGTGTATCAGCAACCAAGAAAATCTTTCCAAAAAATGGGGTTCACTATGGGTCTCAACTTGCTTCTATTGGTAGCTATGGTGGCTACCAATATTCTTTCTTTGTATCACCTTTCTTCCAACATCCAATCCAAGCCCCTTATTGCTCTACCTTCTTCATCAGCTTTAGACCATACGCGCCACCATTAACCACCTCACGCACCTTTCACCCTCCCTCCATCTGGAAAGAAATCTACAGTTAGCATCCCTTCTGACCTCCTTCTTTACACTCATCTATCACCTATGTATTCTAGAATATTAAGGTGATTCTAACACTTCCGTCAAGCTGGTGCATAAAATAATAATATGTAGCAAGCTTGCAACATATATATATATATATATATATATATATAACTTGTTATGCGACCGGCTAGGGACTTTTTTTTTTTGGTAACTATTTTATGTTTATCTTAATTATAAAGGTCTTCTACCATAGTTTTAAAAGTATCTATGCGACCGGCTAGGGACTTTTTTTTTTTGGTAACTATTTTATGTTTATCTTAATTATAAAGGTCTTCTACCATAGTTTTAAAAGTATCCAGCATCATGCAATACAGAGAGAACTATAAGAAAAACTTAATCTATAGCATGAATTTATCAAAGATATTTTGGTATAAGCACAGAAATCACTGAAAATCTCTAGAGCTTCCAGGCCAACACGAACTAGAGCAGAAATTTTTGTATCTTCATTCACATGATTTGATACGTATCCAAAATCGAATACTTTTATGTTTAATTCCTGCATCAAGCCAAACCAATGGAATAACGTGTAAATATCTTCAGATATCTAAAGGAAATAAAGAATAAAGAAAACAACCAAGGATTCAAATTCACGTCATCTATCAAAATACATGCAGTAGTAACGCTGCCAACTGCAATCCCATTCATGTGCAACCATGAGAAGAGATCTGCGAGTTGGGTTGCCACTTTCAACCGCTTATCCCACCCAAAGTCATCTGCAAATGAGAAAAAGAAAACATAAAGGATGCGCTAGAAAGAAGCACACAAAAGTCGGACAGATCGAACAATCATTCAACATAATACTCGAGGTAGTAAGTACCATCTAGAAGCATATTCGACTAGACTCTAGTGAACTCTGCATCATAGACAACGGCCAGCCTCCTATCAAAATAGCACTTATACAACTTCACCAAATTTGGATGCGTATTTACTCTTTCATTTGTTAATAACTCGATCTCATCCTACAGAAGACCCTCTGACATCATTAGACCAATAAAAAAAATAGAGAAAGAAAAAAAATTCCAAGCTATCTCGCAAATATACACAAAATTTATATAGACGTGAAGCATTCTCAAGTTTTATAGGAAGGAGATAATCCCATGTCTTTACAATAGCAGGTCGGCTTACAGATCCTTCAATAATGGTGCCACGGAACAGTCTTCATATAAGAGTATTTTGGATTAAAGAATCCTTGGAATTAGTAATACTGTTCAACTCGGCGTAGCTGCAATGCTTCACCTCACCATCTACGACTGGCTCAATGGAGAAACGACAGAAATAGAAGTCCTATCAATTGGAAGAAGGCAATCACCTGGGAGCTATAGTAGAAGGCAATAGCCGAAACAGAAGGCAACGGCCAACAACCGGAGACACCGGAGTAGAGAGTAGCCTATCAATGGTCTATGGTACCCTAATTTTGCGGGAAAATGAGAGAGAAAAATATTTTGGGGGAAATATTTCGATGGATATTGGGGAAAAAAATGGGGAAATACTTTTTGATTTGGCGCCATTTTTTTTGGATGGATAGCGAGGGTTAAAAATCCCGCAAATATATAATTTTTAGTGGCACATTTTTAACCCTCACAATTCATATAATTTTATGGAGGTTAAAATAATCCCTGTAAATAACCCTGCAATTTGACCTATTTTTTGTAGTGTGTTTCTCAATATAAACACATAAAAGTTTCTTTCTCCCACCAGTGTGGGAGAATTTAGTAAACTTTCCTTATTTTGAGCACACTTTTTATTTTAGTGTAGACTCACTTCTCCCTCTACTATTTTTCCTTCATTTTTCATTCACATATTCAACTTAAACCCAACAATCCCCACATGAATGGGGAATGACCATCTTTATAAAATTTTACGGACAAGTATGTGATCATTAAGTAAAGACTGATTGCATCTGGATAAGTGAATTTTCCTTTGAACTTTTCGTAGTGAACATGCATCGGATGCACTCAGTCAATTGATAGATTTGATATCTTTGAACCGTCAATCTTTATGTACACCTAGATAATATATGTCACACAACCAATCTTTTACCGTTTATGGTTTTCACGATTTTATTCGTTTCAACCATGAACACGTCCCGATTTCATAAGAGCTTAGAGAATAGGCCTTTACTGACATTCTCGTTGAAGCAGCTTCCACTTCTCTCTCATATAGGTGATTTTTAAACTTTCAATCCTATAGATTAAACTATTTGGTCAAATCTGCCAAATTTAGATAATCATTAAAAGACTACACACCATAAGTCTTATCCTTATTTACTAACCATTGTCTACATCATGAGAATGGGTTGGGTATATTGATAATGTTGAATCTGCCAGACACAACTTTGTTTGATCTCCTTGAACCTAGCTTTTAGGATCTCCAGTCTGCTAGGTAGAGTTACGGTCATGCTGACTTGTCCTAAGCTGTAAACCTATTTCCTTGGATGTTCTCTCAACTCTTTCTCTAGATAAGCTTTTTGTTAGTGGATCTGACACATTATCCTTTGATCTCACATAGTTAATAGTGATAATTCCACTAGAGAGAAATTCTCTAACGGTATTATGTCTCTATCTTATGTGACGAGATTTAGCATTGTACATCATGATCCCGCCATACCTATTGTCACTTGACTATCATAGTGTATACATACTGGTGCCACTGGTTTGGGCCAATAAAGAATATCTTCCAAGAAATTTCGGAGCCATTCTGCTTCTTCACCGGCTTAATCCAATGCGATAAACTCAAATTTTATTGTGGATCGAGCAATACATGTCTGCTTGGATGATTTCCAAGAGACTGCTCCTCCACCTATAGTAAATACATATCCACTCGTAGATTTTACTTCATTCGATTCAGTGATCCAATTCGCATCACTATATCCTTCAAGTACTGTGGGATATTTATTATAATGCAAAGCATAGTCTTGAGTATATTTAAGATACCCCAAAACTCTTTTCATTGCCATCTAATGAGTTTTATTGGTATTACTCCTGTACCGACTTAACTTACTAATAGTACATGCTATGTCTGGTTGCGTATGATTTATGATATACATTAGACATCCTAACACCCTTGCGTATTCCAACTGTGAGTCACTTTCACCCTCATTCTTTTAAAGTGCAAAGCTCACGTCCAATGGATCTTGGCAATTCCAAATTCCAAATACTTGAATTTGTCAAGCACCTTTTCGATATAATGAGACTATGACAATGCCAACCCTTGTGGAGTTCTATGAATTCTTGTTCCCCAGATCATATTCGCAACTCCGAGGTCTTTCATATCAAACTTGCCCTCGAGCATTCATTTCGTAATATTTATGTCAGAAATATCTCTGTTGATGATCAACATATCATCCACATACAAACAAACAATGATCTTATGATTTGGAGTGTCTTTAATGTAAACACATTTATCAGATTCGTTTATCTTAAACCCGTTTGTCAGCATGGTTTGGTCAAACTTTGCATGCAACTATTTAGGTGCTTGTTTTAGTCCATAAAGTGACTTAACAAGTTTACACACCTTATTTTCATTTCCTGGAATCACAAAACCCTCAGGCTGTTCCATGTAAATTTCTTCCTCTAGTTCTTCATTTAGGAATGTTGTTTTCACATCCATTTGATGAATTTCAAGACTATATACCGCCGCCAAGGCAATTAACATCTGAATTGATGTTATCCTCGTTATAAGCGAGTATGTATCAAAGTAATCAGGGCCTTTCTTCGATTTAAAAACTTTTACTACAAGTCTTGCCTTGTATTTGTCAATAGTACCATCCACTTTAATTTTTCTTTTGAAGATCTATTTAGAACCTAAAGGTTTATTTTCTGAAGGAAGATCAACCAATTTCCTGAAGGAAGATCAACCAACTCCCATGTATGATTGCTTAAGATTGAATCAATCTCACTATTGACTGTCTCTTTCTAAAAGGATGAGTCTGAAGACATCATTACTTCTTTAAATATTTGAGGTTCATTTTTTAAGAGAAATGTTACAAAATTCGATCCAAACGAAGTTGACGTTCTTTGATGTGTACTACGTCTTAGATTCTCATCATTATATACATCCTCACTTGGTTCATCTCGAGGTTGTTTAGACCCTCCACTAGACTATTCATGTCTAGTTTTATACGGATAAATGTGTTCAAAGAATTTAGCATTATCTAATTCAATTACCATATTTTTAGTGATATCAAGATGTTCAGATTTATGAACCAAAAATCGACATACTTTTCTACTTTTAGCATATTCTATGAACATGCAATCCACTATCTTATGTCCTATTTTCACCCTTTTAGGCATAGGAACTTAGACTTTCGTTAGACACCCCCACACTTTGAAATATTTCAAGTTGGGTTTCTTTCATTTCCATTTCATATGAAATTGATAGTGTCTTACTGTGGGACACTCTATTGAGTATTCGGTTAGCTGTAAGGATAGCTTTCCCCTAAAAGTTTTGCAGTGAATCTGAACTTATAAGTAAGACATTCATTATTTTCTTTAATGTTTGATTTTTTTTTTGCAATTTCATTAGATTAAGGTGAATACGGGGCCGTAGTTTGATGGACAATTTCATTCTCTACACATATTTCCGCAAAGGGAGATTCATATTCTCCGCCCCTATTGTTTCTTATCGTTTTGATCTTTTTCTCTAACTGATTTTAAAATTCAGTTTTATATTGCCTAAATGCCTCTATTGTTTTATCCTTACTGTTTAGAAAATAGACATAACAGTATCTAGTGCAATCGTTAATAAAAGTTATAAAATATTTTTTTCCACTACGAGATATTGTTGACTTCATATCATAAATGTCAGTGTGGATTAAGTCTAAGGGATTGAAATCATTTCAACGGACTTATACGAATGCTTAGCATACTTTGATTCCATACACGTTTGACATTTTGATTTATTGCACTTAAAGTTTGGCAAAACTTCTAAGTTAATCAGTTTTCACAATGTTTTATAATTGACATGTCTCAATCGTTCATGCCACAAATCATTAGACTCAAACAAGTAAAAAGAAACTAAATTTTTATTGATTTCAACATGCATTAGATTCATTTTGAATAGGCCCTCAGTGAGGTAGCCTTTTCCTATGTACACTTCTCCTTTACTAAGTATAATTTTTTCAGAATTAAATACATATTTTAATCCATTTTTATCAAGAAGTGATACAGAAATCAAGTTCTTCCATAACTTCGGTACATACAGGACATTGTTCAAAGTCAACACTTTGCCAGATGTCATTTTCAGGCAAACTTTTCTTGTTCCTTCAACTTTTGCTATTGCGGAGTTTGCCATATAGATCTTCTCTGTGTCTTAAGACGAAGCAAATGTAGCAAACAAATCCTTATTTGCACAAATGTGGCGGTTGACACCGAAATCCATCCACCATTCTCAAGAATTTCTCACCAAGTTGCATTCAGATAATATGTCACACAGATCGTCCATTTATTTCTTGGATTCAGCCATATTTGCTTGGTCCTTCTTTTTGCCTTTCTTTGGGGCATGACAATTTGTTGACTTGTGGCCAATCTTGTCACAATTAAAGCATTTTCACTTGAATTTCTTCTTAGGTTGATTGCTTTTCTGTCCAACTTTCTTTTATTTTTTTGAGTTGTTGTGGTCATCTTCTACAATATTTGCTCCATTCATTGCAGAATTTCTTTTCAAACTTCTTTCCACGACTTTGTTGTCTTCTTTAATGCGCAGTCTAACTTTGAGATCTTTGACTATCTTCTTCTTTCGTTTATGTTTCAAGTAGTTTTTGAAGTCCTTCCACATAGATGGCAACTTCTCTATTATAGCCGCAACGTGAAACGCCTCGTTCAGAACCAAACCTATAATAAAGTTCTTGTGAACATTAAAAATATTTTTAATATGTTCAACTAAGGTATTTACTAAACTCATACCTTCCGCAAGAAGATCATGAATGATAACTTGCAGTTCCTGTACTTGAGATACAACAGACTTGTTGTTAATCATTTTAAACTTAAGGAATCTTGCACCAAATAACTTCTTGGTTCCAGCATCCTCAGTCTTATATTTGCTTTCCAACGTACTCCACAACTCTTTTGACATTTTCATTCCACTATACACGTCGTATAGGTCATCTTAGAAGCCACTTAGAATGTAATTCTTGCATAGGAAATCAGAGTGTTTCCACTCCTCCATAACGATAAGTTTCTCCTGGTCCGAAGTTCTTTCGAGCACCTCTGGAGCTTCTTCATATATAAATCATTAAAGACACAACATTGTAAGGTAGAAGAAGATCTTCTGTTGCCACCTTTTAAAATCAATACCTATGAATTTTTTGGGTTTCTCCGTTGGTGTTATTTCCCGTGGAACACTCGTACAACTCGTTGTGGCAATATTAGTTTCTGCCATAATCGTCCCAGCATCATTCATATGACTGTTAGTAGTCATTTTTCTGTCACAAAAAGACGGTCAACTTTAGTATATCGAAATACTACTAATAAAGTTGTAGCAACTTTAAACACCTCTTGTTTCTAGTTTAACGATGAAGTTTTTATGACTTCCAATCGTTAACCGAGTGACCTTTAACTTGTGATGAAGTTTTTATGACTTCAAATCACTTGTTAAGTTCAAACGGAGTAGAAATCATAAAACTTTAATCTCCAGAAACCAAACAATACAGATTCTAGTTTATTTCCTTAAGATTGTTGTTTCGGGTATATAAAATTTGTATTTTAGTTCCCTAAACTTTAACACAAGTTCAAGACTTTTCAAGAACACTTATAAAGTTTTTCAACACCTTCAACACAAGTTCACTATGAACTATCAAAGAAGTGTGTTATATTATTAAGAAATAAGATAAAACAGAATAATCCAAGTCCTTCGAATTCATAAAGTGTCATTAAGGAAATAATTTTCCTCAAGTACCCGAGGTTGCAGAATTTTTTTCCCAGGATAAAATGGCTTCACAACCAGAAAGTAGTGGTATCTCAAACGTTCTGGTTTTCTTCGAACTCACTCGACGGGAGATGATCACACGGAGTTTTTAAGAAGACAAGAAGTGTTTTAATACAAAAAAATTTCGTTGTTAAACCTGTGAAAAAATGCAAGTTTATATAGCCATAAAGTGCCCCTTCCGAAAGGTGGCAATGATTTATCGAAAAGATATATCTTTTCTGAATAGTCATGTCTGTCCATGTTTTGTTGCGTTTTTCCTTAGAATTTTTGGACTGAATTTTTCCCAAGTTTCAAATAAATTTTCTCCAAAAAGATTAATCTCATCGATCAATCATTTGATAAATTCGAATTCGAAGTCGAGCCGAGCGAGCAATGACGATGGCGCGAGGCACCTCTTAGTTCTTGCCTCACTTACCAAGTGCAGATGTGTTTCTCAATATAAACACATGAAAGTTTCTTTCTCCTACCAATATTCGAAGCCAAAGCCGAGCGAGCGGCGACGGTGCGAGGCACTTCTTAGTTCTTGCCTCACTTACCAAGTGGAAATGTGTTTCTCAATATAAACACATGAAAGTTTTTTCTCCCACCAACGCGGGAGAATTTAGTAGACTTTCATCATTTTGAGCATACTTTCCATTTTAGTGTGGACTCACTTTTGCCTCCACTATTTTTTCTCCATTTTCCATTCACACATTCAACTTGAACCCAACAATCCCAAAATAATTTATCCCAACATAACGAATCTCAGCATAACTTGTCTTCAAACCAAAAGACCCCTTAATCCTTTGTTTGGTTACAAAGCGTGAGATAACATATGTGAAATAACAAAAGTAGCCCTCTATAAATCTTTTTTATACATAACTTTCACATTCATGTATATTCACATAATTTTTATTGCCATTTATAATAACATTCACAACCTTTGCTACTCGTTATTTTTTTTATAATATATTTTTCGTTAAAAATTACACTTTATTCATATATTCAGACATATACGTTGAATTTATTTGACTAATATTTATGTTTACTTATATTTTAATTTCTCTTAAATGTTCGACTCCACTAGCATTGATGAGAATGTATGATATAATGATAACGGCGATGACGATATATAGGCAATTGAAATTTAAATATTAGTATTGCTTTTGTAAGTGTTGGATGCTAACCATTAGAAATTATGAAGATAAGTTTTGTAGTCAAATGTTTAGAAAGGTTGTATGTTGCTAACTAAAAATAAATTAGTTGAGTTGAAGGCTTAGTAACATATTTTCAATTAAATAGTCTGTTAGTTACTTGAAAGTTTATATCTTATACATCAACTAAAATAAAGATAATTATAAATCAATAAAGATAATTGTAATGTTTTACAATATTATATGTGCTTAAATAAAGTGACATAAATAATAAAACACATTAATGCTTTTAACGTAATAACAATAATAATATATTAAGTATAATCCTATAAGTAAAATATGGGGAAAATGGTGTTTAAGTAGATCTTATTCCTACTTTGTGAAGATAGGTGAGTTGTTTTCGATATAGTATTTTTAATGTAATTTTTTTTGTGTGTAAAAAATTTTGTTCTATCAGTATATGTCACACAAATATATCTGGTGATAATGTTGATCCTGATAATTTTTAAAGGGAGAATACTCACAAAAATACTTGAAGTTTGACCGGATTACCAGTTGAGCATACTGAACTTTGCGGGGGTCCTATTACCCCCCCCCCCCCAAACTTTTTTTTTTGTATTTTAATGACATATATCTGCCTACTTGGACCATTGCGTGTAAGTCACACACATTGAGCACGTGAAAAGTGTTAAAAACGTTATAAACTTTTTTTTTGTCAAACAGCCCCTTAATTTTCATTATAAACCTTTATTTTATTTTTTTTCCATTAAAATACTTACATAATTATATATATACTCATCATATACACACACTCCACCTACAGTGAAGAAAGTGACCAAAGATTCAATTCCATAATCCTTCAATTCCATAATCATATATATACTCACTGTATCTTTGATCAATTACACATTCCACGTATAGTGAAGACACTGTGTTGTTGATGTAATTGAAATTGAAATTGATGGGCAGTGTTTTTTTTAAAAAAAAATTGGCTCAAATTGATGTAATTGAATTTAGTGTATTGAAGATGACCCATTTGGAGGAGGTGTGTGGTGAAATTGTGTTTAGTTTCAATTCAACAATGGAGCAACCATGGTGAATAAAATAATATGAATTGGGTGTGTTCAATGATATTGTTCGGATTAGAACTTGACAATTTTCAGTCCATTTTGATCTTTTTATCACTGTTTTTGGCCTTCTAGATCTACCTCTCTTGGAATTTTTTTTGTGTGTAGCTCCCACGTCTGTGTGTGTATGTTGTGGTTTTTTAGAGTGAATTTTCTGTGTGTGTGCATTTTCCGGTGAGGTGAGTGTTTTCCAATGATGTGTGTGTATCTGGGTGTGTGTTGTATGATCTCTGTGAGTGTGTGTGTGTATGTTTTGTGAGGTTTTCGAGAAGATGACCCATTTGGGTGTGTGTGTGATGAAATTGTGTTTAATTTCAATTCAATAATGGAGCAACCACGATGAATAAAATAATATGAACTAACTAAAAGTCAAATTTCAAGAATTAAGAAATAAGATTTTGGTGAAAAATCAAGATTTTTGTGATTACCAATGTTTTGGAATTATTTGTAGTATTACCAGTGTTGTTTGTAGGAGTAATATTGTTGTAATGGTGAAAATGATGAAAATAGAGAAGAAAGGACGCGTGTATCACACCTCCCAATGTCAAATCTGGGTATAGAGTTTCGGGGGTAATAATTCTACTTTAAAAAAGTCTAGGGGTAATAGGATCTCTGCAAAATTCAGTATGCTCCATTGAAAATTTGATTAAAGTTCAGATATTTTTGTGGGTATTATCCTAATTTTTAAAAGAAGAAATGTCTATCAGCCACTCCCACAAACCTGTCTCACCAACTCGCATCTAGAAGCAATTAGGGTGACTACCCCATCCTTCCTCCCCCCTGGATCCCTTTGAGGGAGTCTTTTTTCTATCGAGTCAAAAGCTTATATAACCCCACTTCAATTCTTAAAAAGGCAGGCTTTGATTCTCAAGCACCACCAAATTAAAGCTAAAACTTCCATTATTTCCAATATCCTTCTCTCTCTATTACCATACTACACTTCAAAGAAACAACTAAAAGAGGTACATATTGTTTCTTAAGTTGGCTAAATGGGAAGGTCACCTTGTTGTGAGAAGGCACATACAAACAAAGGAGCATGGACTAAAGAAGAAGATGAAAGACTTATTGATTACATTAGAGCTCATGGTGAAGGTTGTTGGAGGGCTCTTCCTAAAGCTGCCGGACTTCTTCGATGCGGCAAAAGTTTCCGTCTCCGGTGGATTAATTACTTGAGACCTGACCTTAAACGTGGTAACTTCACTGAAGAAGAAGATGAACTTATTATCAGACTCCATAGCCTCCTTGGGAACAAGTATGTTTAACATTTCAATCATATAATTTGCCCTACTTGTTAAATCTTGAAAGAGTTAGACACAAATTCAAATTAAAATTTGATAGGATTCAGTATTTACGCTGTAATCACTCATGAATTACCTATTATACTTTCAAAATTATGACTCTAAAATTTAATATTTCTTTTTTGAATTTTTAGTGATTTTTGTTACATGTACACTTCGTCATTCAAAATCTAAAATTATATTTTTTTTAACCGTTTAAATTTTTAGATGAAATGATTTATGTTGTTCATATGGCATCATGGATTAGTACTAATTATTTTTTTCTTTTTTTTTCCTTATAATAGGTGGTCACTTATAGCAGGAAGATTACCAGGAAGAACAGATAACGAGATAAAAAAATATTGGAACACACATATAAGACGGAAGCTTTTGAGTCGGGGTATTGATCCAACGATACATCTGTCTATCAACGAGCCTACACCGAAAGTGACAACCATTACTTTTGCTGCTGCTGCTGACAGTACAGATGATCATCATCGAGATCAAAAGATAAATATCAAAGCCGAATTTGATGAAACAAGCAACGAAGATAATAATGAAGTTCCAAAAATGTCATGTCTTCCTGACTTGAATCTTGAGCTCAGAATTAGTCCTCCACATCATCAACAACTGGATCATCATCATCAAAGATCAAATTCTTTATGTTTTACATGTGGTTTGGGAATACAAAACAGTAAAGATTGCAGTTGCAATAATACTAATGGAATTGGATGCAGCAATAATATTGTAAGTGTGAACATCGTAACAGGTTATGACTTTTTAGGGTTGAAGACTAATGGTCTATTGGACTATAGAACTTTGGAAACTAAGTGAATGAATCCGTATTTAATATGATGATCTTAATTTGATGTATATGTAGAAAAAAGTACAAGAATGTCAAGAGAGAGTTGAGAATATTACTATTCTAGCTAATTTCTCTTGGTTGTAAACTTTTACTATATAATTACATTTAGTTCAAAGCTCTAAAAATAGTGTAGACGTGTACGCTCATTGTTGTATTCGTTTTCTCATTTTTTGCTTATTTCTTCTTCCTGAGAGAAGCAAAGATGAGTGATCCGCTTTTGCACACGAGAGCTATTTATTCTTCCCTCTTATTCATGTTGGGCATAGAGATTAAGAATTTCTTTCTAAAAAAAAATTAATATGTATGTAAAATATATTCAAAATATATAGAATTGAACTATATATGCACATGATTTCAAAACAAGATGAAAACTAAAAAATAGTTAAATAGAACATGTTTGAAAAATCATAAAGGAAATGAAATTAGATGTAATTATACAATCCAATTCTCAATTAGCGATTGAGAGTTGGGTGCAATTTACGCAATGCTATTATAATGTTACATTTTTAATTTCTTTTTTATTTTTTTATTTATTTTCTTTAAAATTTATTTTTTATTCCTATTATTTTTATTTCTTTTTAAATTTTAATTTTTTTTTATTTTACATTATTTATCTTTGATTTTTTTCTTCTCATTTTTCAATGTTTACTTCTTATAATTTAATATAAATATTTGTATTTTTAAAATTTTCTTCATTTAGCGCATACTCGCATTATTATTCTATTATTTGAATTAAAATATAATTTTATTATTGAATGAGATTATAGACTTTTTTTTTTGAATTATATTTACTTATTGGAATTTTATATAAAAGTATTATGTTCTTTTTTGGGGGGAAATTTTGAATTTATGTTACGTTTTATGTTTCAATTTATTTGTTTTAGTACTGTAGACTTGTTATTTCATAAAGTATGCTATGTCAAACTATGTAATTACATATAACTTTAAATCTCTTTTGGCTTTTCAAACACGTCTTTAACTATTTTTTAATTTTACCTTATTTTGAACTAAGGCATATGTATAATTTAGTGATAATATTTTTTTATAAAAAATAAAAATTACTTTAGTAAAATATTTGCACAAGCTCAATGACAATCCAAGGATGTAACTCCTGATAAATTAATTATATTTTCACAGGTTACTTCATTTTCTCACTTCTTATATATATAAAAAAAAAAAAAAAAAAAAGTTGATATCAACCGAGGTCCAGTAAGATAAAGTACCCACGATTCAACTCCTAAACAATAATTATGAAGGTCAAGATGAGATTATAAATATTTGAGGGTGGGTGATTTTCTAGCTAAAGTAAAGCGGCGAGGGGAAAAAGTGGCAAATTTGAAGGTTTTGGAGAATTTGTTCAAATGAGATGGTTTTATGGCCAAATCTTAACCATTTCATAAAGTTCAGAGGTAAGATTGAATCATTTTATATAATTCAAGAATAAATTTGACAACATTTTTTATAAAAAAAAGCTCACATATTAAAATGTTTCTGCTGTTGGACAATAAGAACAAATTTAATTTTGTGACAAAAGTGAATCTGACCTCAACTATTAAGAGAGAGCATATTTAAATTATTTTGAAAAATTTAGAGGTAAATTCAAACTTTTTTCCTTATTTGATTTCTAAAAAGAGAAAAATGACCTTTCTATAACAAACTAAAAAGAAAAGTTATCGCACATAAAATTAGGAATATATCTCATTTTTGTTTTAATAATTGTAATTTTTCTCGATTTATCTGATAATACTATCTAAAATATTTAATTAACAATAAAATAGATGATTCGATTTATTATTATTGTTGTTATTATTTCACTTATTAATAAGTGAAGCTTTTGGTCGTCCACCAAAAGGGTAACTTTGTAAATGTATGTTGTTAATAAGTGAAGCTTTTGGTCATCCACCAGCTCTTTCTTCTCCTCTTCCAACTCATGGTCCAAAAGCAACTTTTGCTTCTGCTCTTTCATCAGTTTCTCTTCTCCCATTTACCCCAAGATGTTTTCTCTTTCATCACTCTCTTCTTTATATTGCTTCTGTTTACTCCTAGGTGTTATTTGGTTATTATAGATTTTAGTTCTGAATTCGATGTTGTTTTATTATTTTCTTCATTTATATCAACGATTTTATCTGTTCTAGGTCATTTGTGGTTACTTTTTTATTTTTCTGAGTGTTGCGTGTTTGTATTTTCACTTTCTTATGTTTTCATTAAGGAATGTAAGATTTTGACTTTGATTTTTGAAATTGGAAGTTTGAGTTCAAGATCGATGGACCAAACAATTGAAAGGTTGCCAATTACACATTGGATTTTCTTTATCAGTTCAATAGAAAGAAACAAATGACTCCAATAGTGGAATATAGTCGACAATCATCTTTGGGTGACTCACACTTAAGGTAAGGAATGAACTTCTCTATTCCTACGTATTGGCAATTTTTTGATGTCTGTAGCTGCAACCCACTAGGTACGAGGTGGTACGATTTGGAGAAGCAATTGAAGGAAATCTGCTCACATAACATATGATTCTTTTGTTGTATAAGGTTTTTGTTAGTATAGTTTGGAATCTGCTTTTTTGGATATCCAATCTTTGTTTTACAGTTTGAATTCATTCATAGTTTTCTTTTGCTATGTAGTGTGATTTGGTCACTGTTCGGACAACAAAGGGATTGCTTTGAAATTCCCTTAAGAGGAATATTGCTCTACCATTTCATACAAATGTCGATCAATAAAAGGTATTAGTCCGTGAAAGGAAGGATGGTGTAACGAGAATATTGAAAGTTCTGTATAATCTGAAGTAATTTAATTTGTCTATTTTTTTAAGGTCTGATCTTCAAGTTCCAAATGATCATAGTTCATGCATGTTATATTATTTTGTGATGTATAACTTACTATTATCAGGTTAATGAGTTTAGGAGTGCAATAGAGGTGTAAAGATGGCTCACAAATTCTATGACAATGAGTTTAGCTTTCAAAAGTGAGTGCCTAACAAGATACGGATGCACAAGTCCTGAAATTTAAGATCAAAACATTGTTGTATAAGATATGACTCAAATTTTACAAATTTAATAAGCAAGAATATCAGTCACTTGATGTAACTTGAAGTTCCCCTGTATCATCCTTTTATTTTTCAGTAATTACTTGTACATATGAGTTGAAGCTAACATGATTCTTGGTCTCTCTCTAGGCGGAAGATAATTTTTTTTTGTAAGATGCTTTCGAGTATGTCTTTAGAATCTTGAAATTCTGAATATTGTTGTACTTATTCTATTACTGAAGATAACTCTTATTAATTTTTTTCCTTGTTTAGTCATCTGGTACTTATAAAAGTCATAACAAATATTTAATGATCCTTATGCTATCAAAACAGGTCATCTATTTTGATAGTCTTTGTAGGTTATATCTTGCATTGCATCCTCTTTTATATTCTTAGTAAAGCATTTCTTAATTTTCTTATTGTAACTATTGAATGTCTAATGCAGGTTGGTGTGAAGGAAAACTTTAAGTTTAAGGTGAGTGTTCAACTAGCGTAACTTGGATTAAATTGTTCCCAAATAGCTCAACTTAAACACATAGTGCTACAAGTATTTACCAGCAAATCAAATTTAGATTCGACTGACAACGACAATTGATGTCGGATGGAAGAGTTACACCATTAAATAAATATGTAGGCAACTTTGATCAGTTGGATTCAAGGTATAACGATTCTTGATGCTTAATTTTGAAGAGAGTGGAGTGGAGAGATAGTCATGATGTATGTCAGTTTATCTTTTCCTCAGTCATCAACATTTGAACCCTCGCTCGGCACAAGTAAAAGACAATTGTTGCCTTCCACCTTTAGCTTCTCTTATCATTATTCTGTTCACAAAAATGTCAGTTGGATAGAAAACGATGTCATTTTATGACTTGTGATTCCTCCTCTGAGCTTCCGCTTCATCCTTTCCCTATTGACCAGGTAAACCTACTTACTTCATTGTTTCCTTTTCTCGTTTCCTGTCTTTTCTTTTTTGTGGACGTTTCTCTGTTTAGTGAACTTATCATTTTCTTCAAGTAAAATTGATAGTTAAGTTAGTTAGATTTTGCATTTTTTGGGTAAAGTTTGAGGTTGTTTACAAGCTGAAGCTGAAGACCCTTGTTTTGCATGCAGGTATTAGCCTATGTTGCTTGAATGCGGCTATTTTACCGTCAAACCTATCTCAACACGAGACTGAGGCGGGGACGGGTGCTTTTGTCGTCTCTGATTCGATCAACCTATTTCGGAGACGTTGACCAAAATTAAAAAAAAATTGAGTGGAAACATTGAATAATTAATCGGAAACTAACCTAAAAAAATCTCGATCAACGACTACTAGAACAGAGACGACGTTGTCGATGTGCTGTCGTCGAAAATCACCGTCGACGTTGCCATAAATCATCGGAGCAGTTGTCGTACCACCTTAGGATATCAGAAATCATCATCGTACCACCTCAGGGTACCGATTTACAGTGACGGTTGTCGTACCAATTGTCGGAGCAGTTGTCGTACCAGTTGTCGGCGTTTACAGTGAAGGTTTTTTTTTATGTCAAAACTGTTTTGAAACTGTACTGGATCTTTCTTTTTGTTAATTTTAATTAATAATGAATGCTTTTACTATTAATAATAAATTAATATGTTGCCTTTGTCGGTCCCTTAGTAAGGAAAACTTATGTTGGTCAATGTATTTTATTTTGATAGTATTAATTTAAGTTCTTAATTATATTACTTTTTATTTTAGTAAATAAACATGAATTGTAATTTTGGAAAAAGTTTTTAATACAAATACTATTCCTAATTAAAAAGTAAAATCAAAAGACAAAAATAACTAAAAATAATAAATTAACTAAAATAAATAAATCCTAATCCCTATGTGTCAAGGAACATTAAATTGATTTTAATTGGGAAAAGTCTAAAATTGTCTTCATCCATAACATCATAAATAAAACGTCTGTCCAAAGAAATTTTAACTTAAAAATTTGATTATTCTCTATTAAATAACATGACATCATCTGCATCGGGTAGTCAAAAGAAAAAAGGTCCTATGAGACCAACAAAAAGTATTGGAGTAGATTTTGATGACAATCCACTGTGGAATCATGTAAAAGTAATTTCAACTGCTCCCAATGGTGGTGGAAATAGAACATGGCCATGTAACTATTATAATAAACAAGTTACTGGATCATATAATAGAGTCAAAGCATATCTGTTAAGATTATCGGGTCAAGGAGTTTAAATATGTAGCGAAGTTCAAGGTGATACATTGAGAATGTTGAAGATGGAGCACGAACAAACTGAAAAGAAAAAATCTTTGGTTCAAGTTAATGCAAGAAAAAAAGCTGATTATGTATCTCTACCGGAGGACATTGATTTACTTCAACATAAAAAAAAAAAGGAAGAGTATAGAAAGTGGAGCTATAGGAAAATCTTTTGACATCCATGAAAGAAATACCGCCGACAAATTAGCGGCTAGAATGTTCTACGCATCAGGTTTATCGTTCAATCTTGCCAATTCTCCATACTTTAAAAAATATTCAAAATTTTTAGCTGAAAATTTCATCCCCGATTATATTTCCCCATCATATAATAGGTTGGGAATAACTCTTTTAGATCAAGAAAAGACTCACATTAATAGGAAGTTGCAACCAAATAAAGATACATGGAAAAAAAATTGTCGATTTGTTCGGACGGATGGTCTGATACTAAAAGACGGCCTTTGATCAATATATTGGCATCATCTAGTGGGGGTCCAATATTTTTAAATTCAATAAATTCTAGCGGGTGCACGAAGGGTGGAGAATATATTATTAATTTGTTTCTTGAAGCAATAGAGAAAGTAGGTCCAAATAATGTTGTTCAAGTTATTACAGATAACGCAAGTAATATGAAACTTGCCGATACTATGGTGGAGGAAAAATATCCTCATATATTTTGGACTCCTTGTGTTGTTCATTGTTTGAATCTAGCTTTGAAAAGTATGTGCCAACCATCTGATAAATCATCTCACTTTGCTAATTGCCAATGGATCTTAGAGTTACTTAGTGAAGTGAGTAATTTGAAAAACTTTGTTGTGAATCATGACATGGCACATGCAATTTTTCAAAAACATTCAGATTTGTGTTTATTGAAAGTTGGTAAAACAAGATTTGCTTCATATGTTATTATGACGACTCGTATTCGCAAAGTGAAATTTTCTTTAGAGAAGATGGTCATGGATGATGAATGGAAGAATTATAAGGGGGATAAGGGAATTGGAGCCAAAACTCGTGCAGTAAAATTCTTTATAATGAATGATGAGAAGTGGGATAATATTGATTACTTTTGGAAGTTTACGGAACCTATTGTCGATATGCTTAGAGATGCTGATCTAGATGGTCCAAAATTACACCTTATTTATGATATGTGGGACTCAATAATTGAGAAGGATAAAAAAATAATTTTTGAGCATGAGGGAGAAAATCTTATTTCTGGCCAATCAAATTTTTTTAATTCCATTCATGGTGTTCTAGTGGCTAGGTGGAACAAAAAAAACACCCCTTTACATTGTATGACACATTCTTTGGTCCCCAAGTACTATCATCAATCATGGCTTCAAGGAGAAAATGAAATTCAACGGGTAGCTCCTAATGAAGATTTAGAAATTGCATCGAATAGAATAAAGTGTTTTCAAAGGTACTTTGATTCTAATCAAATGACACAAGTTTCATTGGAGTATGGAAAATTTTGTACCATGGGTGATTATTTTGGTGAGCCTCATGTGATTGATATTATGGAGTATGAAGATCTTCTTTCTTGGTGGGAAAATCATGGTGTCTCGACTCCACTTTTGCAACAGTTAGCTTACAAGTTGCTTACTCAACCGGCTTCTTCCTCTTGTTGTGAAAGAAATTGGAGCACATATTCTATGATCCACAACATCAAGAGAAATAAGTTAGCAACTTCAAGAGTCGAAGATTTAGTGTTTGTCCATTATAATCTACGATTGTTATCTCGTAAGAAAGAGAAATATATAAATGGGCCAAGCAAGTATTGGGATGTAGGTATGTCTACATTTTCTTTATTAGTTTCTCAATTATTTATTTTGAATGATAATTTTTTCTTTCTTTGTATAAAAACATTTTAATATATACTTTCTTTTTAACTTATTTAGGTGGAGATCAATTTGAAGTTGAGGATACAATTAATAATTTAACCGAGCTATCAATAGATGAACCTCAATTGGAAGGAGTGTTTTTTGATGAAGAATTTGAAGATTTGGAAGAAGTTGAAGAAGACGCAGAAGAGTAGTTAACTTAAGTAACTTGATTGTGGACATTTCTTTTTGTTCGTTAGTTTTGAATTAATGTCTTAAGTTTGGATGTTTTCTTGTGTTTGTTTAATAATCTTTATAACTCTATATTTATAATATTTAATTCTTTTTAGCCGAATCCCCGCACCCGTATCCACACTCGGATTCGGACCCCCAAATCTTAAAATTTATATTTAGACGAATCCGACTCTCAAATTCGCACTCGTCTCGAATACCCACACCCGAGTTTGAACAACATAAGTATTAGCCCCTTCAGAGAAAAAAACACTATATTTGTATGAAGCAAGATGCTTGGCACTGTTAGAGCAGGTACAACATATAAACTTTTTCATCTTCCTTTGTGATGATCGAATCAGTGAAGAAGCTAAGCATAATGGCTTAGTAATTTCCAACTTAATATTCTATAACCCATAAATTAATCTGTGCATATACCCGAATAACTCATTTCTACTGGCCACGTAACTATATATCTAGATAATATTAGAAAAAAAAATAGTTGTGGTCTTTCTGTTTTAATGATTACTTTATAAACAATTTTCTTACTATTTGATCACCTGCACAATGTGATTGGATCCCACCTATGTTAGATCCCTACAATTATCTTTGCATGAGAGTGTTATTGGTGTAATATGTGAAATAGATATTGTTGAAAACTTGAGAAGAGTAGTAAATAAATCGAATATTCTCACAAATATTATCTTTTTTATGAGTAGTGTCTATCAAAACATTCTACCTTAACCACAGTTAGTTTCTCCTGCTCATTTTTGCAGTCTCATTTAAAGAAGTAGTTCTTTGTGCAATTTGTTCTAGATCCTATAGTCATCAATGATACATCATGAGAAATATCTTTTGCTACCAGATACGGTTGCTTGGTTGCAATAGAGAAAGTGAGTTTACTTGTTTTGCTACTCTAAAACATTATCAAATAGAACTCACAATAATTGAGATCTTCACTATGTTGAGCAGGTTGAGAAATTGGAGATTGGTGCATTGGTCTTTATTAGTGGTGTAGTCAGTGTCAAAATTTTGAAATTTGAACAGTTGAGACCCGACGTGGTAATTCTCCTACATGGCTGCTGACACATTTTTCTATCTAGGAAAAATGGTGGTAGATAGAATCACTTTAACCATTTCAAAGGACTTGGAATAATGAGTTTCTACTAAATGACTTATTTTTGTATTGCCTATATATGTACAATACTGTACTATAACAATTAAACACCTGAAGATGGAGTTGGACAAAGGACTTCTACAGATAAAGGTAAATTTAGTTTTTGCCAATTATGTGCAATGTATGTTTTTTCTAGGAAGTAACCAGAGTCGTGACACTCTACATGTGTGGTCTGGTTCTTCCCAAGCCATTTTTTTTCCAATTCAATTGTTAGATACTAAAAAATAGTATGGGAACAAAATCTTTCAACCAAAGTTCGACGAAAAAAGGTACTAAGAGTCAAGAGATGTCAAAAATAGGGTATGGAGCGAGGTACGACCAATTCTCTTTGTTAATGTTCAGCTTACTGATGGTAAAATAAGGGTATTCGACTTTACGCTTTAATAAATAATAGGTAGTTACACCAACCGAGTAAGTTATTTAATGGCATACGGCCTAGGGGATTATAAGTAGTATAGAATCCACTTCATGTTTCTTGTAGCATCATTTTCCATGAATATTGGCTTAAGCACTATAGACACTCTTATGCTCACAATCAGAATATCCAAGAAGATCTTCACTTTGACATAATTTGTAGGCAGAACCGTACTTGATATGTGTGGTTATACCATTGCTGGACAATATTCCCCACAGTGATATAGAGCTAAGTTCCAAAGTTTTGGAGATAAAAAAAGCTCTCCATAATTTGAATTGCTTGGAAATAAAGCTGAAGGTTCTCCTTTCTCCCTCTCTCTTCTCTCTGTGTGTCATTTATCATCTTCGGGAAGCATTGCAGTTAATTAGCAAATATTTCTTCAGGCTCCTCACGATGCTTTGTTGCAAACTTAACCGTGAACTCTTTGAGATGTTATGAGAATACACATGTTCTGGATTGTGACAACAGCTTCATTCTACCTCTTGCTGAGCTTGTATCATCTGCAGTACTTCAGACTGTCTCAAATAAGTATTCAGTCTCCAAGTATATCTATGAATTATGCATAAACCTCATTTGTATCCAAGACATTTGACATCTTCTAAATGAATTGGTATCATGTCTCCGTTATAGGTCTAACTTAGCTCTATAAATAACCATATATTAAAACTCTAGCTTCAGCAATGCTTTTGGTAGTTGTTGCATTCTGAAGTCCTTTAAGGTCTGTTGGTTATAAATATGTGAGCATGTAATCACTGTTCATTCAAAACTCAACGTTTTGCCAACTCTTGAAACAATTTGCACTGAATTGAAATGCCCCGTTGAACTGGATTATTATATACCTTTGACTAAATTTAGCTGGGAAAGCAAAATCTAGACTATTATTTTGACTCCTCTTATCTACCTCATTTGATCTCTTATTCAGGATAGCTAGCTCCTTGTTTGAGGCATAAATTTGTTCATATCTAAATATTTTGGAGCAAACAAAGTTTATTTCGGGTTAGAGCAAATCACCATAATACTTGAAGGCATATTAACAGTAATATAATAATTTCAGAGTTTGCAGATGAAGATCAATGCTCTCATTTGTCATGTCACTCTTTTTTTCCTTTTGTGCTTCAGCTTACCAAAGGCTTTAGTTAGATCTTTCCGTAAATAAAGGGGAAATGGCTTAAGAAATATCCGAAGGACAAGCAAAGGGACTTTAATAAGCAGCAAGAAACATATCTTCTCCATTCTTGTTTCTATGTTGAACAAAAAAGAAACAAGATCCTTGCTACTACATCTCGCTCCTCATCATATTTTCTCAACCAAAAGGGGTAACCCAACAATGGGTATTTCACTAAATGGTACAAGATATAGCATGCATATGTAGTTATGAATTGTGATGGTAGAAACCATTAGGAGCAGTCTGATATTCGATAAAGCAAATTGATGATCTATTATGTTTGTTTCTAATTTTTCAATCTTGCTTTCTTCCCTTCCACAAGATATAATTCCCATAAATTATTTGACTTATTTCGATGTTATTTGAAAGTGGTATTACATTTGCTTACATGTGTATCTCCATTGCAACATGACTCTTGTTTGTCTAGCTTTAGGTTGAAGAGAAAATTAGATACATTTATAGCGTTTTAGCATAAGTATATATTTTTGGGTGATTTAATTTATCCGAAAAAATTTTCAACTTTCAGGTGATTTATCAAGGAATATTTTGTGAACAATATTGAATTCTTTGATGTTGCTGTGATTTTATGGTAAATTTAAAAGGTCTCGAGGACTTGGAAGTTGTCACACGAAAGGCTGAAACTCAAGAACGCGAAGACTGTAGTGCAGAAAATAAATTGTAGTTCTTTTTTTCAAATATTTTGACCTTGCACTTTTTAACTTACTGTACACGTCCAAATGGGGCCACTTTGTACAATGATATGTAAACATGTTCGTGCTCAGTACGGGCATAGATCATCTAGTATTATTACTATTGATAAGTTTTATCGTCGTCCTTATCTTATGTGGCCCATTGTGATGAATCTTGGATATGTGATATATGTATAATGTATGTACACGCGTCCAATTTTGAAGGCCTCAATTAGACCCATTATTTTCTCTTCATTACTTTTTTCTTTTCCCTCTTCTTTTCTACGTGTAGATTCGTTTATTCTTTCTTCTTTTTCAGGTCGAGAAAATTTATATTGGTAGTTGTATGTCTCTACGTGGGGTTGGTCATGTTGGGGGCAACTGGATAAGCAGTGATAGGATGAGAAGAAAAGAAGATTTGGCAAGGGGTTGGCAACCGATCTCCTCTGTTGTTACTTATAATAAGTTAGCATGATGTTTGTGCTAAGTTTCAGTTCAAATTAATGATAAAAAAAGATAAAATTTAATTTTAAAAAGATATAACTTAAATTATATTTTTATTTCATAGTTAATTTAATTTATTGATACGTTAATTATGTTTTATCTGATAAATTATTATGATTATTAAACAAAAATGTTATATAATTGAATAACTTTTAAAGGACTTTATTTATGAGAAAGAAAGTATGAAGGATAATTAGCAAATGTGAATAGACGTAGAATTTAATTTAAAATAAACAAATAGTGTGTCAATATGTTTTTTTTTTTAATAAAAAAATAATCATATTTGATGAATTTTTGGGGAAAAAAAAATTCTCTAGAAAAATAAGTTTTTGTAGACTTATAAAAATGACTTCGTGAAAATAGAAAAATTATATTCTGCATTTCACATTCATTGAGCTCTGCACTCTTCGATACACCTTGTCTTCGCCCCTGTCGGTAGCTTCCACCCCATATCAACCTCTCATAGTACTTAACTAAATTATATATAAATAATTTTTAAATAACATTTTATGTACATACCGAATATAAGAAAATAAGTAAGAAAATATCTAATTTTTTTAAAAAATATTTTTAAAATAATATTTTTTATTAAATATATGTATATATATATATATATATATATTTGTACAAAACACACCCAAAAAGAGAATAAGTATTATTATAAAATAATAAATGCTCTGATTGAAATGAGACTGTAACTTTAAAATTGTACAAATTTTACTAAAATGTAAAACAATAAATATGCACTCTATCTATTCAATTTATTTTACATTTTTTGATTTGGTACTTCTATTAATAATAAACTATGTAATAGGAGTTTGTTTATTCATTTCGATAATTGTATTCTGAAAGTATATGACTGGCAACTTTTATGTTGTATAGTTACTTCATGATAAGAGTAATATTAGAAGAGAATAATAAACCTCTCTTTATTTTCTAAAATAATAAGTAAAAAGAAAATTTTATTTTTAATACAAGGGTCAAGCAAAATGCAAAAGAAAGAGAAAAGGGTACTTTCTCAATTCCTTCCTACTTCTTTCTTTGGCTTGACAAATAATTTAAGAATTTAATATATTAAAAATAAAATATATGAAATTATTCTTATTAATCATATTTTAAAAATTTAAATTTGACTACTAATATTTTATGTGATTACTTGGTAATAATAATAATCATAATTTAAAAATAAATTATAAATCTTTTGTAATTTACTAAAATAAATAAGTAAAAAAAATTATTAATTTTTAATATAATAAATAAGTAAAAAAGAACAAGTAATCTAATAAGAAATAAGAAGAGATTTATAAATAATAATTAACAAAATTACTATGTATAGTTTAAATATCCAAATAAAAGTATTAAAAATAATAAATGAGGACAAATATAATAACATGTATGAAAAAATAATAAACATGTGTGGCTATTTCATTGCACCAAAAAATTTGTGAGGACTATCAAAAGGAAGGTTCTCCCTTATATATAATTATAATAATATAGGAAAGATTTTTCTTATCCTTTCCGGTCCATATTAGTAGTCATATTTCATTTTTTAAAAGTTAAAATATTTGAATTTTAGTTAATATTTTTTTTATATTGAATTAATATGAGAAAAGTTATAACTTGTAATACTTATCATATTGACTTTGAATATCTAAAGTTTAGTTGTATAATATTAATTTAATTTAATTTAATTTAATTTCAAAAATTAGTCATCGACTCTCAAAAGTTGAACAACATATCGGCAGCTAATTTAGAATAGAGAGGTATATTCATAAAATTTAATTTGTAGTAAAAACTTATATATATTATTTTTAAAATTACGATTCACTCTACTTATAATTATGTTGAGTTTTTAAAGTAATTTAATCTATATCTATATCTATAATATATTAAAAGTGTGAAAACCATTAGAAAAGTGATTTGAACTTTTTACCCTTCATTAAAAGACTCTTCTTTAGATAAAATTTTCTTTTCACTATTTTTTTAATTTATTATTTAATTATTTTTTATTATATTAACTAGACATCCCAAAATATGTAGGACTCCTAAAATATATGGTAGGAGAACGTTAAACTAGCTATGCTAAGAAGTTCAACAAAACAGTACAAAAATCCAAAACCTTAATAGTTTAGGACAATTCTCCTTTACAAATTATATATATAATACCCAATCCTCTGCGTACGTATCATATGATATATGGTTACACATTTCCTCAAACTCGGCTGCCACCTTTTCTCTACAACTGTAAGATTCTTTCTTTGACCAAAAAACAACAGAAAGAAAAAAAAAATTCTTATATTTGATTGAAAACTCTCTTGTAACGATTTTTGTGCTGTGTTGTTACTTGCTCTATAGTGTATATAATGTGTAATTAATAAGTTAATTTGTAGTAATTGAGTTGAGAACGTGATGTATATATCACGTTCAAATTTTAGCAGAGACAAAAAAAACACTAGGCGATTTCTTTCTACGTACTCTAGTTTTGGTGAATAAAGTTAACTGATAGTTATTGCAATGAGAAGTGGCAGGTATCCTGACTCGGACCATGGTCATTAAAAAAAAGTTAATTTGGAGGATGTAAACTTTTTTCTTTAGTTTCTTTGGGGATTATTATTATGTATTCTTATGTTAGTTGTTTCAGGAAGAAGCCTATTTGTTCTATATTTTTAGTCTGCGGGTGTTCAAAAATAGTCTCTCTACCCCATGAAAAGTAGGTTAAGGTCTACTATTAAAGTTTTTAGCTTTTTGGAAAGCATATGTTTACATGACTCTGTTCTGCATTTTTTTTTTTTACAATGAAGAAGTAGGTTAAGGATTGCCTATTGGGGAATATGATTGATGCTCATCTAACTTGATTCTATTGCATGTCTAGATTGATGGATGCTTGATTTTCTAACCCTCAACTTCTTCACTGTTTTTGTCAGCATAATAGAATTCAACATGTGTATGTATATATATCTTCTTTGTTTTCATTCAAAATCATTCTTTGGGTCAAAATTTTCGCTCAAACAAGAATTAGTTGGATCAAAATCAAAACTTTGTGATCACTATTATATTTATTTTTTTTAGTTTACAGGTCGTAAATGAATGTCTGTAATTTTTTGTGTAAAGGTTAGGTTTGATTGTATTGTTTTGATATCTTTATTATCTTATTATTTTATTTTAATTTATAGATACTAGATGAATGTGGGTCGGCTTTGAAAAATTCTTTAGATAAAGGCTAGGTTTAATTGTATTATCGTAATATCTCTATTAGTTTGTTATTTTGTGGTAGTTTACAGTTCGTAGATGAATCTTAATCGGGTTTGAGATTTTTTTGTGTGTAAAATTTAAGTTTAATTGTATTGTTTTGATATCACTTTTATCGCATTATCTTGTTGTAGTTTACAGGTAATAGATAAATGTTGGTCGGTTTTAAGGAATTTTTTTTATGTAAAGGTTAGGTTTAATTATATTATTTTGATATCTCTATTATCGTATTATTTTGTTATTGTTTACAAGTGGTAGATAAGTGTTAGACAACTTTGAGAAAATTTTTGTACGTAAAAATTAGATTTAATTGTATTATTTTGATATCTCTATCATTGTATTATTTTGTTGCAATTTGCAGATGGTAGATGAATACCGATCGACTTTTAAAAATATTTTTGATAAAGATTAGGTTTAATAAATAAATTCTCCATCTTTACATACTCAAAAAATATTAAATTTAATTATTATATTCATCTTTATTATTTAAATAAATATCCTATTTAATATAATATTTGAATTCATTAAAGCGAGATACACGCGCAAGACGCGTATACCTAAACTAATTGATACTACATGCGTGCATAAGCTAACAACTATCCATAACTCCACCAAGTATTATTCTAGTCATGACCTAACTAACCTGCCATTCCCCTCTAGGCTCTACTCCCTAAATTTACTTTTCTTTTCACTTCCAAAGTATTGTGGGATTTTCTACTCTGTGTTTTAAGGATTATTTGTTTTACTTTTCATCACAAAGGGGTAATGATTATAGTTCGTAGTTTTTGTGTATATATATGCAAATTGCATTTCAAATAATTAGGACAACTTCCATCATCTAAGGGTGCTAATCTGCTTACCTCCTGCTACGGACGGTCCAATGTTGATCTTTAAAATTTTTACATTATGTATAATTCTATTTTTAGTTAAAACTTTTATTTGTTTGATTGATAAATTCTAAGTTAGACATATATTATTATATTTAAATTGATGAAATTTGTATAACAATATCTTAAGTTATTAAAACTTTTATGGCACTAATAGTCAATTATATTTTTTAAATAATTTATTTTTTTAGTTACTGTGATTTATAATTTTTTTTCTTCTGTTCTACTAATTAGAAGTGACATAGTAAAATTATTATAACAAATACTTGTGAATTTTTTTTAAGTAGTCCCAATAAGGCTCAAGTTAATTTAAAATATCAAAAAATAATTTATATTTTTTAAGTAGTCACATATAAGACGTTAAGTTAATTTAAAATATCAAAAAATAATTTATCATTTTATGTCTATTTTATTTTTATTAAATATTATTAATTTTTTAATACTTAAATGACTTATAAAAATATCAAAAAATGATTTATTATTTTATATCTATTTTATCTTTATTTATTAAATATTATCAATTTTATAATACTTTTTTTTTTTGGTAACTAACATGATTTTATTAATCACCAAAGTAAACATTACAGATTAAAGCACAACTTAACAAACTCAGCTGGCTATACTCACAGAAAAGGGAAAAGACAAAGATCCTAATCAATCAACTAGAAGGGAACAAAAGACCACTCGAGGTAATAGTCAAGCTAGCTAGAAACGATAATTATGCAGAAGAGTACTGATTGTTGGTTTAGCTCTAGTAATGCAGGTGTAAGCTAATTCTTTTGCAAGGTTGTAACATGTCCTCTGTTTTCCCTCAAATATTCTGTGGTTTCTTTCAATTCAGAGAGTGTGTACACATTCAGCAAATACAAGTTTGAAGATTCTTGCTCCCTGTGATCTTCCTTTAACATTCTTTATGACTTATATTAAATAATTATGGATATAGTAAAATCACGATTGAAGCAGCTAAAACAGTTATGTCATAAATATCTATTTTCAATTTTTTATTAAATATTTTTAATTTTTTAATACGTAAATATCTTATAATAATAGGGGTAATATAGTAAAATCATAGTTGAAACAGTTAAAGAAGGCATATCAACCATGAGCAGCCTGCATCAGCTACTTCTTTGCCAATTATTATATAGGATAATATGTTGGGATAATTGAAATTATTCCGTCCTTTAATTAAACATTATAAGTTTAAACTTTGAAAATCAAGTTATTTTATTCTCCTATATAAGAAGTGGGAGTGGAGCTGCTCAAGCAGATCCCACTCCGTCTTCATGTCTGATTATCGTAATTTTATCTATTTGCTTTGTGATTTTATTATATCATTTTTAATTAATTATTATATGTCATATATGTATTAAAAATTAATAATATTTAATTAAAAAATAAAATAGATATTTATGACATGTCTGCTTCAGTTGCTTCAACCGCACTTTTACTATATCATCCCGAATTAATTATTATAACTCATCTAAGTATTAAAAAAATTAATAATATTTAATATTAAATTAACTTGACGTCTTATATGAGGTCCCCTTAATTTTTTTACGCAAGTAATTTTATAATAATTTTGCTATATAACTTCTAATTAATTATTATAAGTCATTTAAGATATGTCTGCTTTGTTGTTTCAATCATGAATTTATTATATCACCGCTAATTTATTATTATGACCATCTAAACATTGTGTCACTTAAATTGGAATAAAGTAAAAAATATTATAAATCACAATAATTAAAAAATTAAATAACTTTAAAAAATATAATAGACTATTAATGCCACAAAATTTTGGACAAAGAGAGTAACTTATATTATTTGAAAATTATATAAAGAGTATTATAAATTATAATAGTTAACAACTTAAAATATCTAAAAAATAATTAATCTGTTATATATTTAAAAAAATACATAAAAAAAAAAATCTTAATCACAATAATTAACAACTTAAAAAATTTAAAAGATATAAAATATTTGGTTGATTCTCGAAATTATATCAGTGTAACTTAAATTAAAATAGAAAAAAAGAAATTATAAATCTCAATAATTAAAAACTTAAATTATTTTTAAAATATAATTGATTATCAATGCCTCAAAAATTTGGACAAAGAGACTAACATGTATTATTTGAAAATTACATAAAGGTATTCTAAATTACAATAGTTAACTAACTTAAAATACTTTATTATATATTTGATAATTACTATTTGAAAAGTATTATAAATCACAATAGTTAACAACTGTAAATATTTAAAAAAAACATAAATTTTTTTTAATTGTCTCTCGAAATTATATATGTATGTAATATAATAAATATAACAATATAATTAAAATATTCTTATATAAATTTTCTTAATCTAAATATAATAATATATGCCTAACTAAGAATTTATCAACTAAACAAATAAATTTTTTAATTAAATAATAAAATTATATATAACGTAGAATTTGTAAAGATCAATATTGAGCCCATACATAGCACGACTTAACTAATCAGTATATATAGAAGTGTTTCATCCCCTTTAATTAGTTGGGGTAAATTTCATCCATGGTCACTTAACAATGTATCTATTACCCAAAAGTCATTTTTCTTTTATTCATGGTCACTTAACTTTGTATCTATTACGCAAAAGTTACTTTTCTTTCATTCATTTCGTCAATGGTCATTTAACTTTACTCCAACCACCACAAAAGTCATTATGACCGGATTTTACAATAATTCCATCAGAAACATGATGTGGCAACCTTAATTAGTTCTTAATTTTAATTTAAGTGAATATATAATATATTACTCATATCTTGATCCCTTTTATATATGCACAACCCAATTTTTCTTATGAATTGTTTGATGAAAGAATACCAATTTCCTAATAGATTAGATTACCTAATGAAGACTATTTTCATAAAAAAAAATTGATTGATATTTTTATGAAATAAAATTAAACTTATATATTCTTAAAATCCTCTAAAGTTGAGACATGTATTGGTAAATTATTTTTTGCACTCATATATTATGACATGTAGTTGATAAAATTATTTTTCTCCATATAAAATTGTGACATGTAGTTGATATTTTTTTTCATTCATTCTTTTCTTGTCAATTGAGTCTTTGCATTTGGTGTATCATAATAATATGATAAACTACTCTATTTACTGAGTTTGTCTTTGTATTTTTAATTGTTTGACTAATCGATTAACTCTCTTAAAAGTTTTTATTATAATATTCAATTTCTGATAAATTACATATTGTTTAATTAATTTAATTGATAAATATAAAAATTAGATATCCTATAATTTCTTTATCAATTAAAGTACTTATATTTTATAACTTTTATTAACAAAACTGTACGTTAATATAACATTATTTGTACAAATGTTGGCAATAATTATTCAATGACACAATTAAAAAGATTTTATTTTAAAACTATCTTTAACATGTTGATTTATCTTCAAAGATTTTTTTTTTTTTAAATATCATACATGTATGTGTTTTGAAGAATTTATCTTGTTTATCACTCTTTTTCGATGCACCTTTTTGGCAGATGAATGCAATATTATAAAATATTTCATAAAAATATCAACTAAATTTTTTTATGTAAATAGTCTTCATTAGATAATCTAATCTATTAATAAATTGATATTTTTCATTAAATAATCCATAAGGAAAATTGGGTTATGCACATATAAAAAAGGTTAAGATATGAGTAATATATTATAGATTTACTTAAATTAAAATTAAGAACTAATTAAGGTTGCCACATCATTTTTACGATGGAATTATTGTAAAATCCGGTCATAGTAACTTTTGTGATGATCGGAGTAAAGTTAAATAATCATGGATGAAATGAATGAAAGAAAAATGACTTTTGTATAATAGATACAAAGTTAAGTGACTGTAGTTTACCCAATTAGTTGGTCTATCCCATGCAAATACTCCATGAATGGTTCTGAATTATCTTCTTATAATTGATGTATTGCTAAAAAATAAATAGTATTTCATAATACATAATTGATCAGTAGCTTTTGTTCTTTCTGCTTCAAGTCTCATTCGATATTCTACTGATTATGATCTGTTAACTATGCGTCACGTTATAAGCTAATAGTAAGATTTTGTGATCAATTATTATCATAATTAATAACATCAGAGCTTACTTTTTGAACCTAACATTCCGCAAAAGCAGTGTTATGTTGACTTGTACTAATAGACTCCTATTATATTGGAATTACAATTTAAGAATTATTATCACGAAAAGTTCTAAGTTATAATAATAGAGAAAATTATATCAACGTTTTCATTTTTTGTAGCTCAGTAATATAACATGTATATACACTTGTTAAAGTTTGTAGAACACTTTTCTGCACTTTTTTCCGACAATAAGGATCAAAATATACAGCGGTAGTAAGTTAATGTTGAACTGAATTAAAAATTTTCGCTGAATAGACTTAAGTGATTTTGGTTCTTTAACTATTCATTTGTCATTCCTAGCCAAAATATTTACTTTTTTCAAGTATACCAATTAGTATTTGAAATATATCCACTCAAAAATTTGAATTTGCATTGTTACAGTCAAGTTAATCAATACGAAGAGTAAAATGTGTTTTATTAAAAATTTCGCTATTTATATAGCTTCAACTCGAAATATCTACTTAAAGAGTACTAGAGATATCTATTACTTGAGTCTTCCATGCATTTGTAGGATTTTAGTTTGGACCTAATTTCATGATCTTCTCATATACCACAAATTAGTTTATCTTTAAAGCATATTAGGTATGCTAATACGTCCACTAATTAAATAATTGGTTGAAAACGCAATCTAAAAGCACGTGTGACATATCCAAAACCATCCACATAGTAATATTATATTCATATTCCTCTAAGAAAAAAAAAGAAAGAAAGCAAATGAATGACCCTTCGCACAACGAAAAGGGCCAACTTTTCAACCTGTATTCCCATCTGCTTTTGCTTTTTCCATTGTTTTTTTAAAGGAATGTGTTAGGTAGACTTTAGAGAAGCTTCCATAACATATTCATTCAATTTTTTCTGATCCATCCATATTAATGTCGTTTGATCCGTTCTAAATTCGAGCTCAAATTATTTTTTTTTCCAATTTTACTATTTTTGTTTTTTTGTCTGTTTTATATCATTATATTAGTTAATGGTATAATTTAATTATTTCTTGATATTTTTAAAATATTAAATTATATATTTATTTTAACTTTTTTATCCTATTGTTTTAGTTCGTTTAAACATGCCTTTTTTTTTTTTTTAACTTTTTACGTGGCATGTTTAAGACAACAAGATCAACATATAATTTGATCCTTTTACATATTTTTAGTTTATGACCACAAAATCTAAAAACATTCGTTACTTTTTTAAGACCACAAAATTTTAAAAACATTCGTTACTTTTTCTGTAACTTTGTGCTAAGTTAAAATCAAGCAAATAAATTAAAACGAAGGGAGTAAAAATTTTTCTAAGTTAAAAATAATATTTTTCTTGGGGTATATTTTAGTCTTTTTTTTATTTTCAAATAAATGCACGCATTAAAGCTTTTCTCTTTTTAGTTTTATAGAAAGTTTTTAAAAGAAAGTCTTTTAACGATCTAAATTGATTTTTTCCTTATGTTTAATTAATTTTATAATTTTTTATCGATTAAATTTGTATTGACTAATTTTTTTTTAAAAATAATATAACATTTGATCAATATAAAAATATTTGATGCTACAGACTATTGTATGATTTATGAATAAAAAATAAAATTTTAATTAAATAATTAAAGATTTCTTGTGAGGATTAAAATATGAGTGTTCTCGTTTATTAAATTATTATTATACCACATAAAAGAAGACAACAAACTTTTGAATTAATTTTGAATTTAGTTGGATAAATAGATATTTTATAGTGTCACTGTCACTTTTTTATGACTCATCATTTTGTGTATAACATTTTAAATGCTCATATAATTGTTTAAATTTACTAAAATGGATGAGATCTTAAAAAGTCATTAAAACTTAGTTAAGGATAAAATAGACAAAATACATTAATACGAGGACTATCAAAATGAGATGTTCTTCCTTATATACAACATTAACGTTATGTAATCCTCCCTTTTCAATTTATTTATCTTATTTTTTAATATGTCTAAAAAATATCATTTTTAAAATTTAGTAACTCTTTACATCTTCTGTATTTTACCCATATATTTAAGATCAGAAAATTCAAAAAATAATCTGACACATACCTTTATTTAACATCACATGATTTATTTATTTATTTTAAAAAAACATTTGCGCCAAATTAAATTAAGAAGAAAAATAAATTAAAGTATAACTTGCAGTTATAGATATAATTATTGCATCTTTCTCTATCAGTGGACTCATTACTTGATATATCATTGCCTCAACCTAATTAATCGAAGTGGGTAGCTCCAATAGACCCATAGATCATGGAACAAATAGGGTGGGTAGGCCTAAGCACCACACTACACGTATAGATGCGACCCCCTCGTTACCGTAAGTGCAACTCTCACTGCATACGGCTACAAAGACTCCTAAATCCATCCCGAGCCCTTTCTTCCACCTCTCTTATCCAATCCTCGATCAAACTTGTGTTCCCCAGGCGCTATGAAATGGGGGTCTTTCCTTCGCCTATTGTATGTATCGCCTTGGCTTCATCCCGAACCAAGGAGGCATTCTAACGAACATATGCGTGTAGGAAGGCCGATGACTATATAAGCTAAAAGACTATGACTACAAGACAGATAGTTCACAAGTCCAACTTCCCCACATCTTACGCATCATCCCCTTCACAAAAAAATTGTCACATAAATTCTCTCTAGTCCCTATCATGATTACATAAAATTTAATCAAGAAATCATTGCAATTAGAAGCAACAGGTTAAGTGCAGATTAGAAATTATATTTAATTTAAGGTAAAGCTTAATGAAAATTGAGATGAAGATTGGTATAAAGGTTGGGCTTAATATCTAACGTCCATTGATACTCTGTACGCAAAGAATTGAAAAATGATTTCTGTAGAATGAAAAGTAGTTACATTGCAATGCGTGAACTACTATTTATATATGTGCTAAGAAGGATCTAGAAAAATATCTGCTCCACTAACTAACTAACTAACTAACTAACTACATTTTGACAGCCATCAATTACTGATAAATATCTAAGTAACTACTTTCTTTACTAATCTTAACACCCCCCTCAAGTTGGAAGGAAATTCACTGCCAACTTGCTAAGTAAATTCATATTTTTAATGCCAGTCAAGGCTTTGGTTAGAATGTCAGCTAGCTAGTCAACAATGGAGATATTATGAAGTGTGATGAGTCTATATTGGAGCTTGTTATGTACAAAGTGACAATCGACCTCAATATGCTTGGTAAGCTCATGATAAGCTAGGTTCCTAACTATATGTACTGTAACCTGACTATAACAAAATACAGGTATAGGATCATAACCGATTATAGTGAGCTCCTGTAACAGTCGTTTCAACTATGCCGACTCACCAACAACTTTTCTAATTAACTGGTATTCTAATTCGGCAGATGATAGGTAAACAATTTCCTATTTCTTAGACTTCTAATTAATGGGATTGTCTCCAAGTAACACAAGATATCCACTAATTGAATTCTTTGAATCTGGTCAAGATGGCCAGTCTAAATCACAATATGCCTTAAGGGTATAGTTAGGAAATAGGAGAAGAAGATTCCTAAACTTGGATCACCTTTTAGGTATCTAAGCACATGTATAAAAGCTTTGAGATATGGCTCTCTAGGAGTTTGCATGAAATGTCTTAAATGCTGGCACTGAAGGCTATGTGCAACTTGATATTAGTAAGAAAATTCAACTTTCCAATGAGTTGTGTATAATTAGTGGGATCCGTTAACAAGGTTTCTTCTGCAGCTTTCAATTTGATACTACTGTCAAGGGGAGAAGGCATTGGAGAGTATTTAGTAAAGTCAAATTCTTTGAGTAGATCCAAAGTAAATTTCTTCTGACAAATAAGCATACCATTGTACTTGTATAAAACCTTTAGTCCCAAAAATAGTGTAGCTTCCCAAGGTCCTTAATACTAAACTGGTGATGAAAAAAGGCTTTTAAATTCTGAATTTCTTTGATGTTTGCACCTATTAGGATTACATCATCCATATAAACTTCCACAAACACAACTAAGGAGACATATCCATATAAACTGCCACAAACACAACTAAGGAGACATATATCTTATAGAACAAAGAGTAATCATACATTGAGTGAACATATCCCTAGTACACAAAGCTTCAGTCAACTTGCATACCATTGTCTACTGGTTTGTTCAAGCCATAAAGGAATTTTCTCAACTTGCAAACCAAGCCACGTTTCTCAACTGCAAGATCCTGTGCAACATTCATGTAAACTTCTATGTAACTCACCATGTAAAATGTATTAACATCTAATTGGAAAAGATCCCAACCTTTCTTCACTGCTATACTCAACAAAGCCCTTACTATTATCATCTTCACTACAGGTGAAAAGGTTTTTATGTAGTATATTCCTTCCCCTTGAGTGTATTCTTTTACCGCAAGTCTGGCCTTGAACCTATCTAAGCTTTCATCTGCCTTATGCTAGATCTTATAAACCCACTTGCAACCTATAGACTTCTTACCTATAAGTAAAATGACTAAATCCCAAGTGTGGTAGCATATAAGGCCTCAAATTCTTGAGTCATTACAGTTTGCCATACAAGGTTCATGGCTGCTTCCTCATAAGAATCTTGTTCACTGCCATGCAAAATATTTCTCATTGTCTACTGACTATTATAGGTTAGATCATTAAAAGGTATGTAGTTTCTGTTAGCACAAAGATATGTCAAAGGATTAGGATAAGAAGTATTAAAGTGATCTTTTAGCTTAGGAAGGTTACAATGACACTCTTGCAAATAAAATGGAGAAATAATTGATCTAGTTGATCTTCTAGATATTAGTAGTAAAGATATAAGAGATTCTTGAATGAAAGGATTGAGGGTAGGAGGAGGAGAATTTTCAGGTGGAGAAGACAGTGGTGAAGGAGTAGATGTAAGGTTTTGATTAGGAGTAGACTGGTCATTTTGATTACAGGTGTAGGAGTATGTGTTCCAAAGAGAGGTGTGTGCATGACCTGGTCTTGTCTATTATCATTATCCAAGGTGTTGTACCACTGACTAAATAAAGAATTAGAAGACTTTTGTAGATTATTGACATTTTTTAAGGTAGAGGAAAAACTAGACTGTGATAAAGAGATAGAAAAAGGAAAAACATTTTCGTAAAAGTAAAGATCTCTTGATATATCTATTTTCCTTGTAGCTATATTAAGGACCTTGTATCCTTTTGTATTTAGAGAATAGTCAACAAACACATGTGTAGTAGCTCTAGGATGAAATTTATATATGTGAGGTTTGGTCATTGTGGGGGAAAAGAGGAAGCCAAAACTTTTGAGATGAGAGTAGGTGGGTTTAGTGTTGTAAAGGACCTCAAAAGGAAACTTATTTTTTAGAAGATGTTCTTAGGTGGATTTATACACCTAAGTATGGTTATCTGGACTTAATTAGCCTTGAGTTTAAGGACTTTTCTTGTGATTGATAAGTAAATCCATGTATAATTGAGAATCTAAGTGTTAAAATACTTGATTATAATGTTTAAGGTGTGTTTCAAACAATTTTGGAATAAATTTGGTCACTTAGAGTTTAGACGAGAAAACTAGTGTTACTAGCTTGAACTGTGTGTTGTTTTGGTTGATCTCGACAGATTATAGTGTGTGGAATAAGTTAATAAGGGTATGGTTGTGTAATTATGTGTGGAATAACTTTTTTATAGTGTTTAAGTTTCAATTTAAACAATCCAAGAGACAAAATACTAAGTTAAAGATCAAAAGGACAAAACTAGTATTCTTAGTTAAAGTTACTAGTTCATCGTTTTAGTTAGTATATTGTTTTGAGCTCTAATTCGTAGTATTTGATGCTATAGGATGCTTAGTAAGTTGATAATGATTATATATGGATGATAAACATGTTGTAAATCAAGTGGAAACAACACAACAAGACTTGGAAAGTTACTATGATTAGGGAATGACATGAACCCTAGGAACTGCGATAAGGGTGTGGCACGACCCTAAGTCAAAATCGTAGCTTGTGTCCACGTATAAATAGGACACTTAGTTGTTATGCTTGACACTGTGGACGACCTTGGGACTTTAAAGGAGGATGGAGAACACTTAAATTAGCATTTTTTCCCATTAATTTGGTTTTCTTATGGATTCTAACATTTATTCTTTCATCGTGATTACGATTACGTTCATGATCGGCTAAACACCTTTTTTCGGGGTTAAGGCCAAGAACATGAGTATTATTGTTATGAATTGACTTTGTTTTGGTTGTTTATCAGTATTGGTTGTTTATTTATGTTTTTTATCACTATTTTAAGGATTTACTACCTTTAGAATACATGTATAATCATCTTGTGAACTCGGAAGGAGGATAAGAGGATAGAACGTGGGATATAATAGAATTGTAATCTTCTAATAGAATGGAGTTATAATTTGAATTTAGGGCAGGAATATACCTTTGTGTTCTATTTGATTCAATTACTAGATGAAATATGAACGTATTTGATTTAGTTCTCGCATCCCTGCTTAACGATATCGTTGTGGGGCTAAGTTAAATAATTGATTAGAGGTTCGGAAGGCTATAGGCATAGTATAGACCCCGTGAACCAACAACCAAGATAATTAACCAAATCAATGAAGTTCTATAAAATAGTATGATTTTTTGTAGTGCCTTAACCCTGGTTTCTCTCCATTGTTGTTCAAGAACCTTTAATTTATTGCATTGTTAAGTTCACTTGCAAATAATTTTGTGGTGACGTTAGCACTGAGTTAATCTTAATAGTTGAACTAATCTGTTATAGTTGTTAATACAAGTCTCTAAGGGATAGATACTTGGCTTGTAAAAGGCCATTATATTACTTGGTTAGACTATGTACACTTGGGCGCAACAAGTTTTTGGCGCCATTGCTGGGGACTTGTCAATAGGCAACTGTCTTAGTTTAGTTTTATTTTTGAATTTCTTTGGTGTTTTTCACTTGGTCTTGGTTTCTGAATTTGCAGGCATAAGTTAAGTGGACTAGTAAGCTGGCAAGGGATATGGAGTTGGTTGAACTAGACCACAAGCCTGAGTAACGCTTTCACTAATAGAGGAGAGAATCAGTCCTTCTCTACCGTATCCTACAAATTCATGAGGAACAAGATATTCCTGCTCCCATGGCTGAGGATCCACTAGCCCACAGGACAGTTTGTGAAGTGGCGATCCCACTTGCGACTAATGTGACCTCCGCCTTTTGAAGACCGGCTCCTAGAGGTAGATTTGAACTAAAGTAGAACATAGTGCAGCTTTTGCACAAAAGTGGTCAATTCACTTGGCTCTCACATGAAGATCCATAGGTTCACTTACAGAATTTCTTGGAAATTAGTGACAGATCCATCCCGATGGGTGTCAACTGATTATGTGAGGCTGACACTTTTCCCCTGTTCACTTTTAGGGGAAGCAAAAAAGTAGTTGAACATTGAGCCAACAGTTTCAATTAAAACTTGGGATGACTTAGCCCGAAAGTTCCTCATCCGATTCTCCCTATCTAGGAAGAATGTGAGACTTTGCAGTGAGATTTTGAGCTTCAAGAAGAGGCCAGATGAGAACCTTTATCATGATTGAGAGAGGTTCAAAGCTCTTCTTTGGGACTGTCTATATCATCAACAGTCCAATAAGGTACTAGCTCACACCTTTATTGAGGCACTTGACCATATTGCAGGTGGTCAGGCTTTGGAAAGGACTTATATACACCTTGTTGAACGAGATTATACAAGGAAATCCAGATTGACATGGTGATACCTCAAGGATCTTAGTAAAAAAAGTTGCGAGTATGATCGAAGTTGATAGCATAACAGCCTTAGCCACCCAACTTTTAGCTCAGCATAATCAAATGATGAATTAATTCAGCAAGTTGGGTGTGCAACAACCTCAGGCTCAAGTTAATGTAGTACAACAGTCTCCGGTATGGTGTTAGATTTATGGCAATAGTGGCCACTCTGCAGACTTGTGTAGAGCCAATCATGAATTCATTAACTTTGTGGGCAATACACAAAAGCCAATTATGGTAATGCCTACAACCAGAAGTGGCAGTCTCAACCTATTCATTCTTAGGGAAACAACCAGCAACAACAATTTAGTAGCCACAATATAACAAATCAGTTAGTAACATTGAGGAAACACTACAAAAGATCCTGGCTAATCAAGAGAAGATTGCTGCTGATATAAAAAATTAGCAAATTGTACAAAAATAGTTGGAGCAGCAATTGAGGCAATTACAACAAGCACAGAATACCAAGCCTCAAGGTGGTTTGCCAAGTGATGATGAACCTCCAAAAAAAGTAATGACAATCATGGTGAGGAGTGGTAAAGAGCTGATTTGTAGACCTCAAAGACAAATAAGAATGGAGATACAAAGCTGGTTCCTCAACCGAATGCAGGCAAAGTTGCTGATACTTTGGGGAAGTTTGAGTAACCAAAGACTAAGCTGTTGAGCAGGAAAGACCACCACTACCATTCCCACGAAGATTCAAGAAAGTCACAAAGGATGCTTATATCAAGAAGTTCTTTAACACGCTCAGAGAACTTCACACTAATTTGCCGCTTTTAGATGTTTTGCAGGAAATACTCAAGTACACCAAGTACTTGAAGGATGTGCTGACTAATAAAGTGAAGCTGCAGGACATTGAGACCATGACATTAATGGAGGTGTGTAACTATGTGGTAGTGTAAAAGATGCCCGAGAAGATTAAGGACCTAGGGAGTTTCACCCTCCCTATATAGATTGGTAACGGTAAAATAGTCTATGCCTTGAGTGATTTGGGGGCAAGTATAAATTTGATGCCTCAGTCCATGTTCAAAACTCTTGGGTTGGGTGAGTTGAGACCATGCCCTTTGATACTGCAATTGGCGAACAAGACCACAGTGAAGCCCAATGAAATAATTAAGGACGTCCTCATAAAGGTTGGTAAGTTTGTAATTCTGACTGATTTTATTGTTATGGATTTTGATGCAGATAATAGGGTGTCGATCATTCTAGGATGTCCATTCTTAGCCACAAGAGGAGCGTTGATAGACGTGAGAGAGGGAATTCTCATAATGAGATTGGATGATAAAGAGGTGGTTTTCAGAGTTTATAAGCCACTTAATCCACCTTTCTACTACAAAGATTTGTGTATAATTATAGTGATGGAAGTGGATAAGTGTGGAGTGGTATAAATGGCATCGCCAAAGATCTCTTCGGACAGTCTCATTGTGTTGTTCAAGCCAGCACCTAAGCCTAAGTTGAGGATGATTGATGACCCTGAAAAGGCTAAATTTAAAAAAGTGGTTGACCTTGAGAGTTTACACTCAAGAGGTCAAAAGAGAGCGAGAATATGACCTCCAAGTAGGAGAAAGAGAATAAAGGAATTCGGCTGAGTAGTGATATTAGGTCGTGCTGCGACACTAAATCAAGTGCCACTTAGGAGGCAACCCAAGTTAAGATAGGAATTTTATTTTCAGTATTTTTAGTTTTTACTGCACTTAGTTTTTATTTTTTATTGACTCACATATTGATGAAAATTTTGAGTACTGAAAACCTGAGCTAAGAAGTATAACAAAGACTAAGTGTCGGGTCCCTAGACCCTCTTGACGTTTAAAAATGCTTCTAGCTAGGCCTAGAGGCCTCAAAGAGTATTTCTATCTCTTCGTTCAAATTCAACTTTGGAAACAAAGCAGATTTTTTAGTATGGGGTGGGGAAATTTCTATGGTTTCAGGTAAAGTGATGTGGTAGGGTTTTAGTTTTAGTTTTTGGGTTAAATTTATTTTTTTAAAAAAAATTACAAAAAAAATTCTTTTTAGTTTTTAGGTTTTAGTTAGTTGGGTCACTCTGGGTGCACACTTCACCCACCCCGTGGTTGTTCTTTTCCATGGAGGCTCCCTTTGAACCCAGTATCCTTTTTTCTTTTTAGGAGTAAATTTTAATTTTTTGTGATTAGGTAAGTGAGATGTTCTGGTTGGTGCTATGTATAATTGCAAGATGAAAGTGGGTTTGGTGTGTAAAAGTATGTTGTTTGTGTGAATTACTACTTTTGAGACTCCTAGTGTAACGCCTCGGAATATCATCCCGAGAGGCCACACGGTGCCCAAGGCTACATGTAGCCTCAAGCTAACCCTTTAAGCCAAAACACTACCCTTGGGTTCCAACACAACAACATACACGCTACACTAAGGATATATATATAAGTACATATCATATCATATCGTACATGGCATGGAATATCGTTAGATTGTACATATATGGAATGTCTATACATAAACCAACCAACAATACGCTAGTTTGACATAGCCTCTATACTGCAAAATCAACGAGCTATTGGGACAAACCCCCAACTGACTCAACAGACCAAAGGAATCACAAAACAACAGTACCAAAACTAACAACTTGGTCCTTGAACCATGAGGACTCACCACTGAAGGAACGTAGATGCGATACTTGGATATCACTGTCGCGGCTGCGACTGAGTACTTGAACCTACATCATGGTAAGAATGTAGCCCATAGAGAAATATGTGGGTTAGCACAAGATATGTACTGAGTATGTGGAGGCGCATGCAAAATATAAATAATATCATAAATTTCATAAAAACGTACATACGGACCATAATGACACATCTAGCTTGAGTAACATTGAATCATGCAACTCATAACATCTTAGATAGGAAATGTAGGAGAAAAACCTCATAAATAATTATAGATCATCATAGGCAACTTGACTTACCACATCAAAACTCGAAGTGACTCGGTATTTCCATAAACATGACTCTTATGGACAAGGGAGTTTCCTATAACCGACAACCCCACGTGAGCTACGTGGAATACCAACGTTTGAAATCTCCGTTGGCGGGAGCGTTATACTCTTTGCCAGGGAGTACGACCTTAAAACTATAATAATCACAATCGGGCTCTCTAGCCAATAATATCATCATTAAACAACCTTACGGTGGCACATAGGTTTGGAGAAATACCAAACTTTTCTCTCGGTGCTAAGTACTACTCCTCGACAAGCTCAGAACGCGTTAGGAAATCCACCACAATATCACAAAGGTCTATCATAAAGACCAAATCAAATCTCTTTTTCATTTATCAAATCATATCAATTTGTGGATTGCTAACTCAACACATGTTAGCTCAAAATATTTTAATCTTTCTCAACATCAACAAGGTATCAATGCATTGAACCATAACTGACTCGACATTTGGACAAGGATATGAAGACTCAGTACATAATATTTTCAACAATTTAACTCATCAAACCATCCGGAAAATACCAAGACTCATTGCAACTTCAATATCAACATTTCTCAATTTGCCATCCAACTCTCATTTAAAGGTACTTGAGACATCAACCCATAGTAGGGATATAGAATTTCCAATATCAATTATAAATTCATAATAAGGAAATAGTGGAATGATAGTATAAATCAAGGCTTAACAATTTAAATCATCATACTCTCATAATCAAATACTTTTTGGACATAATTTCATCTCAACATCATACACATATCGGAAGACATAATCCTATAGCTCATGGACAATAATATAAGATATAAAGCCTTATTTCTAATTCATGGTAAAACATGTAAAATCTCATGTTAATGTAATTCAACAAAAATAACGGGCACAAGATCGAAAGGATAATCTTGTTCAAAGCCCCACATACCTAAAAATGGAAGATGAATATGAACTTCCGACTCCAGAACTTTGTTCACAAAAATAAAGGGTGCTTCTCGAAGCCCTTAACATGATCAACTCAAATCCCAAATCAATTTGAAATTTCTACGGTTCAATCAAGAGACATAAAAGGATGAAATTAGGAGTAGTAGGGTTGGGGTTTGAGCCTTATGAAATTTTGGAGAAAAATGAGCTATTGAATGCTCTTAATGGACTTTAATCCATGGTTTACCCGGATGGATTAGAGTAGGAATGACCAAAATACCCTTAAAAATCAAATAATGTCAAATCTGTTCTTTGGTGGACTATTTTGATAGATTGAAGTAGATCGACCATAACTTTTTGCTTCGATGACCAAATTAGATAAAACCAATTTCATTGGAAAGAGGACTTTCAGAGCTTTCTGTTGATATATAGTAGCTTACCCAGATCATTATGTACAAGGAGTTATGATTGTTTGAAGTTGACCCTAAAATTCGCCTGGCCTCAGTATTTTTTTCCTACACATTTATTGTTCACCACTATTCACGGTTAGATCGGAATGATCATAACTTATCGCTCGAGTGTCTATTTTGGATAATCCACATATCGTTGGAAAGCTTATTTTTTGATCTAAGCGATGACGGGTTGCATATCCAAAAATTCCACACAAAAAAATTATTAATCACGATAAAGAACAAAATTCAATACATTTTCGTCCAAGATCTTAACGGAAAATTTTTTTGGGGCATCACATTATCTTCCCCTTGAAAACATTCGTCCTCGAATGTTAATAGGTAGGTCAAGAATACTATGAAAATGAGTATATAGAGAAAAATCATCTTGCCCAATCATATACTCCATTCTAGATTTTTTTGGATATCGTAGAAAACACACAAGCCAAGATAAACATAGAAATAATAGCCAAAGGGATTCCATGAAGTCTGACGAGTTACCGAATATATATTCTAGCATAATCTTCAGCTATATACGATGAATGCACAGGCAAGAAATGAGCTGATTTTGTCAACCGATCTATGACAACCCAAATCGAATCATGATGGAGACGAGAAGGAGGCAAACCAACTATGAAGTCCATATTCACTTCTTCCCACTTCCAAGTATGAATGCTAAACTCTTGCATCATGCCACTGGGCCTTTGATGCTCTATTTTAACCTGTTGACACGTGGAACACTTCGCCACAAATTCTGCTATGTTCCTCTTCATACCGTTCCACCAATAGATTTCCCGCAAATCATGGTACATCTTGGTAGCACCAGGATGGATGGAGTATCGCGTACTATGCGCTTCCGCCATAATCCTCTGCTTCAAGTTATCAACATCAGGAACACATAATATTTCTCGGAGTCTCAAAACGCCATCTCCCCCTTGGGAGAAAACCTCTACCTTTTGGTCTTTAACTGACTCTTTTAACCTGACCAAGGTAGGATCCCTGGCTTGCTTCTCCTTCACTTCCGAAACAAAAGAGGATTCGGGACCGCTTTGCACTCCTATACTACCCTTAGCATCAGCAAACAACCTAACCCCCATTCTAGCCAAATGATGTACCTCACGGGCCAACTCCTTCCTACCAATCTCCACATGTGCTACGCTACCCATGGACTTCCGACTAAAGGTATCTGCTACTACATTGGCCTTGCTCGGATGATATAGCACGCTCATATCATAAGCTTTCAACAGTTCTAACCATCGTCTCTGCCTAAGATTCAACTCCTTTTGGGTGTATACATACTGCAAGCTCTAATGGTCCGTGAAGATGTCGACATGGACACCATACAAATAATGTCTCCAGATTTTCAAAGCAAAAATCACGATAGCTAATTCAAGGTCATGGGTAGGATAATTCTTCTCGTGAGGCTTTAGCTGCCTGGAAGTATAAGCTATAACCTTGCCTTTTTGCATCAATATACAACCCAAACTGACTCTGAAAGCATCGCAATACACCACAAAACTATCAACACCGTCAGGCAAAGTCAACACAGGGGCTGAAGTGAGTCGAGTCTTCAACTCCTGAAAACTCTTCTCGCAAGATTTGGATCACAAGAACTTCACTTTCTTTTGGGTCAAACGGGTCATAGGAGACGCAATAGATGAAAACCCTTCAACAAAACAATGATAATAACCAGCTAGACCCAAGAAACTTTGGATATCAGAAGGAGAAATAGGTCTAGGCCAACTCTTTATAGACTCTATCTTTTGAGGATCAACTCTAATACCTTCGGAAGAAACAACATGACCCAAGAAGACTACAAAGTTTAGCCAGAACTCACACTTACTGAACTTAGCATACAACCGATGAGTTCGAGGAGTTTCCAACATGATTTGTAGATGATCCACATGATCACCCTCACTTCGGGAGTAAATAAGAATATCATCAAGGAATACTATTACAAATAAATCCAGATATGGCCGGAATACACGGTTCATAAGATCCATAAAAGCCGCTGGAGCATTAGTTAACCTGAAAGACATCACTAGAAATTTAAAATGACCATAACGAGTTCGGTAGGCTGTCTTAGGGATATCACAATCCCTAACCTTAAGTTGGTGATAACCGGATATGAGGTCTATCTTTGAAAAGTAGGTCGCACCTTGCAATTGATCAAATAAATCATCAATTCGAGGAAACGAATATTTATTCTTGATAGTAACCCTATTAAGCTGTCGGTAATTAATACACATCCATAAAGAACCGTATTTCTTACGCTCAAACAGGACAGGTGCACCCCACGGGGACACACTAGGTCTGATAAAGCTTTTGTCAAAAAGATCTTTCAATTGCTCCTTCAACTCTTTAATTTCCACAGGAGCTATACGATACGAAGGAATGAAAATAGGCTGACTATCGGGGAAAAGGTCAATCTCAAACTCTATCTTTCTATCAAGAGGTACTCCAGGGAGATCTTCTGAAAAGATATCAAGAAACTCATTAACAACATTAATTGACTGAATGGTCGGGATTTTAGACTTAGTGTCTTTAACCCGAACCAAATGGTGGATGCAACCCTTGGAAATCAACTTCCTAGCTTTGAGATAGGATATGAAACGACCCTTAGGAATCACAAAACTCCCGGACCATTCAAGGATAGGTTCATCAGGAAACTGAAACTTGACCACACGGGCACGACAATCAATAGACGCATAGCATAAGTGAAGCCAATCCATACCCAGAATGATATCAAAGTCAACTATATCTAGCTCAATCAAATCAGCATACATAACCCGATGAAAGACAATAATAGAACATTTCTTATACACCCGCTTAGCAATGACAGACTCTCCTACTGGAGTAGAAACCAAAATAGGCTCAAAAATTAGTTTAGGATCCGTTTTAAAATTTACATCAACCAGAGGTGTCACATAAGAAAAACTTGAACTGGGGCCCATCAACACATAGACATCAAAATAGAAAACACAAAGCATACCAGTGACAACATCGGGAGAGTCCTCTTGCTCCTGACGAGGTGGTATAGCATAGAAATGATTCTGACGTTGACCGCCAGCAGTACTAGATGAAGCACCCTGAGAAGAAACTGGACGGGCTGCGGGAGGCGGGGCACTGGTAGCCTGACTTTGGGGACGGGTATCACAACTCTGCTGTCTGGCATACGGGTAGTCTCTAAGTATGTGGCCCAACTTTCCACAACCAAAACAGCTTCGCTGCCCCATATAACACTCCCCAAAATGGTCTTTACCATACTTAGCACACGAAGGAGGATGAAGCCAGTTACTTACACTATCCTGAGACCTGGAAGGTACCGACCTATTCCCGAGCTCCTACCTACCCCGATATACGAGAGCACAAGCTGAGGAAGGCGCAGGTATAAATGGACGTCTCTTAAAATGAGGGTGACTCCCTCCAGAGAATCTAGTCTAACCAGACCCCTGTTGCTCCGATTTGACTCTCTTAATCCCTCTTACTCTTTCTCTTTCCTTTATCTTGTCTGACTCAATCTATTGGGTGTGAATTATTAACCTAGGAATATCAATCTGCCTGTTGATCATAGCAGATCTACATTATTTCATCACATAACTCAACACCCCAGTTAGAAACTTGCTCATACTAGTCCTCGAGTCAGCCATCATATTGGGAGCGTACTTCGATAACTGATTAAACTTAAGATAATACTCCTTAACCGACATAGAGCCTTGTCTTAAATTCATAAAATCCTATATCTTAGCTTCCTGTAACTCAAGAGAAATAATTTATCCAAGAAAGAATCTTGGAATAATTGCCAAGTCACCAGAGCGGTATCTTCTTCTCTACCCTTATTCTACATCTGCACCTAGTCATAGGCAATATCCTTCAACCGATAAGAAGCCAGCTCCACACTTTTTTCCTCGGTCACGTGCATAATCTGTGTAATTTTCTTCATTTCATCAACATATATCTGCGGATCCTTACCTGCTCTCAACCCATGAAACTCTGGCGGATTCATCCCCATAAAGTCACGAATTCGTGCTGCTGTTGAATTATTTTCCTGCGAAGGTGGAGCGTTGGCTTGAGTATTGGCGGTAACTGCCTGGGCTAGCGTCTGAAAAGCTTCCCAAAATTCGGCATGGGATACCATCTTATGTAATGGATCAACGGGACGTGGAGGCATTTTCTGTCATAAGAACGCATGAATTAACAGCAAAAGGAAACAGTTGTAAGAATGATAGACTCTTGTAGAAAGAAAGAAATGACTTTTCCTAGAACGCCCCGCAGCCTCTTGATCATAGGTGTGGCGCGCTACACACTGATGCTCAAGACTCTACATAACACGGCTTGTCAGACTCCCTAGGACTCTTCAACACTTTAGGCTTTGATACCAAGTTTGTAACGCCCCAAAATATCATCCCGAGATGCCACACGGGGCCCAAGGCTACACGTAGCCTCAAGCTAACCCTTTAAGCCAAAACACTACCCTTGGGTTCTAACACAACAACATACACGCTACGCTAAGGATATATATAAGTACATATCATATCACATCGCACATGGCACGGAATATCATTAGACTGTACATATATGGAATGTCTATACACAAACTAACCCAATAATACACTAGTCTGACACAACATCTATACAGCAAAATCAATGAGCCATTGGGACAAACCCCCAACTGACTCAATAGACCAAAGGGATCATAAAACAACAACACCAAAACTAGAAACTTGGTCCTCGAACCATGAGGACTCACCACTGAAGGAACGTAGATGCGGCACTCGGATATCACTGTCGCGGCTGAGTACCTGAACCTACATCATGGTAAGAATGTAGCCCATAGAAAAATATGTGTGTCAGCACAAGATACGTACTGAGTATGTAGGGGCTCATGCAAAATATAAATAGTATCATAAATTTCATAAAAACGTACATACGGACCATAATGACACACCTGGCTTGAGTGACATTGAATCATGCAACTCATAACATCTTAGATAGGAAATGTAGGAGAAAAACCTCATAAATCATTATAGATCATCATAGGCAACTTGACTTACCACATCAAAACTCGGAGTGACTCAGTATTTCAATAAACATGACTCTTATGGACAAGGGAGTTTTCTATAACCGATAACCCCACGTGAGTTACATAGAATACCAATATTTGAAACCCCCGTTGGCAGGAGCGTCATACTCTTTTCCAGAGAGTACTACCTTAAAACTGTAATAATCACAATCGGGCTCTCTAGCCAATAATATCATCGTCAAACAACCCTACGATGGCACATAGGTTTGGAGAAATACCAAATTTTTCTCTCGGTGCTAAGTACTACTCATCGACAAGCTCAGACGCGTTAGAAAATCCACCACAACATCACAAGGGTCTATCATAAAGACCATCAAATCATATCAATTTGTGGATTCCTAACTAAACACGTTTTAGCTCAAAATATTTTAATCTTCCTCAACATCAACAAGGTATCAATGCATTGATTCATAATCGACTCGACATTTGGACAAGGATATGAAGACTCAATACATAATATTTTCAGCAATTTAACTCATCAAACCATCCAAAAAATACCAAGACTCATTGCTACTTCAATATCAATATTTCTTAATTTGCCATCCAACTCTCATTTAAAGGTACTTGAGACATCAACCCATAGTAGGGATATAGAATTTCCAATATCAATTATAAATTCATAATAAGGAAATAGTGGAATGATAGTATAAATCAAGGCTTAACAAATTAAATCATCATACTCTCATAATCAAATACTTTTTGGACATAATTCTATCTCAACATCATACACATATCGGATGACATAATCCCATAGCTCATGGACAATAATATAAGATATAAAACCATATTTCCAATTCATGGTAAAACATGTAAATCTCATGTCAATGTAATTCAACAAAAATACCGGGCACAAGATCGAAAGGATAATCTTGATCAAAGCCCCACATACCTAAAAATGGAAGATGACTATGAACTTACGACTCCGGAACTTTATTCACGAAAATAAAGGGTGCTTCTCGAAGCCCTTAACATGATCAACTCGAATCCCAAATCAATTTGAAATTTCTACGGTTCAATCAAGAGACATAGAAGGATGAAATTTGGAGTAGTAGGGTTGGGGTTTGAGCCTTAGGAAATTTTGGAGTAAAATGAGCTATTGAATTCTCTTAATGAACTTAAATCCATGGTTTACCCGGATGGATTGGAGTGGGAATGACCAAAATACCCTTAAAAATCAAATAATGTCAAATCTGTCCTTTGATGGTCTATTTTGATAGGCTAAAGTAGATCGACCATAACTTTTTGATTAGATGGCCAAATTGGATGAAACTAATTTCTTTGGAAAGAGACTTTCAGAGCTTTCTGTTGATATATAGTATCTCACCCAGATCATTATGTACAAGGAGTTATGATCATCTGAAGTTGACCCTAAAATTCGCCTGGCCTCAATATTTTTTCCTGCACATTTACTGTTCACCACTATTCATGGTTAGATCGGAATGATCATAACTCATCGCTCGAGTGTCCGTTTTGGATGATCCATATATTATTGAAAAGATTATTCGATACTCTACGCGATGACGGATCGCATATCTAGAAATTTCACACATAAAAATTATTAATCACGATAAAGAATGGAATTCAATATATTTTTGTCTGAGATCTTAACGAAAAAATTTTCTGGGGCATCACACCTAGGCTCTATTTGTATGTTTTTGACTTAATATGTGGTTTCATAATTAAGAGTCTATGATGATCCTACTTGAGTTGAGCATAAGCCATGTGTGCTGTAAGTTTTTATGTATTCCTTGTTGCATTTGATGTCTAGAACTTGCCTAGTGTGTGTGCAAAGCGAAATAAAGAGTGTGGGTTTAGGAGATGATATAGGCATTTCTTTGATAGCCATGTTTCATACCTTTTATGACCTACGCTTAAGAATAATCGTAGTTTGCCCCATTGAGCCTTTAGCCTACTCTTTAGTAGCCTCATATTTTCATGATCCAACCTTGGGTCTAGCTGTGACGGGTATCTCAAGCCCTTCATGGATCAAAAACCACCCCCTTAACCTAACCTCAAGAGCCCAATAATAACAACAAAGTGGAAGCCAATAAATATTAATAAAAAGATGGATAGATAACTTAAATGAAACTATGAGTCAAAACAATAACCAACCAACCCACATCTTTCCACAATAGCCTCTAAAACTAGAATTATGTCTAAGTCGGTACATGCCCCCAAAAATGACCAAAAGAAATCCATAAGTACTGAGTCAATAATGAAAGAATAGTGAAATGATAAGGCCTTACGAAGGATGGAGGCTCACCACTTCACATCAACTCAATAGACGTGCTAATCGACCTAACACTACACAGGAGCAAAACAAAAGTCGTCGGAACCTATATCATGAAGCATTGTAGGGTCCTAGGATGGTCAGTGGGTTAAGCACATGCATGTAACTCAGGGAAAGTGATAACATAATGTCATGTCTAAAACATATCAAAACCATATGCACACATTCATATATACATATATAAGATTCCGGGATAAGGTAAGGGTCATGAGTACATAGGTTCATCTCTCTCTACTGAAAGAGCCCAGTGTGTGTTAGCCGTACAAATCGAGAAAAACCAGAGGGAAACTAAAGACACCATGGTCAATAGCCATTCCAAATATATATATATATATATATATATATATATATATATATTTATCAAGTGCGTCTCAAGCACACGGTCATATAGACCCCCAACATCGGCAAACATGGTTTCCAGTGTTTGTCCCTCCAGAACTTACACCTTCACGGTGAGCTACACAACCCTCTTTAAGCCCGAATTAAAATCACTTTACACATAATTCCAACCATTAACTTTGGATTCATTCATTAAGGTATTTACCACTTGGTATCGTCATACCAATACGCTTGTAAGCTAATATATTTATGCCAAACCAATTCACATAATCAAATTGGACTCCCAAGTTCCACTAAAATCCAAATCATGACCACCAAGGCCATCCAAATCCATTTTTATATCCATTTATCCATTAAAGCAATGCATTGTGTTCAAAAAGCAAGTTAAACCATGCAATTGTCCATAATAAAAATCAAATTTACAAAGAAGGGTAAGGTTCATGCAATTCTAAGACAAAATTCATCCAATTTAGGAAAACCTATGTCCCTCATTCCAACTGTCTAAATAATGTACCAATTCAGTCCCAAAAATATAAATTTAAAGCATGAGTAATCAATTCAAAACACGGTACAAGCAATTCAATCAGTAACGACTAAAACCCCTCAACCTAATTTCAAAACCCATGATTAAATTACATAAAATCCATTCCATTCATTCCATAATATAAAATTACTGTTTGGGTAAGAGAAACGTGCCTTAAACATATAAGAAACTGAAATCAATTTAAAGTATGGAGCCCGGATGATGAATGAACTGTGAAACCCTTAAATGTTCTTGTGTTTTCAGTTTTAAGAGAGAATGAATGAGTTTGATCATTGAAAACTAAAGAAAAGATGATCACCCAAAGGTGTAGACTAAGAAACACTAGAAGGAAAATACGATTTTTTCCAATCTTCTTCTTGGTCCACTGTCAACTATCTTTCCCATTATTCTGTTGACCCCCACCCTGCTCTAAATAACTAAACTTTTCATTCTATCTCTATCCATTTCTACCTTCCCCTTTTTTAATCTTTTACCTACTATATATATACCACAAGACTAGAGATGTCCATATCATTATTCAACATTATAGCCTTAAACTTTAATACCAAGTTACAGGACAAGCTAGAAACAACTTTCTCATTTTAGATCTTTGGCTAGACACCAACTCAGGAGTGTAATGAGAAAGCTGCTAAAATTTTAAGGTATACTCTTTCATACTCATCTTATCTTGATTTAGATTCACATACTCCTCAGCCTTAAATTCCTCCAGCTCCTGAAGAAAGAAATGATCAAAAAAGGCATCCAAGAAGTCATCCTATAATGTCGGCTCCATATTATCACCCCTCAACTACTTCCACTCCTCATACCACTGATAAGCTATATCTTTCAACTGATATACAACTAACTCTACACCTTCAAAATCATTATCATGCATTACTATGAAAATCTTCTCCATCTCATCCGTAAACCCTTGAGGATCTTCCTTAACCTTAGAGCCTGTAGAGGTTGAGGAATTCAACCTCATGAACTAGCCAGCTCGAGTGACCTCATATAAAGGAGCAATGGAACCAACATAATCCAACTGATGAGGATGAGACTTTACCAACTAAGTAAGCAAATAAGTAGACTGACGGAAATCTGTATTAGTGATATCTCCTTGAGGCGATCAAGCATAAGTGTCACTAACATGGAAAGCTCGAGGAGGACTAGTAGGGAAAGGTAGAAATCCATGTGGAGCAACACAATCAAGAGTAGGGGCCCTAGAGTTCCTATCATAGTTTCTATGGACGTTAAATCTTTAAGGAGGTATGATCTGAAATGCAAGAAAGTCAGAAGTTAGAGAAGTTTAATTACCCTAGACTCTATAGCCCAAAATAGAACACAAAAAAGGAAAATGTTCCTAAATGCCTTCTAGCCTCCTTATTATAAGTGTGGAGAACTATACACCCACAAAAAAACTCTACTTAACATGGCTATGTGGACACCTAATGCCTCTAAACTGTGCTTTGATACCATGCTTGTCTCGATCTGACTCGGGCCCGTGATGGGTATCTCCAGCCACCATGGACCAGAGACCAACCCCTTAATCTAACCTCAAGATAACAATAATAAAATAAACTGGAATCCAATCAACAATAATAAAAATATGGATAGACAAAACAAATAAAACTAAGATTCAAAATAATAAGTAATCAACCCACATCTGTCTACAATAGCCTCTATAACAAGAATAACGACTATTTTAGGATATTCCCCCAACTATGACCAAAACGAATCCATAAGTACTGAGTCAATAATGAAAGAATAATGAAATAATAAGGCCTTCCGAAAGATGAGGGCTCACCACTTCACAACAACTCAACAGACGCGCTAATCAACCTAACGCTTCACAGGAGTAACAGAAAAATCTTCAGACCCTACATCATGAAATGATGTATCATCCTAGGATGGTCAGTGGTATAATCACTGACATGTAACTTAGTGAAAGTGATAACATAATGCCATGTCCAAAATCAGTTAAAATCGCATGTACACATTCATATATACATATATAAGATATTGGGATAGGGTAAGGGTTATGAACATGAGAGTTTTAAAACCATTAACCTGTCTTGTACAGCTCAATCCATCCTAAATAAACCCATGGGCTATATGGGTTCAACTCCCCCTGATGAAAGGGCCCAGTGCATGTTAGCCATACGAACTAAGGAAAAACTAAGGGAAAACTAAAGTAACCATAGGCAATAGCCACCCCAAATATATATATATATATATATCATGCCTTAAGAACACGGTCATATAAATCTCTAACGCCGACAAATATGGTTTCCAATGTTCGTCCCCCCGAGAGTTACACCTTTATGGTGAGCTACAAAACCCCTTAGGCCCAAATTAAAATCACTTTACACATAATTTCAACCATTAACCCAGGAGTAATTCGTTAAGGCATTTAGCACTTGGTATCTTCATACCAATACACTTGCAAAGTAATATATTTATGTCAAACCAATTCACACAATTAAATTAGACTCCCAAGTTCCATTAAAATCCAAACCATGTCCACCAAGGCCATTCAAATCCATTTTTATACCTATTTATCTATTAATGCAATGCATTGGGTTCAAAAACCAAGTCAAACCATGCAATTGTCCATAATAAAAATCTAATTTATAAAGTGGATTGAGGTTTATGTAATTCCAAGCAAAAATTCATCCATTATAGAAAAACCCATGTCCTCTATTCTAACCATTTAAATAATATATCAATTCAGTCTTAAAAATATTAATTTAAAGAATAAATAATCAATTTAAAACATAGAACAAGTAATTCAATCAGTAACAACAAAAGCCCCTCAATCCAATCTCAAAACCCATAATCTAAATCATATGAATATTCATTTCATTCATGACATAATGTAAAATTAAAGTTTGGAGAAGAGAAACATGCCTGGAACACACAAGAAATTAAAGTCAATTTGAAGTTTGGTCCTGGATGATAAATGCACTGTGAAACCCTTGAATATTCTTGGGTTTTGAGTTTAAGAGAGAATAGATGATTTTGATATTTGAAAACTAAAGAAAAGAAGAGTATTTTATTTTTAAAGTTCGTACAAGGAGTAAAAATACCAAAAGCTCCCCACCCCAAGTGATAAAAAACAAAGTTGGACGAAATTTGTACCTCAGCATGGAACGACCTTATCGTGAAGGTTAACCTCTGTTCCCACGCTAATATCGTAGAGTATAACCTCCGTGGCATGGTGATATCGAGGAGGCAAACTGCTTCGGAGTTCCAAAATAGACTCAAACCCTTTCGAAAAATTTCGATGCTTTTCCAAACTACCCTTTTAACACCTCTAAATATAATTCAAGTCAAAAATTAATATTACATACTCGAGAAGGTCAAAAATAAAATGATCAAAGTTTTATGGGGTCTCACACATATATAGCTTATTTTCATTCTTTGTTTGACCTAAAATTGATCCAAAGCTTCTAAGTGATTTAGTAAAAAATTAATGAGTTAAAGAGTGTGAAAAATAATAAGAAAAAGATGAAAGTGAGACCCCAAGAAGTAGCTATTGGTGTAGTAAATTGATTTGTGATTGGGAGTTGTGTGATGAAAAGAAATAAAAATGTTCAAAATTGAATAAGATATAAATGAAAATATTTCCAGTATTATATATGAACTAGCTTAATAAGATGGGAAAAAAAGATGTATGTGAAGGTAGATGAGGTAGAACATTGGTTATTAGAGGTGAATTGAATAAAAAGTGTAATGTATTAAAGCGCTTAGGGAAGATAGTCACTATTACTAGACAAAATAGTTTCTACCCGTCCTTTAGCATACATTATAACCCATAAGATCTATTTGATCCTAAGTCATAATATTTTGATATTAGTGGAGCACTATAGTAAGGGAAAGCCTTTGGTTCATCTTGTGTAACTTTTGAATTCTTTGTGAGAGTGAGGGTAACCTAATTCTTGTACCCATTTTGTGATAAATTCATCTTCATTAGTGATTATGGGTAACCCTCTTATTGTGAAGGCACATGTTTGATGATAGTTGGTGATTTGTATGATCTCTTTGACTAACTAGTATGCATGAATTTTCCAACTTGGTGAGTCAATTGTTGAGGCTAGGATATTTTAAAGTAGTGTTCATAAGGTTTAAATTGTGTGTATAACATGCTTAGTATTAAAACTTGCATTCTGTGTAGTTATTGTAGTACTAGCTTGAAGGTATTGCTTGTTGTAGAAGTGTGTATTATTCTCTTATTATGATTCTTAGAGTAAATATTTGTTCAAGGATGAACAAGACTTTAAGTGTGGGGTGATAATCTTAGGTCGATTTATGCTCCTAAGTATGGTTGTTTGATTTTAATTGGCCTTGTCTTGAAGACTTCTCTCATGATTAATGAGTAAATATTTGTCTAATTGGGAATATAAGTATTAAAATACTTTATTATAACATTTAAGGTATGCTTAAAAAAAGTTTGGAATCAATTTGGTCACTTAGAGTTTAGACGAGAAAACTAGTGTTACTAGCTTAAGCTATGTGTTGTTCTAGTTGATCTCGATGGATTCTATAGTGTGTAATATGTTAATAAGAGTATTATTGTGTAATTTTGATTGGAATAACTTATTTATAGTTTTTAAGTTTCACTTGAAACAAGCCAATATACAAAACACTAAGTTAAAGATCAGAAGGACAAAACTAGTACTCTTAGCATAAGTTTACTAGTTCATCATTTTGGATTGTATGTTGTTTTGAGCTCTAAATTGTGGTATTTTATGCTTTAGTATTATTTTTTAGTGTATCATGATGATTTATAGATGACAAACATGCTTTAAATCAAGTTTACACAACACAACAAGGCTTGGAAAGGATGGACAAACACATAGGACAAAACTTGACCAAAAATGGACGTTTTGGAGTCATTGGCAAGCCACGGACCTTAGGAACCGTGTTAGGGATGTTATATACCCTTGGGAGAATCCTAAATGACCAATTACAGTATATCACCATAATTATGTGTGTCACGGATCCTAGGAATAATAGTAAGGGCGTGGCACAACCCTAAGTCAAAATCGACAATTTGTGTTTAAGTATAATAAGGACACCTAGTTGTTATGTTTGACACCTTGGACAACCTTGGGACTTTAAGGGAGGCTATAGAACACTTAAATTAGGGTTTTAATTTCATTACTTTGGTTTTTTTATGGATTTTAACATGTACTATTTTATCTTGATTACGATTACGTCCATGATCGACTAAACACTCTTTTCCAGGGTTAAGGTCAAGAACATGAGTATTGTTGTTATGAATTGACTTGGTTTTAGTTTTTTTATCAATATTGGTTTTTTATTTATATTTTTTCACTATTTTAATGATTGTGTATCCTTAGAATACATGTATAATCATCTTATGATCTCGTAAGAAAGAACAAGAGGATAGAATAAGGGATAAATAGAATAGAATTGTAATCTTCTAATTGACTGGAGTTATAATTTTCATTTAAAATAGAAATATACCTATATGATCTATTTGGTTCAAGTACAAGATGAAATATGAATGCATTTGACTTATTTCTCGCATCCGCTCAACGATGTAGTTGCGGGGGCTAAGTTAGATAATTGATTAGAGGTTCAGAAGGTCATAGTCATAATATAGACCTCGTGAACCAAAAACCAAGATAATTAACCAAACAAATGAAGTTCCATAACATAGTATGATTGTTCTTAGTGCCTTAACCCTAGTTTCTCTCCATTGTTATTGAAGAACCTTTAATTTACCGCATTGTTATATTTGCTCTTAGTTTACTCGGGAATAATTTTATGGTTACATTAGCACTGAGTTAATCTTAATAGTTGGACTAATGTGGGATAGTTGTTAATACAAGTCTATGAGGTTTCGATACTTGGCTTGTTAAAGGCCACAATATTACTTTGTAAGACCACGTACACTTGTGCGTGTGCTTGGGCACAACATAAGTACAGATGATAGTCTATTTACTAAATAGGTTGCTGTAAGGATGAATTCTCTGTAATAGGTGAGAGGTAGTTTAGACTGAAAAAGTAGTGCCCTTGTAACCTCAAGGAGGTACTTATGTTTTCTCTCTACTATAATATTTTGTTGTGGAGTATATGGATAATAATTTTGGTGAATAATTCCTTTGGATTGATAAAAGCTTACTGCCTCATTACTTGAAATCTCCAAACTATTATCTGACCTCAAGGTCTTTATTATGGTTTGGAACTGGTTTTCTATCAATTGTACAAAAGCTTTAATGACTTGCAGTGTGTTGCTCTTGCTGCATAATAGATGTACCCAAGTTGCTCTATTATAATCATCAACCATAGTCAAGAAAAACCTATGGTTGTCATGTGTGGTCACATGATATGGTCCGCACAAATTCAAGTGCAACAACTCAAAATTTTTGGTAAAAAATATGGTGCTGGTTGGGAAAAAAAGTCTACTTCATCTTTCCATGGGACAAATGGTGTAAAGGAAGGGCTGCTTGGATATAAAAAATACTGGTATTGAGGACATCTCTCTTATTTTTACATGTACAATCTATTATGCTACAAGTGATCAATACAATGTTTATTAGAAAGACTAATATGAGAGTTTATATTATCAGAGAAACTGACACTCCAAGGATATTTTTTATTAACAATTTGTGAAAAATTTACACATAGAAACCTATGCACACCAGAATCATGAAGATTGAAATTAAGTGTTTTACAATCAGTCTGCTTATTACTGCTAGACATAGAGCATGAATTAGAAACAGAGTGACTATGATAGGTTGTAGAGTTGGATGGTGAGAAATCTAATGAGTTGATAAATTAACATCTTGAATAGAGATAGTATAGAACACTACTTGCTCTACCAATCTCTAGAGGCCTCTGCATTGAAGGGGCCTACAACATGATATTATAATAAGAGAAGTTAACAGTGTATTTAAGATTCAATGTCAAATAATGGATTTAAACAAGATTAAACCTGAAACATGTAATGTACAACACTTAAGATTAGTTTTGGACTCAAGACCACATCACCAATTTTTGTTACTTTTACTCTGTAACTGTTAAACAAAGTAAGCAGGAAAGGATAGGATAGAAGTTTGATATTGGGTAGTAGCATCTATGACATGTGGTTTGAGGCTCTAGAGTCTAAAATCCAATAATCAGCAGAAGAATTAAAATATTTACATGAAAGATTACTCATTATTTGTGCATGAGAGGAGCAAGCCAATATACCTGCAAAGTTTCCTACTCTACGAAGTATATTGCTTGAGACCTCAGCTGCATTTCTAACTTGGAAGTTCTCTAGCACTTGAAGGAGTTGCTTGTGTTGTTCCTTTGTGAATTTCTAGGCGCTTTGACTTCTGTTATCATATTCACTCTTATATCCTGCAACCATGCCTTCATTTTCTCTATGAATATTAGCATCTAATTATGCGTTCCTAAGTGAACTTGAAATTCTCAGGAAATTCATGTAGTTAGTTGCACTTTATTTCATGTGTCCTGACTTTTTTTAGTAGTCATAAAACGAATATGAGGACTTATTGAATATGCTATTCATGGAATAGCTTGACCTATTACCGTTGTACTGGTTGCTGCTAGAAGCACCCATATATTGGTTGTAGTTTATCCTAAAGTTGAGTATTCCACTATGACTTGAGCTTGCACTTAGAGTAGTGGATTCAATAGTCGACTGACCATTAGGTTTCATCTCCCTTTGTTTTTATTCCTGAACTAATATGGAAAATTCTTGTGCTATAGAGGTCAAAGGATTCATCATCAAAATACATTCTTGTACCACCGTATACACTTCATTGTGCCCCATAAGAAATTGGATTAGTTTTCTATCTTGTTCTGCCTTATGTTGATTCAACTTAGCACCACTGTTGCATGTACATCTACACTGATTGTTTGCGTCTAGTCCGTTGAGTTCCATCATAGTTTCTTTATTTTCATACAATATGATACAATGTCGAGTGTTCCTTGAACTAAGTCATTGATTTCCTTTTGCAGCTGGTAACGTTTTGCCCTATTAGTGTGATTGTACCTATCCTCGAGCTCCTACCAAAGATCCCTTAAAGTATTTACATATTGCGGGCTATCTGCAATATCCTTAGAGAGTGAATACAAAATCCATGAGGTCCCCAAATCATCACAACGCTCCTAGTGACCAAAATTAGGGTTATTAGAGCTGGCTTCTTACACTTTTCATCGATAAATCCCATTTTGTTCTTTATTGACAAACCTCAAAGTATACCTCTTCTCCACGACCTATACCCTGTTTCATAAAAAAATCACTAGTAAAAGTGAAGATTCAATATTTTTCAACAGATGCATGTACAGAAGGCTAATCGCATCGGTTATAGTTGCAGCTGAATTTTCAGTAATAGAATTTGCAATTTCTTTGATTGAATTAGAGGGTTTTGAGGATAAAATCAATTAAAGTAGTACTAGATGAATCACAAATCGATAAGGAGTGAAACAAAAAATCAAATCTTAAAAAAGGGGATAACAAATGAATCAAATCATAAATCAGTGTACTAAACCTCAAATGAATCAAGAATGTAAACCTTGCTCTGATATCATATCAAAAAATTTAGATGAAGATTGGTATGGAGGTTGATCTTAATATCCAACTTCCATTGATACTTTGTATGAAAAAAAGATTGAACAAGAGAATTGAGAATTGATTTTTGTATAATGAAAAGTCAGTTACATTGCAATGTGTGAACTACTATTTATACATGTGCTAAGAAGAATATAGAAAAATATCTGCTCCACTAACTACTAACTACGTATTGACAGCTGTCATATCGATAATTATCTAAGTAACTACTTTCTTTACTGATCTTAACAAAGCTTATACGTATACTTCACCTTACCATACAAACATTTTTTTTGTGTGGCATACTTGTAAATCACATAACATTAACAAATTAAATTAAATTGGTACTAATGTTCTATATAATATCGTGGGTGGCATCGCCAATAATGTTATTAGTTTGTTATTTTTTTTAAAAAAAATTAAGGGTGGGGGAAGGGATTGGAATTAAGAGAAAAATGAGCTCAAAGACCCTACGTTTTAAATTGCTGGGCTTTGATACCATTTATAGGGGGGTGCGGGGATTAGGTAGATTAAATAGATTTAGTAGGTTTCTAGTGAATCTATTTTTATTAGTGCGTGGATATTTTGTTTTAATATCTTTTAATAATTTACTTTTTGCGTAAGATATATTCATTAATTATTTTATCCTGTAGTAATTACAGAGTTACAAATTCTTGTATAATAATTTATCCTATCTGTACTATAATATATATCTAATTCTAGATTTTCAATGTTATTTATTATCTTGTGTTGTTCTTCTCGTAGCGAGTTTTTTAAATTATATAAACTATCACATGTATTTTTATCTAAATTTTCTAAGGTTTTTTCTATCCATGCTAATTTTTCTTTTAGGTCTTTTATTATTTTTCTAATTCGGTTTCTATAACTAATTTCATTATTTAGATTTTCTTGATTTTCTCTAGTTTGTCTAATATATTCTAACATGTTTTTAGTCTGAATAATATTCTTCTGGGTAAATTTCTTCGTATAACTGTTCTAGATAATTGGTAGTTTCATTTTCATAGTTTATTATTTCTTCTAATATTATTTTCTTAATATCCATAATTTCTATGTTTTTAAGTATATATAATATTAAAACCTTAAGATAATCTAAATGATCTATTTTTTAAAATTGGTTTTATAATATTTTGTAGTTGTTTGTTCTAGCCTTAGTAGTTTTTGCATATTTTTATTAAGAAATTTTACATCTTTATTTCCCATGTATTTATCTATATTTATTTTTATCTGTTTTTCTAGTAACTGCATATTTCCTAAAAATTTTATGTAACTTATCATCGTAAATATTTGTAAGAGTAGTTAGGTAGATATGGTATATAGCTTACTCTAGTCATGTAATATTCACCAAAAGCTTTTTCTAATATGATTTTTCTTATATCTGCTACTTTTATATTTCTTAGTATTTTCTAATCTAGGACGAAGATATAAGAAAATAGGTGAACATTTATATTTAATGTTATATAAAACTGTTTAAAGAAAATCTTTCGTGTTAAGGTATGAGAAGAAGGTCTTCTATTTATAGAGTTTCAAAACTTTTTCTACAAGAAAGAGGTTAGCCAAATATGAAAAAGTTTTATATTTTTATTTTTATCAGAAAAATAAAACTTAAATTTGGTAAGAAAATTAGAGCAAAAGCCCTAATAAATCTCATCTTTTTGGCTTTATTTTCTTCACTTATCCTCCTTTTTCATATGTATGAACTTCATTCTTTCACATAATCTTCATCAATGTTGCTTGCCATAGTTAAAAATAAGATTTAAAATATCATGGTTAAAAATAGGCTAAAAATTAATATTTTATTTTTATTTTTAAAGATGCAGCAGCATAAATGTTGAAAATATGGTTGAAACTTTTTCTCCACATGCAGTTGGACAAAATTTTCATTATCATCAAATTTGTTGCAAATTAAAACTGCCTTGAACTTGTCTCAGCATCACTTCACCAAACCACTGGACCTTTGAATCGTAGTCTCTGATACCATTTGTTGGGTTCGAAATTGAGAGGACATCATGCAGAAGCTTAAAGTTTGCAAACCAAGACGGTGATAATTCAGATGATAAATAAAAGTATACTAAAAAGACATATTATTAATATTATTTGGCTAATTGGCCTCCATATGAAACTAATATTAAAGAAAATATAAAATTGTTGGGAGAAAATCTCCCTTTAAACAAGACTCTTAAACGACTACATTGAGGATGCTACTGTGTTAAGGTATGAGAAGAAGGGTCTTCTATTTATAGAGTTTCAAAAACTTTCCTCTAAGAAAGAGTTTAAACAAATATGAAAAAGTTTTATATTTTCCTTTAAGGAAGAGTAAAAGTAATTATGATATTACTTTTATTTTGTTTATGAGAAAAATAAAACTTAAATTTGTTAAGAAAATCATGGAAAAAACCCTAACACTAATTAAACCCGTAAAAAAAATGCAATGACTAAAATTAAATTCTTTCGTTGAAAAGTTATACCAAATGAATTCGATAAGAACTAATTTCTATTCTATGTATAAAAATTTTAAATTCCCTTATGAGAGACATACGTATTCAATTTTTTTCAGATTTTTGAATTCCATTATCAGCATTGTTGGCTCCATCCCTGTCCATAAGGTATGATTCTAATCTCATTTACTTGTAAAGTAATTGTGTGCAAGCGATCGAGTTCTCTCAATCAGTTAGGATAGAAGGCCAAAACATAGCCAAGAAGGTAAACCTTGTAAAAGTAATAAAGAAGATAAAGAAATATTTATTAGACCCATAATGATATTACTAAACCATGATTAACGTTATAATTCACCTAACCATATGAAAAGTCTAATTGATTTGGATGGAGTAGCTTATTAATTTTGTCTATTAGTAGACCTGGAATATCACTAAAGGTAATACTTTTTGATGTTACTAATAATTTTATACAAGATGAAATTTCTTTTATTCATTCATATAAGTATTCACTTTTTCCTTACTATTTTTCATAGGTGATGTGATGTTTGGATTAGTCAACAAATGATAATTTTCCAAACGGTTTTAATTGTTTCATATTTATTTAAAGGAAGCGAGTACTTTTGGCTTTAAAATAACATACACGATTTCTTTGAGCAAAAAAAGAATTTGCTTTTTTTTATTGTGTTTGGTTACACTAAGTTCGTTTGGTTGGGAACAAATTATGCTAAGATTAGTTATGCTGAAATTAGTTATATTGAGATTAGTTGTCCTAAATTTAGTTATTCTAGGATTAGTTTTTAGTAGGGTTGTTAACCGGGCCGGTTCGGTTCAAACCGGCCCCGACCCCAGTCCACGTAATTTTATTGGGTTCTGGACCGGTTCGATCCCGGATCACTATTAACAGGTCAGGTCGGGCTGCACCCAAACAATAAAATTTGCTGAAATGGATCGAAACTGGCCCACTTAGCATGTATCCGGTTTTGACCGGTCAAAACTGGTCAAAATGTTAAAAAAAAATTAAATTCAAAATTTCCATGTCTTTTTCAATATATACACACCTATATACATTTTAAGTACGTTAATACATACAACATATATACAATAAATATATAATACTTTAAAAAATATATAGACATGTATACATTAGATATATACTAGTTTAGAGTGTATAGAAAATATATACACATATCTATGTACAATATAATATATATACTACTTTAAATACTACTTGAAACGATATACATACAACATATATACACTAAATATATACTATTTTAGAAAACATATATGCACGTATACTTTAAATATATACTAGTTTAAATTCTATAGAAAATATATGCACATATATACCGTATACTTACAATATAATATATATATATACTACTTTAAATACTACTTGAAACAATATACTTACAACATATATACACTAAATAAATACTACTTTAAAAAACATAGAGACATGTATACTTTAAATATATACTAGTTTAGAGTCTATAGAAAATATATACACATATATACGTACAATATAATATATATACTAATTTAAATATTATTTGAAACAATATACAGACAACATACACACATTAAATATATACTCCTTTAGAAAACATATAGACATGTATGCTTTAAATACATACACCCTCCGTTTAAAAAAGAATGACCTACTTTGACTTGATCCAAAGTTTAAGAAAATAAAGAAGACTTTTGAATCTTGTGGCCTTAAATTAAAGTTGTGTTAAATGTACCAAAATGCTCTTTAATCTTGTGGTCCTAAACATTCCATGTGGAAAGTTGAAATTAAAATATTGTAAAAAAAGGAAATGGGTCATTCTTTTTGAAACGGACTAAAAAAGAAAGTAGGTCATTCTTTTTGAAATGGAAGGAGTACTAGTTTAGAGTCTATAGAAAATATATACACATATATACGTACAATATAATATATATACTACTTTAAATACTACTTGAAACAATATACATAAACATATATACACTAATTATATCCTACTTTAGAAAATATTTACACATGTATACTTTAAATATATACTTGTTTAGATTCTATAGGAAATATATGCACATATATATGTACAAAATATATATTACATATAATACTTCTTTAGAAACATATACACATGTATACATTAAATATATACTATTTTAGTCTATAGAAAATATATACACATATATGTAGAATCTATACTACTTTAAATACTACTTGAAATAATATACATACAACATATATACACTATATATATACTACTTTAGAAAACATAAAGACATGTACGTTAAATATATACTACTTTAGAGTCTATAGAAAATATATACACATATATATAGAATATATACTACTTTAAATACCACGTGAAAGTCGAAAGATTTATACATTACATGTTATAGTACTTTAGAAAACACATATACACATACAAGATTACAATGTATGCTACTTAATATAATAATACTTGACGTTTTGAACATATATTCATTATATGTTTTCATTATATTTGAACTTAAAAGATATTTATTTTTTCATTATGTGTATATATGTTTATTATGTTTATTACTTAGTGTTTTTAATTCAAACTAGAAATTCAATTTAAATGAAAAAAAGTAAGGATTGAATGAATGTTGTATTTTATTGATTGCAAAATAATTCAAAACTTATAATTTACATGAATGAAAAATCTATAAATTTTGCATCATTTTTTATCAACTCGTGCATATTAATATTAACGGGAACTGCCATAGGATAGTCAAAATCAATGGGGGCAAACCATGCATTGGATTTGATTGTGCTGAGTTCTCCCTTGAAGTCAAAATTTCTTCAAGATTCTGTTAGTCTTTCGACTCCACCTCCATTTCTTGATTTCCCCGTTCCGCTCTAATCCAATCTCTAAGGCAAATTAGAACATTCATAGCATTGCTTTTCAATGAGTGTCGGTTGTTTCCAAGCTTTTGTCGTCCTTGACTAAAAGCGCTCTCCGATGCAACGGTTAAATTGGAACATTCAATATATCTCTAGCTAATCTTGAAAGCACAAGATATTGTCTTTCATTATTCTTCCACCAATCCAACGCCTTGATCCTTGCTCTACGATCCTATATCGACTGTCGAACATAATACTGAAGCTCTTCCCGAGAAGTTGCTGTGTATGTTGAAGGAGAAACCATGTCCCAAACATTTAAATCATAAAAGTAATCAGGAAAACCACTATATGCCGGTCTTTTAGAAGATGATGACTCCTCGGGAGCTTGATGAACAACAGTTGGAGTGATATTTGCTGGTACAACTACATCAAATATATAATGCTTCTATACATATGTTCGCATCACTTATAGCCGTAAACAAATCTGACTTTTCTTCAGGCTCTATCTCGAAGGAAGTATAAATAATAGAACTAAAGTCGCACATAGTATAATATTTCATACGTAGATTTAGTATAGCATCAAACAAGTAAATTGGGGGAAGCGAATAAAAATATTTTTTCAATTTAGCAAACAGAGCACTAACAGCTTCTTTGTAACTTTCTCTATTCTTATATTCATTAAACAATAAGAAATGTCGGCTAAATGAGCTAAAATATTGCAAACAGTAGGATAATAAGCATCGAAAAATTTAACCGTAGCTATATTAATTTTTTTCAAAAACTTAACAAGATCATCAATTGCAGCCCAATCAGAATCATGTAGCATACACTCAGGAAAAGAACCAGAATATTGATTAAAAGTTATTATAATAGGAACTTTATAAGCAAGACAAGTTTTAAAATAAGTATAAGTAGCATTCCATCTAGTATCACATTCTTCAGGCATTAATATCAGTCTAAGTCCATTTTGCTCACATTTAACTTTAAATTCGCTCACTCTTTTTCTTCGATTATTTTCTTGAATAAAGCCAACAACAAGCCTAGCCTGTTCAATATAAAGCTCAAAAAATTTAAGAAAATCTTTTACAATTAAGTTATATATATGACAAACACACTTAACATAAAATATTTCAAGTAACAGCGGAGAAAGGTCAGCTTTTAACTTGTCAATAGCAACCTTCTTGTTAGATGCATTATCAAAAGCAATACATATTTTTTTTTTTCAATACAATAATATTCTGCAACTCTAGTAATAGATTCAAAAATAAATTTTTCAGTATGTCTACGATCTTCATCATACAAAAAAGCTAGAATACATTTTTACATAACAAAATTATTATCAATCAAGTGACAGGTAATGATTAAATAATCATTTTTATTAACAGCACGACCAAGATCAGAAGTTAGAGCAATTCTACATTGAATATTTTTTTAATAATGTAGATAAATAATGAATATATCGTACATGAAGTCTAAAAATATCGGCCCGACAAGTACTTCTAGGAATACCATTAAACATAGGATTATAAATTGCTTGAATATAATGAATAAAAGCATCTGAAGAAGCAAAAGTGAAAGGCAAACAACCCACAGCTATCATTTTTGCTATTTCTTCCTGGTCCTTCATTTTATTATAATTTTTAATTAATTGACCGGTTGTTGGGTTCAATCTGGTTTGTTCTGGCCCACCAACAGCCTCACCACCTTGTGTAGTAAGTAACTCTTTAGCGTGATTTTCTCTTATATGTCTCATCAATGAACTGTACCCTCTTGATTGCCTTATCTTTTATGCTCATATACAACTTCACAAATATTGCATTGCACCTTAGTTTTTTCTTCTATTTTCATAAGAAATTCTCATGCAATACTAGTTCTTCTACGAGCTCTTGGGGCACGGGGAGGACGGGGAAGAAGATTAACCGATTCAGATCTAATATTAACATTTCCTACCGCGGGTGTCTTACCAATATTTTCATTAATATCATCTAATTAACCGCGTCTACTTCATTCTCTTCTTCTATACCATAATTTTCCAGAGCTTCTGCATAATCCATATCGTGAGTACCTACACCTATTTCTTCCTCAAAAGGTTGATTAACCGGTACTGGAGGCACACGAGTATATCTATTACTTGAGCTACCTCTACCAGAACTACCACCAATTTATTTTTTACAACTACTACCACTTTCGGGACAAAAAATTTTGACACTTTTTCTGAGGTTTCTTATTTTATCCATATTATAAAATGAATTAAAAAATATTCAAAATACACAAAAATTATAAAAATAAATATTCAACAATTAATACACTAATTAAAATTTAAAGGTAAGAGATGGAACGGCAATATCAAATTTTTGAAGTATTCGAAAGTTGCGAATTTAGAAAACTTCCACTTGATATTTGTAAACGCAAAATTTAAAAATAAAATTGAACACTTTAGAAGATAATTAGAATATTTGAGAGAGATTGAGACAATTGGGAGAATAAGATTTGCGTGGAAAATGATTTGAAATTGTAGGGTATTATAGAAAAAATTTTGAACTAATTTTTTTTTAATATAAAATCGATTTTGGCCAAATGACTGTTGGACCTAAATGACATTATATCCGTTGGGAAAACGGTCCATTTGACCGTTGGATCCAAGTCAGTAACAACCCAAAAATTTTAAAAGTAAATTGTTTAATGAACCGGGCCGGTTCGGGTAACCAGTGGGCCTGGTCCAATTTCATTACTGGGTTGGTCCACCGGGCCTTTACCTTAAAATGACCCAGTCCGAGATCGGCGGCCCAGTAACCTGGAGGCCCACCGAGCCAGGTCAGATCGGGTCGGGCATCAAGAAGGGTCGGGCTTACTGGGCCGAAACGGACCAGTCCGGCCCAATTGACAGGTTTAGTTTTTAGTGATTGTTTGATTTGTGGTGTTAAAAATGAGATGCATTGCATTCTTTCTAAGAATAGATAGTTTGTTTGCAAAAATAACCTTCACCTTATTTCTCTTAATATTTCATGTTAAATTACTTATTTTGTCCTAAATTCTATAAAATGTTGATAATCTCATTTTTTTCTTAAAAAATTATCTTAGAAAAATGTGAAAAAGAATTACTCTCATTTTACACTATTTATTATCTTAATATTTGAAAGTTGAATTGTATTTTTTTTAAATTAAATTTTCAAACATGTTTAACTATATATAAAAAATAATTTTTATTTAATAATCAAGCATGTAGTAAGTTAGAAAAGGAATGTCAAGATACTTTAATTACTTGTCCATGATAAATTTGTTAGGAAAAATAAAAATTGGAAGTAAGATTAATAATCTACAAAATCAAAAGACAATAAACCATTGGATCAATTTTGAATTAGATTGTATAAAGAGTTTTTATGGTGTCACTATCATTTTTTTCATGACTCGTCACTTTTATAAAATTTAATAAACCCATATAATTGTTCAAATTTATCAAAATGGATGAAAATTTGTGGAGTAATTAAAATTTAAATTAGGAATAAAATTGACAAAAAAATTTAATGTGAGGACTATCAAAAACTCACATTCTCTCTTATATAGTAGTAAAGTAATATGTGTGTGTGTGTGTGAAAAGTGCTAATTAAAGAATTCAGGCAGTAATTTTGTCCTTTTAAGCCTTTATCTCAAGGTAAATTGTAGTGGGTTTATTTATATCACTCTTTGGATGGGATAACTTATCCCGGTACTATTTGTTAATCCCGAGATAAGTTATTTCAAATTTGACAATCAAATATGACCCCAAAAATTTTATTTCAAAACTATTATTTTATCTTGAAATTATATGTTTTAATACCTTACACGAAACAACCTCTTATTGACTAGAAGATCGGTGGTTTACAACACCATGTAAACAATATTATAACTTCTCTAGAAATTATAGATATTAAGAGAATAATATTAGAAAAAAGTAGTATATATTTGGATTTATTAGACTATGAAATTGAAATTATAAATTGGATAGAACAACTATACCTAGATAATTACCCAGATGGATATTATTCAGACTAAAATGTTAGAATATATTAGAAAAATTAGAGAAAACCAAAGTGACCTATATGAAGAAATTAATTATAGAAACCAACTCAAAGAAATAATGGAAAATCTAAAAGAAAAATTAATATGGATAAAAGAAACCTTAGAAATTTAAAAAAAAAGTATAGATAAAAGTTTATATAACATAAAAAACTCATTAAGAGAAGAAGAAAGAGAGATAATTAATAGTATTAATAACCTTAATTCAGATATAAATTATAGTACAATTAGAATAGAATATTACACAGAAACTAGTAAACAAGCAACTACTTTAGAATAAAATGATAAACTATGGGTATTTAAAATATTGGAGACAAGATATGGAAGAAATAAGATTAGAATAAATGCTTATGAAAGAGAATTTAATCAAATATTTTAGAACAAAAGATATACGATATTTAGAATACCTTAAAAATAATATAGAAGAATTACAAAGACTAAGAGAAAAAACTAAAGAATACTACAGTAAAGCATTTAACCAAATACCAGTTAATCACCCCCCAATATATGAACAATAAACTAAAAATAAAAATATTTAGAGAAGTTAAAAAATATTCACGCACAAATAAAAATAGATCCATTACAATAGATCTATTAAAGTTATCCGCACCCCCTACAATTGGTATCAAAGCCTATGCTGTTTAAAGTTACGGAAGTAGTATATATTTGGATTTATTCGATTATGAAATAATTAAATTTAGATATTTACTAAAACAATATTTTATTTATTTAGATAGATAACGTACAAAAACTACAACAATATAAAGAATTAAAAAAAATAATATGTGAAAAACGTAAAGAATTAAAAATAAGGATAGAAAGACTACAATATAACATAATTGTTGGAGTTAGTAAAAACTCAATAAATGCACAAAAATAAGAAATATCAAATTTAGAATCAACAATAGATAGTCTTGAATATATATCAACATAACTTATATACAATTAAATAAAATGAACAAAGAAGAATTTATAATAGATGAAAAAACATATGAAAATCATGAAGGATTAAAAATAAAAATAGTATTTTCTAATCTAGGAAGAAGGTATAAGAAAATAGGTGAACATTTATATTTAATGTTAGAAAAAAAGAATTAAAATTAGAAGATAAGTTGGCAGTCATGGTAAGAATAGTAAAAGAAAACGAAGAGATAGATAGAAAAAAAGAAATAGATAAAATAAAACAACAAACTACAGAAAAAATACGAAAAATAGAAGAAACTAAAAATAGTAGGATTGCTGAATTTGAAAAAGAACTACAAATGCTAAAAGATTTATATGAAAACAGACAGAAAGAAAAAAAAGAAAAAGATAAAGAACAAAAATTATTAATTGAGATAAATCAATTTAAAAAAAAATTAGAAATAAAAAATAAAGAATCAGAAACCAGTGAATTAGAAATAAATACAATAGATGCTGAAGAAATAGATAATTATGATTCGGAAGATAGTGAAACATATACAGAAATTCTAGAAAACATAGGAAAACTAGAAATTAATGAAAAACAAGAAGTAATTAATAAAGAAGATCTAGAACTAATAAATACAGAAGTAAATACTCTAGATAAAAATATAATACCTAGTACATCAGATATCAGAAAACCAACCTATAATTACAAAAGTAAGTTTAAAAGATATAATCCAAAAGATGAATATAATAAATGGATACCAAGACAAATAACTAATTATAACTTTTTAGATTTAGACTGTGTAATAGACACAAATAAAACAATACAACTATGGGTAGGATACATGCCAAAATAATTATTAGATAATAAAATAGATACAACAAATACACCAGAATATTTAGAAAAGACATTAATAGGAATAGTAAAATTATAGTTTTTAAACCTAGCCGAAGCAAGTTAAAAAGTATTAGGACATGATACAAAAACAGAAGGAACATCAACACCTACAAAAATATTACCAACAGAAATATTGAAAAAATATGAAATAGCTATAAGTGATGAATTTAGCAGTATGACAATAAAAGAAGTAGAACAAAATAAAGAAAAAGATACGAATAGGAATTTAATGTTAAAATTAGCAATATGTAATATAGATGAATATACGTGCGCATTTAAAGATTATTATTATAAATGAACATATAATATAGAAGAAAGTAAAGAAATAAGAAAATTATATTTTATTAAATTACCTGAACCATTTAGTTCAAAAATAATAAAGAATTGGGATGAAGCAAAAATAGTAGATACCCTAGGAGCAAGAATAAAATTTTTACAACAATGGTATAAAAATTTATGTGAAAAATATAGAGAAGAAATAAAAATGGAAAAAACATTAATAAGAAATTTAGCATGTTGTAAAGATAAAATAGCACCTCAATTTGGATGTGAAGAAAGATATTATAAGAAAAGAAAAAGACATAAGAAATACAAAAATCAAATTATAAATATAAGAAACCAAGAAAAAGATATTATGTAAAAAATTATAAATATAAAAGACCATATAGAAAAAAGAAATCTATAAAAGAATGTACTTGTTATAATTGTGAAAAACTAGGACATTTAACTAGAGATTGTAAATTACCATAAAACTCAAAAAATAAACAAATATCAGAAATAAAAATAGAAAATATAGAATATATGCAGATCGATTACATAGATTATGAATTAGAAAGTGAAGATAGTATATATGAAATTTCGGAGGATGAAACAGATAATGAAATAGATAGTGAATAAGATGAATCAAATGACTGAAGAAGATATAAAAATGAACCAAATAACTGAAGAAGATATAAAAATAATAACAAAGGAAGAATATTTAAATGAAGAAGGAACATATCAAAAAATAATATTTGATAGTAATATATTTGACGAAATAAAAGGAAAATAATTAGACTTAAGTGTAGAAAAAATATTAAAAATACCAACAATAAAAAATATATTTAGTAGAAAAAAGAAAGAATACTACGTAGTAAGTCAAAAGGAACACGTAATAGATTGTAGATATGCAAAAGGAAGGGCTAGCATACCACTAGTAACAAAAAGAATAATTAATAAAGACATAAATGATATAAAAAGTAAAGACCCAATAAAATATGTACACCTTGGAGGAACAAATATATTAATAAAAACATGTTTCAGAGAAGGAATAGATACACCAATAGAATTATATTTAGCAGATGATAGAATTATAAAACCTATAGAAAAAAGTATAATAACCGCTATAAAAGGAAATTTAGTATACCAAAAATTTAAATTTATAATAAGTGCTAATTATTCAGTAGAAACAACAGATAAAAATATAGATAAATTATTAGTATTATATTGAAAAATATCAAGAATAGAACTAACCTCAGGAAGTAAAATATTTACACCAAGAAGTAAAAATCTATATGTACTAACAACAAAACATAAAATAACAGAAAAAATAAAATTAATAAAATACAAATAGAAAGTCCTTTTGAACAATTCGTAAAAACAATTGATAATAATGACTATAGTTACAAAAATATAGATATAGAAGAAGATTTAGAAATAATAAATGATAGGATAAGTACATAAAAAAGAATAGCTCACGAAAAACCAGAATCATCAAGTTCATAAAAAAGAACAAGTTATGAAACAATTTCAACAGTTAATTTAAATCAATATTATATAACAGGAACAATAAGTGTAAAAGAATATTTAATACTCTTAAACACAGGACAAGAAGAAAATTATATAACAAAATATCTAGTAAAAAGTGAAGAAATAAAATCTAATAGTGATATATGCCCAGATCTACCAAGGAGTCTAATAAACATTAAAGATATGACAGAAAAAGAAATAATAATAGGAGTTAGAAAAATAAAAATAAAATTTGAAATAAAGGAAGAAATGCAAAAAGCAGACATAATATTAGGAATAAAATGGTTAGAACAAGTAAAACCATACAATATAGAACATACACAATTATCTATAACATATAATAAAGAAAGATTATTCATAAAAAGAACTTTAACATGATATGAAAATATATGTACTTGTAAAAATAATAGTAAAAGGATATTATAATAGATATTATATACCTATGATAGATACAGGAGCAAAAGCAAACTTATGTAGATACAACTGTTTACCAGAAAGTAAATGAGATAAATTAAAAACACCAATAGTATTCAAAAGATTTAATAATGAAGGAAGCTTAATTACATATAAAGCTAAAATGTAAAAATACAGATATGGGATAAAATAATAACAATAGAAGAAATCTATAATTATGAACTAACATCAAAAGATATGCTTTTAGGAATGACATTTTTAGATAAATTATACCCACATATAATAACTAAAACAGATTGGTGGTTTACAACACCATGTAAACAAAAAGTAAGAGCAAAAAGAGTTATTAATAAAATAAGAAAGAAAACTGATTGAATAGAAGGAAGTGAAAAAATTACACAAAAGTTAGAAAATATAAAAAATACCGGAGACATAATAGAACTAGTCGCATTTTCGATAAATAAAAAGGAAATAACTATATTTTCAGTAAATAAGATAGAAATAATTAAGAACAAATTAGAAAGATTATATAGTGAAGATCCATTAAAAGGATGGAAAAAATATAAAACTACTATAAAAATTGAATTAATAGATAAAAATAGCATAATAACTGAAAAACCATTAACATATAATTTTGACGATTTAAAAGAATTTAAAATGCATATAGATGAATTATTGGAGAAACAATATATACAAAAAAGTAATAGTAAATATAATAGTCCAACATTTATAGTAAATAAACATAATAAACAAAAAAGAGGTAAAAGTAGAATGGTTATTGACTATAGAAATTTAAATGCAAAAACTATGACATATAATTATCCAATACCAAATAAGATATTAAAAATAAGACAAATACAAGGATATAACTATTTTAGTAAATTTGACAGTAAATCAGGATTTTACCACTTAAAGTTAGAAGAAGAATCTAAGGAATTAACTGCATTTACTGTACCACAAGGATTTTATGAATGAAACGTATTACCATTTGGATATAAAAATGTACCAGGTAGATATCAACACTTTATGGATAGTTATTTTAAATAATTACCTAATTGTATAGTATACATAGATGATATATTATTATATACAAAAACCAAAGATAAACATTTAAAATTATTAGAACAATTTACAGATATAATAGAAAAATTAGGACTAAGTTTAAGTGAAAAGAAAGTCAAAATTATGAAAAATCAGATAGAATTTTTAGGAATATAAATAGATAAAAGTGGAGTAAAAATGCAACAACATATAGTACAAAAAATAATAAATTTAAAAGAAGAATTAGATACAAAAAAGAAATTACAATCGTTCTTAGGATTAGTAAATCGAGTAAGAGAATATATACCCAAATTAGCAGAAAATCTAAAACCATTATAGAAAAAATTAAAAAAAGATATCGAATATAATTACAACGACGAAGATAAAAACAATTCCAAAAAATAAAAATACTTTGTAAAGAGTTACCAAAATTACAATTCCCAGATGATTTTTTTTTTTTTACATATATATTAGAAGCAGATGCAAGTGAATATAGTTATGGAAGAGTACTTAAATACAAATACAAAAATGAAAAAATAGAACATCATTGTAGATATTATTCAGGAACATTTAATGAAACGAAAATAAAATGGGAAATTAATAGAAAAGAATTATGTTCATTATATAAATGCCTATTAGCATTTGAACCATATATTGTATATAACAAATTTATTGTAAGAAAAGATAACACACAGGTACGATGGTGGCTAACGATAAAAACACAAAACTCAATTACGACGAAGGAAATTCGGAGACTAGTATTAAATATACTGAATTTTACATTTACGATTAAAGTGATCAATACTAACAAAAATGTCATTGCAGATTACTTATCAAACCAAAGCTTCTCAAACTAATTTATCAATGGAAGAGGCTGATGCCAAAGATACCCAGACCGATTTATTACTTCAAATGTTTGAGCAAATGAAGTTATTACAAGAAAGAGTTATTACACTAACTACTGAAGTTACAAACGTAAAAGTGCAGATTGGGCACTATAAAAAACAAGATACTGCGCAGGAATAGCACATTAAAAAACTAGACCTAGAAGGTGACGATGAGAAACACCTAAAAACTCAAATTACTAATGAAATTACAGTTACAGCTGCAGGCGCAAGAGATATATCTAAAGGGAAAAATATAGTCACTCTAAGTAAACCTGAAATACTAAAGAAAAAGAATTACAACCTCAACCAGATATTTTCAAAACCATATACACCAAATATACAAAGATCAGAATCATTTGCACCTCCCAAATACATACATATTCTGAATCACTTAACCAAGAAAAATAGACGTACAACTATGTTGCCCGAAAATACATTGAAAATATATACACCTTACAAACCATGTTAAATACCAAACCTATTCAAAGTGAAGAACTAGTCACACAACAAAAAGGATATATTATCCAGAAATACCAGAATTACAATAAACTTATTGCTTTTCCAGGTACAAGTTCGAATTTAATCAAATCATGTTACTATTATAGATTATTATCTATAGTTTACACAACTATTGGAGAAGAGTTAGAAGGAATTCCAGATATTTAGAAGGAATTCCAGATATTCACAATGGATTTATGATCTACAAGAGAATTACTAACGGACAATTATTTTATGTTTGATTTTTTTTGCCCCAGCCGAAATATTATTTGATGAAGTTAAACAGACTATTACAGTAATCAAGATAACGACCAGAGATTGTATTATTCCAGAAGAAATATGTGAACAAGACGAGATACCAAAGACACAGATACAAAGATTTTACCGCAACAAAAGAGTTATTGGACTTAGTAATATATTATCAGAATTACTTAATAATTATTTAAATCAGAAACCTATTTGGATATATAGCTCGAGGAATCAAACATTGGTTTATTCAACTTGTAAAGAATTTAGAGACCAAGATATGGAAGAACTTAGGAAATGGGGATTAATACTCCTCAGACCAGAAGAACAACCATTAACGAGATCTATCAAAAAAGGAATTATTTTAGAAAAAGCTATGAAACAATTTTGTGAAAAAGTTGGCCAAAAATACAATGATCACATATGTAGCAGATGTAGTGGCAGACACAACTTTATTCCAGATGTGATGCTACACTGACAAGAAGATAGAAAGCTGCAGATACGACAAAAAAGAGATAGCTACAGAGCAAAATAATAGAGATAAAAGACAAGCTATTAAATTGTGAAAGCGACATGTACCAAACTTTCACAATTTTCTTAGTAAAATCTATTGTATAAAGTTTGTAAAGACTGTTTGATAGATTAGTTTTTCTAGGCTTTTTGACTTTTTAGCCAAAAACATTTATGATTTTGTTTTATGTAAAGACTTTCTTGTAAATTAGGTTAGGAAAATAAGTTTTGAAGACTTTTGTAAAGAATTAGGTATAATACATGTAGAAAAATTAGGAAAACTTTTGTAAAGTTTGTCATTATAAATGAAAGGCATCGAAGGCAGAAAGAAGCAAGCCTTCATGAGTTGAAGCAAAAACACTCTCTTGTCTACAACAAATATTTTGATTATTTAAAAACAGGTATATTTCAATCGAAAAATCTATGGAGGAATAAAGCTTAGAATTATCAAATCTACCAGAACAAGTATATTCATTTACTATTATGAATAGCTAAATTCATAAATTCCTAACAATCATGATATGATAAAATAAGTTTATGTTAGTTGTTTTATAGTAGAATTATTCAAAAAATAGTATGTTAAGAAGTTTATTAGAAAAGTGGAAAAGAAGAAAAATTTCTAAGAACTATGCCATCCTAAGGGTGAAACCGGTGAGGCAAGAAAGCCGTTATAGGGGAGTAGCCAGAGTAGAGGCATTGTTTAAGGGAAAAGTATCCAGATTACCATACTAATAATGACCGAAGAATATGTTATTTAAGAATAATCTAGTATATAGTAATCTAAAGTGATCATATTTTGTTATGTGTATGATTAAAGGGAATATTTTGAAAAAGCATCATATGAAAAATGAATACTTATTTATCTGACGAAATGGTAGATAAATTTAAAATACTTGTTTTATATGTACTTAAGGATATAGAAATTACAGATATAAGAAAAATCATATTAGAAAAAATATTTGATAAATATTTTATGACTAGAGTAAATTATATACCACACTTACCTAACTACTCTTACAAATGCTTATATACCAAACCTACATATCAATCATGATAAATTATGTATATTTAGAATTTTGGAAAATGAATATGAAAAATATACAATCAACAGAAAAAAAAATGAAAACAAAATTAGATGAATATATGAGGACTAAAGATATAAAATATATACAATTTCTCTGTGAAAATATAGAAGAATTAATGAGAATAAAACAAAAAATTGAAAAATATTATAATAAAGTATTTAACCAATTTTAAATGATAGATAATCTTATATATACTTAGAAATATAGAAATTATAGATATTAAGAGAATAATATTAGAAAAAATATTAGACTATGAAACTGAAATTATAAATTGGATAGAACAACTATACCTAGATATTACCCAGATGGATATTATTCAGACTAAAATGTTAGAATATATTAGAAAAATTAGAGAAAATCAAAGTGACCTATATGAAGAAATTAATTATAGAAACCGACTCAAAGAAATAATGGAAAATCTAAAAGAAAAATTAATATGGATAAAAGAAACCTTAGAAAATTTAGAAAAAAGTACAGATAAAAGTTTATATAACATAAAAAACTCATTAAGAGAAAAAGAAAGAGAGATAATTAATAGTATTAATAACCTTAATTCAGATATAAATTATAGTACAATTAGAATAGAATATTACACAGAAACTAGTAAACAAGCAACTACTTTAGAATAAAATGATAAACTATGGGTATTTAAAATATTGGAGACAAGATATGGAAGAAATAAGATTAGAAGAAATGCTTATGAAAGAGAATTTAATCAAATATTTTAGAACAAAAGATATACAATATTTAGAATACCTTAAAAATAATATAGAAGAATTACAAAGACTAAGAGAAAAAACTAAAGAATACTACAGTAAAACATTTAACCAAATACCAGTTAATCACCCCCAAGATATGAACAATAAACTAAAAATAAAAATATTTAGAGAAGTTAAAAAATATTCACGCACAAATAAAAATAGATCCCTTACAATAGATCTATTAAAGTTATCCCCACCCACTACAATTACTTTGATCAAAGTGAATATGACTGGTGAGTAAAGGAGTAAAATTATAGAAGAACATATAAAGGACAATTTAGATGGATTAACCATAGAGCAGGTAAAAATCAAAGGTTTTTTGAACTTGTTTCCTCAAATATGTCAATTGTAATTGCTTGAACAAGGAAACATATAATGCAGACAATCAAGGACAAGAGATTGTTCATTTTAGATCATCATGACAGCCTCTAATGTCATACTTAAAATACATAAACACAACTTTGAAATAGACTTATACCTCAAAAACATTGTTTAAGAGTGGATAATAATTTATGTTAAAATCACAAAACATTTTCAATAACCTGCTTCATCGTTAATTACAATATTAACAACATTTGTCCTGAAGAAAAGAAATAATTGCATCATATCGTCTGCGTAAAGCAAAAGAATCAATTTTTTTTTGTATTTTTTGCTTTATGATGGAACTGCAATTACCAAAAGTTAGCTATAACAACTTATCCATGAGAAATCTCATTATATTAAAAAATGTGGATTTAATAAATTTACATTTCTACTGGTTAAGTAGCAACATTTTAAAACAAATATTTTAGCACTGGAATTCAAGGAAATAGAGTACTAGCTACACACAGATTGGGCATAAATGAATTCAGGCTGCTTCAACAGAGGGGCACACTATTTGTTTACATATAGGTATCATTTATACTCATAAAAATTAATATTTGAACTATATGAATGTAATGTATAGTTAGAGAAAAACTCACCCAGTTTTATCATTTGAAAAACTTAACTAACAGCGTAAGAGTACTACCCTAACCATCTCTAACTAATAACAATGAAATCTTAGGATTAAAGAGTATCTCATGACCTTCATTTTGAGAAGACTACAAACTATCCAAACTGCAAGCATTGGTGTCCGTTACCTTCATCAACACCAATATCACATTAACCTTTAGTCAAAATGAATTATGGAAAGGAATCAATAATCTCTATGGAAAGGTATTATGGTGCTAACCTTAGATATTCTTGTTTATATTGCTTTTTCAAGACATTGAATCACTATTTGTTTTCACGTATTTGATTTTTTTGGTGATCCATCCAGATACCTTTTGCAATATTCCTAGTAAAAAATAAAGTTTATCATGACGTCTACGGATATAGAGAGAAAACATTATAGCTAGATGAAAAGAGACAAACCAATATATGATTTCTGAAATACATAGAAAAATATAGCACCTCGTAAGTATTTGGTCTGTCAATTTTTATACTGCTATAAAAAATCAACAAGATGTACAACTCCCAAAGTATATATAATACAAATTAAAAGTTTTAGGCAATTGTTGCATCAAATTGACATTATTAAGTAGTCATTTTCATACCAATTGACAATATATTTTACCTTTTTGTATCATCTGATTCTTCAATTGTGACATGTTAATAGTTCTTGTCTACAATCATCAGTTGGTTAAACCCTTTTCTCAGTTTGAGAGGCCACCGTGTAGAGATATAATGACTTCTCTTAATTTTTACTACCTCTAAGAATACTGCATAAATTTTTTTATCATGAGCATATTTTCTGCAACAATAGTTGCAATGTAGCTAATGAAAGATGTCAAGCTATCCACTTGTAGTCATCCAATATGTACTTCGTATTAAAAGCAATTCACCTGTACACTTTGATATTCACTAATACTCATAATATTGCATAAAAAATTAGTGAGGACAACACTTTCTTTAGATAGTACACACTGTCTTCCATTTTCAATTAAATTAATTAAGGGGTGTCTCATTCCTACCCCGATTGATCTTCTTACAGAAGGAGCAAAGAAACGATGTAGACCAAGAGACTAAAATTGAACCACACCAAGAAACGATGTAGACCAAGAGACTAAAATTGAACCACACCTTTTAAAAGGTCTAAATAAAAATATTATAAAAATAATACATAAGGACAATACTAATAAATATAAGAAAAAAAGCAATATGCATGTGTAATCATTTTATTGCACCATAAAAATAAGGACAAAACTAATAAATATAAGAAAAAAATATACATGTGTAACAATTTTATTTATTATTTACTACTATATATAAGTGAAGGTTGGGATGACTAAAATTACCGAAATACCTTTGGTAGTCACCCCAACCTTCACTTATGTATAGTAGTAATAAGAAGTATTTGACAAGGACTTTTTTAGTTTGGTGGTGGCAAAATAATGCTTTTTACTTACGAAGTGTGGTTGCTTACTCAAGACAGGAGGGTCCACTATCTTCTTTTTATTTGTTTGTAATTTTTTTGAGTTAAATCATTCTACTCTTTTTTTCCCTTCTCGTTGGGGTCTTCAATGAGAGAACCCCTCACCTTTTGACACTTAAATACTGCTGATAGAATTTGGGTTAAATTAGGGCTAATTAATTTTTTGAAAAAGGGCCTAAACTGTTCTTCAACTATGTAAAATAGTATAAAAAATGGAAAATACAAGAATATCCCCAAAATAAGATGACTTTCAAATTTTAAACCTAAATAAAAAGTTTCATAAAAATAACTTTCGGCTATTAAATGCTATATTTTTCGACAAAATTGTCCCTGATCAATACATAAATGACCCTTATAATAATAATAACTCCATATTTATTCATCTTTCAACTTTTATTTCATTTTTTTCTTTTTTCTTTTACTTTAATTTTTTATTTTTGTTTCCTTTTTTTTTATTCTTTTTAGTTTTTCTCAACCCTTACTCTTTTTTTCTTTACTCCTCTCAACATCTACTTTTATAAAAAGAAAACTTTTAAAAATTGTTATTTTCTTTTTAAATTTTTCCGACCTTTATTTTATTTTATATTTTTCTCAACCTTTATTTTTTTCCGTTCTCCTCTCAACTTTAATATTTTCTTTAATTTTTTAAAAATATTTTTTGCACTTCCTTTTTTTCCCGCAATATTTATTATTTTTGTTCTTTTCTTTGATTTTTTCCAATCAAGATACACCCCATGAGCAAGAGTTGACACTACCACATTGTAGAGGCAAGATTTATAATTTTCAAATAACAAGTTAAGTTTCATGGGTAAGAGTTGGCACTACCACACTGTAGAGTCAAGACTTATGACTTTCAAACAAGTTATGTTTCATGGGCAAGAGTTGACACTGCCATATTGTGTTTTGATTTATGAGATGTTCTATAACTCTTACCTAAGAGGCAAGACTTAGCTCAAGGATTTTTAAATAACAAATTATGCCCCATGGGCAAGAGTTGACTCTACTACATTATGTTTTCATATATGAGATATTCTACAACTATTGCCTTAGAGGCAAGACTTAGCTTAAGAACTTTCAAACAACCAATTATGTCCCATAGGCAAGATTTGACACTACCATATTTTCTTTTCATTTATAAGATGTTCTACAACCCTTGCAAGACTTAGCTCAAGGACTCTCAAATAACAAATTATGCCCCACGGTCAAAAGTTGACACTACCACATTATGTCTTCATTATGAGATATTCTTAACTCTCGCCTTAGAGACACGACTTATCCCAAAAATTTTCAAACAAGTTACGTAAATTGGGCAAGAGTTAACACTAACACATTGTGTTTTTTTACTTATGAAATGCTAAATAACTCTTGTCTTAGAGGTAAGTATCAGCCTAAGGACCATCAAACAATAAGTTATGTCCCATGGGCAAGAGTTGACACCACCACATTGTGTATTGATTTATGAGATATTTAATAACTATTTTCCTAGAGGTAAGACTTAGAACAAGGGCTTTCAAGTAATATGTTGTGCCTTGTTGGCAAGAGTTGGCATTACCTCATTGTGTTTTGATTTATGAGATATTTTATAGCTTTCATTTATGAGATAAGTTAAATTTCATAGATAAGAGCTAACACTATCACATTATATTTTGATTTATGAGATGTTCTATAACTCTTGCCTTAGGGGCAATACGTAGCTCAAGGACTTTTAGAAAACAAGTTACACTCCACATGCAAGATTTGACACTACCACATTGAGTCTTGATTTATGAGATTTTTAGTAAATCAAGAACTTTTAAACAACAAGTTATGCCCTATGGGTAAGAGTTGATAGTACCATGTTATGTCTTTATTTATGAGATGTTCTATAGCTGTTGCCTTAGAGGCACGAAATAGTCCAAGGACTTTCATACAACAAGTTACGCCCTATGCAAGAGTTGACACTACCACATCGCTTCTTGATTTATGAGATATTCTATAACTCTTGCCTTGGAGGCAAGACTTAACCGACAAGTTTACGCCTCATGGACAAGAATTGACACTATCGTATTGTGTCTTGATTTATGTGATGCTCTATTACTCCTGCCTTTAAGACAAGACTTTGCCCAAGAACCTCCCAAAAGAACAAGTTACGCACAATGGACAAGTGTTGATACTACTACATTGTTTCTTGATTTATGAGATGTTCTATAACTCTTGCCTTAGAAGTAAGACTCAACTTAAGGATTTTCAAATAACAAGTTACGCTCCATATGCAAGACTTGACACTACCATATTGTGTCTTGATTTATGAGTTATTCTATAATTTTGCCTTAGAGATAAGACTTATCCCAAAGGACTTTCTAACAACAAGTTATGCCCATAAATTTGCTTTATTTGATTAAAAAAATGATCTTTTTGAGGATTATCCAACTTCTTATTTATTAGCAAAATATAATAAAAATTTGAGAAAAAAATGAGTTCAAATAAAATAGGGAAATAAAAAGAAGAGATTGAGAAAAAAAGAAAAAAATGACAAGAAAAAAAAATAAAGGTTAAGAAAAAGAGAAGAATAAAAATCAAAAAAAGAAGACAAAAATAAGATTGAGAAAAACAAACAAGAGAAGAAAAAAACAAAAATAAAGTTTGAGAAAAATGGAAAATAAAAAATGAGAAATGATAAAAAAAATAATGGTCGAGATTAATAAATTAAAAAATAAGAGACAAATGAAGAAATAAATCATTTTTGAGAAAAAAAGAAAAAAAGAGAAAAAAAAGTAAAAGAAATAAAAAAGTTGAGACAAATGAATCAAAATAAGAAAAAAAAATAAAGTTAAGGTAAAGAAAAAGAAGTTGAGAGATAAATGAGAATAAAAAGTTTAAAAATATTTGAGGTGTAGAGGGACAAAAACGTACTTGCACAATACATGAAAAAGAAAGAAGACTAGTCTTTAAAGACTTTTCTTATGGAGGTCAAAAAGCTAAAACCACCCATTATTGAGGTCATCCCATGTAATTTCCTGGTATAAAAATGCCCCTGCCTAACTGTTAGGCCTAAAATGCTCTTTTTGTTTATCTATTGAGCCAAAAATGCCCTTCTCACCTACCCATTGGACCTAAAATGCCTTTCTCGTCTACGTATAAGGCCTTTTAGTTTTTTTTATTGAGGCAAATTACATGGAAAAACCACACTTAAAACTTAATTACATAAATAATAGTACTTTTTCAATATTACAATTTTTTTTAACATATATAGCCATTTAAAAAAATTAGAAAAGATAATTATAATTCCTAATTTAATGCTATAACTAATTATAATTTCACTTTAATTTAAGAGATATATTTTCAATCTTCAAATTAAACGTGGAAAAGATAATTTCTGCTTTCAAATCTTTCTCTCTTATATTAAAAATTCAAATATTTTTAAATAAACTAAGTGTCCCATTATTTGCTCGTGTATGTTTCATTTTATTTTCATGTATGTTAAGCATCTAGTATTATTTCATTATCGTATATTTTTAATTTTATTGTAATGGGTTAACCATAATTTTGTATGGATAAATATTTATGAAATAAAAATCATTATGTTGGAAGTACATATATACCATGTATTTTTATTGTATAAATATAATTTATGTCAAAGTTAGATTTTTATTATATTTTTGATATAATTTATGGGATAAATATTCATGGTATATCTCATTATGTCGGAAGTACTTTTCTTGTTAAAAAATTATTTATTAAATATAAATATATATTTTCAGTATTACATGGTATAAACTTTTTATATCTAAAATATACTATGCATGTTTATGATAAAAATATAATTTATATGGTATAAATATAATTTGTATGGTATAAATATATCATGTATTTTTATAATATAAATATAATTTGTATAATATATAAATATACCACAAATTCTTATGGTATGAATATACCATATATTCTTATGGTGGCATCGTGAAAGCAGACAATAAAATTTAAAAACATAAAATTTTGATATAGTATATAAAAATGCCTTTTCATGTAATTTGCCTAAATGAAAGGGAAAAATAGTCCCAATAGGTAGACGGAAAGGGCATTTTAGGCTCAATAGGTAGACATAAAGGGCATTTTAGGCCCAATAGATAAACAGTGGGTATTTTTGCACCATTTCACATAGTTAAAGGACATTTTAGGCCCTTTTTCGTTAATTTTTTTATCAATCAATTGTTGACAACCAAATAAATATATAAAGTAACCTATAAAAATAGAAAATTACGTATGTCTATTATCTTATTATCTTGGTATGATGTACTGTGTGACTAAATTCGAGAGATGTGTGAAGTAAAAATTTAAAATTTATGCAATTTCAATTTTTCATTGAAAACATAACTTAATTTGCTTAATGACTTTACAATTCAATATTTATATTGTATCAATTCTCACAGTTGTTTTTATATTTTTGTGTGTTTTAACTATTTTATCTTTTTTTATAGTTGCTTTTATGGTGTGTGAAAATAGGTGGTACAGTTTCTGGGTCGGTTGGTTGAGAATTATGTAAGTTTATCATTTTGAAAGATTATAAAGTTGATTTGGTTGACTAAAGTTAACATCTATTGAAAATAAGCTCGAAGTAAAATTTTGACATCTCCATATCAAAGGTGATTTTTGAGTTGGTTGGACTATTGATTCGGATCTTGAGGCATTCAAATATTTTTAATAGTTGAAAACATAATAGAATTGACCAAAGTCAACATTTGAGGTAAGAAAGGTAGTTTTTGAGTTTTGATAATTCCACTAGGTCAGAAGGGTGATTTTTTTTCCAGATGAAAGTTTAGTTCAATTCTCAAGGTTGTTGATGTGTTTTGAGTAGTTGTTTTGACATTTGAATATTTCTAAGTTAAAAGTTGACTTCTATATATATTTGATCAAGATGATCTTGGTTCAATCTTTTTATGATTTCATCAGGTCAGGAATGTTGTTTTAAGTCGAATAACATATTTGATTTGTGTTCGGGAGGTTTTCGATGACTTTTTAACCTTTTAGAGGCCTTGACCTTGTTTAAGCATAAAATGTCATTTTTAGTTCTAGAGATCAAAAAAATTATTTCAAAACTTTCAAATTTTAAGCATGAATTATAGGGTTGAACTGAATCTTTGGTGTAATTTCAATAAGTCTGAATTTTTTGACTAAATATAAAATAATTTTTTAACGAGCAGAAGTTTTATTTGACTGGACAAATCAGTACGACATGGAGTTTTTATTGGAAAAGTATATCTATTTCATTATTTAAGACTTACAAAAAAAGAATTAGTGCATTTCAACTTCGTATGAGGGAATGACAATAATTTTAATGAAAAATTGACTGTTCGTGCAAAAGGATGCTGATGCACACCTTTGCGACCAAATTTGAGATTTTTAGCAATGAGAAAATGACCTTTAGTGACTAAATCTGTACCTGAATAGTGTATTTAATTTCAGACTTCGGTCATTAACTAAAAATCTATTTTTGGATGCTGGGAAGCTTAATTGAGGTTATTTTTAACCTTTTTTCTCATATGACCATAGAATATATGTATCTATCCTTATTTTATTTATTTTTCAAAAATATCCTTTCTGATTTCACGAGTTTGATTCTCAAAGTTGAGATTTGATACCTCAAAATTAAGAAATTAAAAGTTTTTGCTTTAAGGATCCATTTGTGATGGGTTTTTGTTGGATTTTTGGGACTTGAGGTCCTTATGTTATGAGACAATCGATTATGACATCAATTTACTGAACTAACGATTATTTCCTCGTTTAAAATCATGTATGGACATGAAAAATAGAGATTTTAGAGCTAGAGTTAAAAAACTGTATTTTGATAATTTGCAAGGTCTATTTAAGCTCTGTTTTCAATAAAATTTTATATTTGAGCTTCTTATGCTATAGTGCTGTGATTGCAAATAAAATCTAACTTTTTTCATTGTGTTACTGGGGTTGACTTTTTGAATTTGAAATCAAAGTATTGGAATATGAATGTGTATGATTTTATTTTTTTATGTACAATATGTATTTGATCAAATTGGATTCGCCTGGAGCGTATACAGATGGATAAAACTTTTGTTTGACTTTTTGAACTTTCTTTAAGGATAGTTGAGGCTTTCTTTATTTTTTAATAAGTATTTATTTTTTTATTGATATAAATATAGTAACGGAGATATAGGGTTCCATATAGGTGAAATAACGAGCATCTATGTGGTTACCAAAGTGATCAGAAGGGTAAAAACAACGAATTGACTTAACTTAATTACTTCTTCAAAAGCTAGAATATGTACCTTGATATGACTAGAGTGTGATACTTATTTTGGTTACCATGACTTATATTTATATGATGGAGCATGATAAATAAATAATCTACTTTTGTTTGCTAGCATGGTTCTCCCAATAAATAAGATATGTGATTTCCATATACCTACATGATTAGAAGACATACATATATTTAATTGTTGTGATATCTATTCTCTTGTATATGATGTATTTTATTACATTTCATATGTGTTCATGTAACGACATATTCCATCGTTATAACGTTGGTTGTGATGTAAGAGCTCGGGTATCCTTGGATGAGAGTTGTGAAATCTCAGGTTGGGTTGAATTTAAATGAAAATTGAGTGTTATGTGGTTTAGAGATCATTGGTGTCTTGTTGTGTTATGTTGATAGTTTTGTGGGTGTGACATGATTGATAAGATATTTGTGATATATATAAACTTTTATAATGGTAATCAAGTGTGTAGAACTCTGATATGACTTTTACCATAATATGATATCTTTTTTGTTATCGAACAAACAAGGAGGTGTTGAAAAATGGGAGAGTTTTGGAAACTTCCCCCGACTTTCTGCCAGTTGTCATTACAGTGGGACTTACCTTGCTGTAGCAGGTACCGACCCATATAGTGGTCAATGAGGTTTTATTTTAGACCGCCATGGCCGACCGCTATAGCAGACAGGTGTCTTCTGCAATGGTCATCGATAGTTAAATGCCCATTTCTGTAAATTTTGATGTATTTCATCCAAAAATATCCTAAATTTTGATCTAAGACTTTTAGTGAGACAATTTTCTTCTAGTTTGGACGATTCCTACTCTGAGGTAAGTTTGTTCCATTATTCTAACATGGATTAAGTCATAGAATCACTAAAATAAAGTATTAGGAAGAAATTTATGGGTTAAGCCCTAAAATTGATAAACTAATGAGAATTGCCTATGGGTAGTCTTAAAAGCAATTGTAAATGGTCCGAGGTTGTTAGACTTTACTTTCTAACCTAGAATCATTTTCCATTAACGTAAATTATGGTAAATTTGGATGAATTAATGGGTGAAAATTCTAAATTGGTGTTTTAGGTTATGAACTAGGGTGATATTAATGGATTTTGATCCTAATGCCTCAAAATAGAGAGTGAAGATATTAATGGATTTTGATCCTAATGCCTCGAAATAGAGAGTGAGATGTTAGTTACTCCTTATTAACTTTTTTTAGATTGAGAATGATCCAAAGCTACGAGAAAAGGCAAGGGTTTGGCAAATTAGTGTATTCACGCTTGCATTTGAGGTAGGTTATGATTTAAGTATCATTATAAACTTGATTTTGAATTTCCACACCTATTCATAAGTTAAGTATTTATGAATTGGACTTCAGGCATACTAGTGATTAGTGAGTTGGTTGATTGGTTGTATACATGAAATGATGAACATTGAATTTGACTAAGTGTCTACGTAAAGTATGTACTTGCATTATTAGTGTACTAAATTTTTTATCTAGAATGATGATTGATTATGATATTCAGAGGATCGGGTACCATGCAGATACATGTTACTTATATATTGATATTCGAAGGGTTGGATACCACGCTAATATGGTACATAGACAAAGCTGATCCCGTACAGGTCACAACTATTTAAAATTTAAGTCCCCGTGATATGTGTCTACGAATTGGTAGGATATTGCAAAATAGTTGTGATGCATTATTACATTTTCATAGTCATTTAATAGCTTATTTTCATTCCACAAAGTGTTGCATTGAAATTAAGGTGGCATAAATCTACTTTTTGCAATGATTAAGTGGTAAATAATTTGGTGGGTTTACACTTGAGGTGTTTAGAGGAGTCATTGATCCTTCCCTTTGTTTTCAAACTATACCCGTGATTGTACTTGTCAATTCAATTATAAGGGGAAGGTTGGTCTTATTGAAGTTATTTATTGACTAAGAGGCTATTGGTGGATAGTAATTGTTGATTGAAATTTCTTGTTATATGTTGATTGCTAATTTACTCATATTTGATTTATGTTTAAGTATGACTGTAAGTTAAATCGATCGATGATGCCTACCAATAAATAGTGTTTGTATTGATACTATCTAGTCTTCTTTGTTGAGTAAATACAATGTTCTGGTTATTGAGATGACACCTCAAATATAGTGTATGACCAATAACTTTTGATCTAAGAGTGATCATCTACCTTCAATCAGCCATGGATCATCCTTATTATATAATGTCCAATATTTGAGACAATGATACTTTTTTGTATTTAGTTTAGGATATTTATATTAGATACCAATTTTGTTTAAAATTTCTTGTACAGTGACTTTCACGTCCTTGAGATATTTGTAATAGGTAGTTATTTTTCTGCACTTTAATTCAATCCGTTGTTCTATTGAGATTTATTAATCTACTATTTGAGAATTTCTTATTATTGCAATGACTAAGTGTTTGGGGTTAAGTTTTGGGTAGATGGGTCTCACAATGGAGGGTTATTATGGATTCCACTCACGATCATTTGGTTCATGACAAAGTTGATATAAGATACCTAGGTTTGTTGATCTTGTTGTACAAGAATGAGTCTAGTAGAGTCTAACGGAATATACGTAGACGTCTGTACTTTTCTTTGAGAGGCTAACTGACTTTAGGAAACTTAGCTTTTCTTTTTTATTTGGTAGTAGGACTTGATTCCATTTGGTATCTTGTAATCCAAAAGTGGTATTTGAATTCTTCCACTCTTATCACATAGATGGTTAGGACAAATGCTAAAAGAGCAACAAAAATAAAAACACCAGAACCGGCTGCTGGGGACATAATTTATGGTAAGGAAAAAGTGATGGGGGTAAGAGAGCAAGAGGCCAATGGGAGACACTTATTGGGATGGATCTCAGGCTACCGAAGGACCGATAAGATAGAGATCAGAATCTCCTACTCCACACGAGAATATTCCAAACATAGTTCAAAATAAGAATATAGTGTTGGAGGATGGAAAGGTACCTATTCAGGGAGTTTTTGCACCAATTTAGGAAGATACTACACAAGTTTAGATGTCTTCAAAGTTGATTCAGTAGATTTGGGTTTTTTAAGTGGTCTAGCTAGTACAGATAATACACCGATAGTTTTGACTGCTATAACAATCATAGTTGTAAATTTCATATTTTAATATGTTTTGACCATTTTTCCATTCCTCATAGTTTTTATATGTTATTTTTGAGTTGTGGGGTTGGTTGGCATGTTCCCTAATGCATTTGAGAGTGATTTGGGTGAGTTTGAAACCTTGAGATGATTTTGAAGCCATGAGTTTGACTTCAGTCAACATTTTTTATTTCGAGCGTCAAATGGTGATTTGGACAGTTCCATTGGATACAAAATGTTGATTTTGGGTTAGTAGTATAGTTAGTTTAGGTCCAAAGTATTTATTTTATTTTTTACCCTTTAGATAAGGACTATTTAAAATAACTTAAAGGGGATCCAAGTGCTAAATTATTGTGAATGATTTATTTAAAGAAATTCAATAGTTTTTTTGAGTCCAAAACTTTGAAAATAGCCTAGAACATATCTAATTCATCCGTGTAGGGTCCATAGAAAATCTCGAGGTTCCATCTGGAGATTGTGAGACCTTACATTTCTGCTGGTTTGTTGTTTATAGTGCAAACAGTATTTCTTCTTTGCATTTGCGGGCCAAGATTCATGTTTGTAGAGAAGGATTTTGTTATTCATCACGATTGTGGTTGAAGGCTTGTGATCACTAAGGGTACGAAGTCTGGATCATTGGGAACGTGAGGAGGGCGACTATATTTGTGAAGGGTTAGCAGTTTATGTATGAGTAAGTTACTCATTACGATCAAGATGGAATGGTCGCGATCATGATGGACCGATTGTGATCATAATGCTTTTATTTAGGTTGAGTCGCACAATAACAAATGGGACCTGGAAAGATTTTTGATCTGAGGTAGATTTATGCACCTCAGTGTTGTTATTCGAGCTTATTTAGCCTTGTTTGAGGAAAACTTATGTACTTAATATGTTAATGATGATAATTGATAATCTAAGTTTTTAAGTATTTGGTTGCTTTGTTTAAGGTGTTTTCCAAACAATTTTATACTTAAATTGGTCACTTAGAGTGAAAACGAGAAAACTAGTGTGACTAGCTTGAGCTAGGTGTTGTTCTAGTTGATCTCGATGATTCTAATATGCATAATGAGTTCCTAATGGTATTATTGTGTAATTATGTGTGGAAAAAATTATTTATAGTGTTCAAGGTTCAATTGAATCAAGCTTAGAGTCAAACAAGAAGTTAAAGATCAAAGAGCACAAAACTAGTTCTTAGCTTAAGTTTCTAGTTCGTCGTCTTGGATGTTATGTTGTTTTGAGATCTAATCCATGGTGTTTGATGCTATAGAATGATTGGTGAGTTGATTATGATGATATATGGATAATTATCAAGTTGGAAATCAAGTGAAAATATGACCCAACCCGACCGGGGGCCTTGTCGTAATGGGCATCTCAAGTCCAACCAGGACCGGGGATCACACCCTGTTACCCAATCCAATCACCATTAGCATATCTTGAGTTGGCTGAATACCAAACATATAACAAGAGAGAATAACTAGAGAAGGGCTGACCTTTAGATAGTTCTATTCCAAGACCAACCCTATCAAGTCATCCCGTCACGCCAAGACATACCAACCATACCAAATCAAACCAATATTGAAACAAGGGCAATAATAAAATAAGTTCCAAAACATAATATGATTAATACCAAAATGAAATACGATGGAACACTGAGAAATTATGTCCAATGATGTCAGCCCCAATTCCAATGCCAATATTAAGGCCGACACCAATACCGATCCCGCCCATTCCAACCAACAACAGTACCACAAAACCTCTAACAAAAAGAGTAAGAATATCCGGTTGGGACATGCCCCCAATCATAGCCAAAAGCAGTATCTAGAAACAAATTAAAATATCTAAGAATATTCGTAACATGAAGTGGAAATTTTTGGAAAGATGGAAGCTCACCACTTCAATTCAACAACTATCCCCGAGTCAATCACTATGTAGGAGGAGTAGAATGGCCGGTTCCTGCATAGCGTGGGTATACAGCCACCCGAAGATGGGTTAGCGAGTGATCGTTAGCATGAATCAGGATAAAGATAAAATAATGCCATTTATAAATCCATGTAAAACTATATATATGCACACAACCATACACACATATACACACACACACACATATATATATAACCATGTCGGTAAAGGAGACCTGGTTTAGCATGCCATTAAAACCTTTACCTGGGCTGTGTAGCTTTGTCGTTTTAAACTACCCACGGGCTATATGGGTTTAGTTTCTCCTACTGAAATGGCCCCAGTGCGGGAAACCGCACGACCGGGGAATAAAACCTGGGATGACTAGTACATCCTCCAAATATAAAGTGTGACATCATGCACACGTTCACCAAGTACAAACCTTACATCGAAAAATATGAGTTTCCAGTTTTGATCCCTTCGGGACCTCCACCTTCCACGACTTTGCTATACACCCCACTATTATTTCCTAGTTAAAACCATTACCAAGCAACCAACCAATAAATTAACCATTTATTAGCCAAGGCCATTAGTAGTGGTAACGTCATACCGGCTATACTTGCAGGTTTTGTCCATAGCTAACCATATATAGGTTTAAGAGATTCCATGTGCTCTTCATGATTTCCAATAAACCAAAACCATGGACACCAAGGCCTTCCCAATCTATTTAAAATAATTTAAACCATTCATACCATTAGGGTTCCATTACAAAGTTTAAACCATGCATAAGTTCCATTGAAAAATCAATATTATAATGAAAACATTGTTAAAGGCATTTTATCAAACACATTGGGGGCATAGTATTTCCAAAACCAAACTCCATTACCAAATAACCATTCCCATGCAACCAATTATCTAAAATCACCATTAATGCATATAAAATCATAATTAAAACAAGGGAAAACCATAATCAAGCATTTATAACTAAAACCCCCAAAACACATTTGAAAACCCCAAATCATACAATATTAAAATCATAAAAGTATTGTATAAAACCATAACTTTAGTTGGAACTAACAATAAGGGAAGAGAACATTCCTTAATTGACAAAGTAGATTGAGAGAAACCACTAACAAGATCCCCATATTAGTCCTCTAGTTGAAACCCTAGCTTCCTTGCCAAAAGCTTTTGTGAGAATTATAGAGTGTTTAGGAAGAGTTTCAAGTGTTAATAAATAGAATAATAGGGTAAATAACCTCCCAAGAGAGTTACAAGTCATTGTACCTTATTAGGGTAAGTGGGGAAATGTCCAGAATACCCTCACTTAAGTTGCACAAAATCCCATCACAGGGGTACGACTGACCCTCATGAGTCATACACTTCTCCACTCGTATACTAAGCCTCAACCCTTGGACCCAACACTGTCTAGTATACGACTCATCCTACCCAAGTCGTATTGTCAATATACGATCTGTACCCTTTACCCGTATACCTGGCAAGATAGAAACACAGATGGTTTAAATACTGTCCACCATAAGAGTTCTGGGTATAACTCATACCTTGGATTTTAGCTCTTGGTGAGACACTCGTACTCAGATCCAACTTAGGTTACCAAGTCTAAGGTTAAGTGAAGGAAACAAATGATTCATATCCAAGTCTATTATCATCTTGTGAGCCTAGGAGGGGGAATAAGAGGATAGAATGTAGGGATAATTAGAGCAAAGTTCTTATTCTTTTATAAAATAAAAGATTTGAATTAGCATCTAGGATAGGTATATACCTAGAACCCTTTTTTGGTTCACTTGTAGGATGACATCTTAATGCATCTAAATGGATTATTACATCCTCGCTCAATGATGTAGTTGTAATGTCCCAGTTATGTATAAGATTAGAGTTCGGGAGACCATGATCATAAAATAAACCCTGCAAATCAACAACTAAGATAAGTAATCTAACCAATGAATTTCAATAGCTTAGTATGATTGTTTGCAGTTCTTTAACCCCGAGTTTCTCCTTATTGATTGTCTAAGCAATTTACTTTGAGACACTATTTACTTTACTTTTAGTTTATAAATAAAAAACTCTTTTGGTTATGTTGCACTAGTTAATCTCAATTGTTGACTAAGATTTGATAGTTTGTTAACACGAGTCCACATAGGATCGATACTTGGCTTCTAAAGGACCACTTTACTACTTGGTGAGACCACGTACACTTGCATGTGTGCACCAAGTTACGCACCCCTATAATAGCCACCCTCAACTTTAGCGATTTGCCTTAGTTGAGGTGCACAATGTCCAAGAAGGACAGGGCCAAAATAGGTTCATTGTAACATGTCCGGGATAAAATTTAGAACTTTTTTAACAATTTTCGCTACTCCCAACCACATCAATTTCACACGCTAATAACTAGACTTTGGGGCAAAAATTTCACCTTTTTCCTCTTATTGTCAACTCTTAACTCAAATTGATTTTACATTAAACCGCTTAGGAGCTTTTGGATCAAATTACGGTCTATTAAAGAATGGAATAGGCTACATATGAGGCTTACAAAAGAACAAGCTAAAGGATCAACGGGGCTAGCTAAGATAATGTACAAAGGTAGGTCAAAAGAAGGTATGGACAATGGATATCAAAGAAATGCCTAAATCATTTCCCAAAGTCACAATCTTTATTTCGCTTTGCACACACACCAGAAAAGTTCTAGCATCAGTTGAAATAAGGAATATATAATAGTCTTAGACACTCATGGCACATGGTCAACTCAATTAAGAGCATTATAGATTCTCGACCCGACAATTACATGAATTTAAATAAAACCAACAATCACAACAAGAGTCATAAATAGAGCCTAGGTGTTTCAAATGTAATGATCCATCAGATACACATGTTATAATGTTATGTGATCCACAAGAACAGTTACATGCAATTAAATGACTAATTTTCTCTTAAGACGGTCGTCATTCATCCATCATCGAGAAAAACACCTAATTATGACTAAATAGAATAAACATCTAACAAGAAACAAAATAAACAAAATAATTAATCCTATCACAGAAGAATGCTAAGGAGAAGGTACAAGGAGAAGGTACTATTTTCTTACAAAACAAGTAGCTAAGTAACCAGCCACCCCACATTTAGGCTAAGCACTGTCCCCAGTTCAAAAAACAAATAACCTGGCTAGTAGTACTCCTCATCCTTATTAGGAGTCATGCCACCTGCATTGAGATCATCATCAGATCCATTTTTCCTGTGTTTATCATATCGTCCATGTCAGCCACACATAATGAAACTAACTATAATTAAGATGAGGGTGATGAAGTCACCACCCCATACTTAATTTGATAGTATCAACCAATTAAGTATTGTTGTCGGGTACACAGACTTCGCCGATATACACTTTGACATGGTGTATCAACACTAGTTACAATACAATTAACTCACTTTAATTCCCCCAAATCTATTTCAATAAAGCTCTTTTTAAACAGAATCATGCTCTAAACTTTCAACCATATCAAAATATACAAAACACCATCACTTTCACATCATCGCCAGGGAAAGAATTTAATTCATTAATACTTAAGAAATCAATTAACTATAACATAGAGTCACAATAACTAAGGATTAAGAAAGTAAAACTTACCTTAAAGATGGAAGATTAGTGAAGGACAAAGAGAATGGTGATATTATATGGCTTAAGGGTGAAATACAGATGGATTTGGGCATTTATAGTGTGAAGTCTATTTAAAGAATAAAAATAAGGGTCGGGTTGACCCAAGTTAAAGTTGGATTTATGTTGAAATTGGAAGGGTATGCGGCACATATGTTATCGCAGATCATTAAGTCTGCGTCGCACATGCCATCGCTCAACCAAAATAGTGAGCATGTGCATTGGTCTAGGCGGTGCATAAGTAATCGCACAACCTCAAGTATGTGTCGCACAAGCTTCCATACAAGGTGAGTTAGGCGCCGCAATTGTTATCATATAAGTGAGGCAGTAGGTGTTGGCGATATGGTAGGCACTGCGCACCTGATCGCCTAAAGGTATGTGTGCGCCGCACAGGTGATCGCACAAGGGTAAGCGTGCGTCGCACAAGGTATTGCACAGATTAATTTATACGCTGCATTGGTTATCGTACAAGTGAAACAGTGAGGGTGTGTGGTTGGATGTGAGATGCACAAGCCATCGCCAAAGTTAAGGTGTGCGACGCATAAGCTATAGCATACGTGAGGCTGATCATAGGCTATGTCTTAGGCGATGCCTTTTCCATGGCCTATGTAATCTTGGGCACCATACACCCTGTAGTATACTAAAACTTGGACGCCATGCACTTTATTCTTTATATAAAGCATTGAGAAAGGTTCGTACCATAGGGGCTTCGCCCCTGCACCCCCATAAAGATAGTATGAGACTAGTACTTTGAATGTACGGAGTATGTGGGATGGGAAATAACTGATATAGACTGAACATGATGCATGTGACATAATAAACTTATGCAAGACCAAGTAATAAGCATGCACTGTATGATAAGATGAACAACTAAATACAAGGTCATGCAAGTATCTTAATTTGAACTATGAACTATGGGAGCTACCATTAACCGACTTACCCCAATCTGAGCTAACCGAGGTCCAACCTATTTTTTGCCTTGGGAGAAGAAAGTCGATTCTTTCTCTATTTTCTCTTTATGTGTTGATTGAATTTTGAGTTAACGGGGAATTTAGGGTGTTTTATCCATATATTCCAGCCTTAGGATAGCTTAAACGACGTTGTTTTGGTGTTAAAGGAGTGCAAATATACCAATAAAACCCTAATAAAACATTATAATAGTGAAGAACAATCCTGGTTGATGATTTGGGTGACGGACCGTCATTTCCTTGACCAACTTTTACTCAAACTATCACAAATTGACCAAATTTTAGTCTTAATACTTGATGATTTGGCCTGATGGACTGTCGCTAGTGTGACGGTCCATCATCCGAGCTATCACATTCTAGCAGACAGACACCTTTTGGTAAATCGAGCATAACATTTTACTCTAATATCGGATTAAGGAAAAATTGGATGTGTTTGAAATATATTTAAAACATCAACCATTTGTGGCCACTCAAATAAAAAAACTTCACAATATAGAAGTTACTCATATTTAAATTTAATTATATCAAGATAGTTTACAAGAAGTCAATCGATAAGTGAGGTTGTGACTTGGCTATGTGGTAGGAGTTATTTATGGAATTAATACATATCTAAATCACTTCTTATACTATCAAAACATGAATTTTTATTTCTACAAGAACTTGAAGCATTGTTCTAATCTAGGCATGGATTTTAGAGGTGTTACTATATCTTCTCCTTGGGGTTTTCATCCTCGAATGAAAGCTAACTAAGTTGAAATGTTAGGGAAAGGGATGAAATTCCCATACTATTTTTCCATGATCTGAATATTTACCTAATAACTATGTCTGTAACTGAAACATGGACTCAACCATGCTCATGAATGCATTTTATGACATAAGAATAGCTGGATGACATGAGATAGAAAGAATTAATTAATTAATGAGAAACTATTACCTCAAGCTGTAACTTAGTTTAAGGAAAGAATATAGGGTTACTTGTTCATCATAGCCGCCTCTATTTATGAAGTAGCTCCTTTAACTGAATGATTTTGGCACACAAACTTTACCAATACGACCTCCTTATTTCTCAGCTTATGAACTAACGGTCAAGGATCTCAACTCGAACTTCTTCGTAAGAGAGACATCATTTACGTTCACACTCTCTAAAGAAATAATTGATTTGGGATCGGCAATGAATTTAAGTAACAAGAAAACATGGAAGAGTGAATGCACGAATTCTAAATATACAGGCAATTACAACTCTAGGCTAGATTTCCATTGTGACCCAAAATCTTATAAAGACCAATATAGTGAGGACTAAGCTTTCCTTTCATACCAAATATCTTCACCCCTTTCATGGGTGAAACCTTTAAGTAGAGAAGATCACCATTGTCAAACTCAAGCGCCTTTCCCCTATCATTTACATAGGATTTTTGATGACTCTGAGCAGTTTTCAGCCTTTCTTTAATTAGCTGAACTTTCTCCATTGCCTCATGAAATAAATCTAGCCTTATTAAGGTAGCTTCACCAACTTCAAACCAACCAATATGAGATCTATAACTCCTACCATAAAGTTCTTTAAACGGGGCTATATGAATACTGGAGTGATAGCTATTATTATAAACAAACTCAATCAAAGGCAAATGGTCATCCCAACTACCTTGAAATCAGTCAATAACACTCTCAACATGTATTCTAAGGTCTGAATAGTCCTTTTTTCTGATCATCTATTTGCAAATAAAAAGATTTAATAATATGAACTTGGGTATCAAGACCCTTCTAACAGGTCTTCCAGAAATTGAGTACCCCTATCTGAAATGATGGTCAAAGGGACCCTATATAATCTTACCAATGCTTTAATATAGAGTCTAGCATAATCCTCGATAGAATCTAATATATTAACTAGCATGAAATGCGCCTACTTAGTTATTCGATCCACTTATAACCCAAATAGAATGATGATGTCGATGAGTACGAGGAAACCCTATAATGAAGTCCATATTTATCACTTTTCAATTCCAAGTATGAATACTTATATCCTTAATTATACCACTAAGTCTCTGGTGCTCAACCTTAATTTATTGCTGATTTGGACTCTTAGCCACAAATTATGCGATATCCCTTTACATGCCATTCCACTAGTATACTTCTCATAAATCACAGAACATCTTAGTAGACCCTAGGTGAATAGAATACTGAGAATCATGATCTTTGGCTATTATCCATTTCCTTAAGTTATCTATATTCGAAACACAAAGTCTGTTCTGACAATGAAGAACACCATTTTCTGACAATGAAGAACACCATTTCCCCCTTTGGAGAAAATCTCCACCGTCTGACTCTTGAAACTCCTTTTAACTTAAGTAAAATGGGATCACTATCTTGATTTTCTTTCACCTCATCTATCAAAGAGAATTTTGATCCATTTTTAACCTTGATATTACCTTTGGTTGATTTAACCAACTAGACTCCCAATCTAGAAATGTGAATCTCATAAACTATTACATAGTGAAGACTCTTGCGATCAGTGAATACATCAACATGAACTCTATAAAGATAATGCCTCTAAATCATTAAGGAAAAAACAAATGCTGCCAACTAAACATCTTAAGGTTTAAGAATATAGAGGCATATGCTATAACCTTGCCCCACTATATGAACAAAAAACCAAGTCTAACTCTTAAAGTATGATAATAAACCACAAACCAATTTGAACCATCTGGTAGAGTCAAAACGACAACAAAGGTGAGTCAAGTCTTCAACTCTTGAAAACTTTTCTCATCAGAATTAAACCATTGGAATTTGACTTTATTCTGAGTCAATCTAGATATGGGAGAAGCAATAGAGAAAAATCCTTTACAAACCATCTGTAGTAACTGGCTAAACCCAAGAAACTCCTGAGGTCTAGGCCAGTTCCTCAATACTTTGGTCTTTTGAGAATCAACTCGAATGCCTTCATAAAAAATGAAATGACCAAGGAATGCTACAATTTTCAACCAGAATTTACATTTATTGAACTTATCAAATAACTTGCAATCTTTAAGAGTTTGTGATGTTGAGTGTATTTATGCATTCTAGCATTGCTATTTTAGCTTATTAAGCCTTATTTTGAGGATAATTCGTGTGCTTTATTTGTGATGATTTTATAAAAAAGAATATAAGTGTTCAAGTATGTGTTTACAATGTTTAAAAGTGTTTTTGAACAAGTTTGGGTTTAAATTGATCATTTAGAATCTAGGCGAGAAAACTAGGTTAACTAGCTTGAGCTAGGTGATGTGCTAGTCTATTTTGGTGGATTCAAATGTGTGGAATGAGTTCCTATTGGTTTGAATGTGAGAGTGTGTGGAAAACCTTGTTTAAAGTTTTCAATATTTAATTAAAATCTAAGAGTCAACAATGCATTTAGCGTAAGGTGGTCAAGACTAGTGCTTAGATTGAGTTTTTAGTTTGTCGTTCTTATTTTTTTAATATGTTGAACTCTAATCCATGGTGTTTGATGATGCAGGATGCTTGTGGAGTTAATTATGGGGATATATGGATCTGGAACAAGCTGGAATTCATGGGAAAATAACGTCACAAGGCTTGGATAAGAAGGAGAGACCCAAACACTTAACATAAATTTCAAAGGCAATTTCCAGTGGCTTCCCGTGATATGGACGAGTCTCCCTCTCTACTTCATTGAAATGGAGCCCGTTCAACCCTTCTACTTTTGTGCAATGGATCCCACTCAACCCTCTATATTTTGGTGCAATAAAGCATGCACCGCATGCTCTATCCTATGCCCAATTTGGCGTGACATCCTACTCCTACACAACCTATAATTGGCTAACTATATATGCACACAATGTACACTTTATTAAGGGACTTTTGGACATCCTTGGATACAATTCGAGGCTGCTACACATGTAATTTAGGGTTCTTAATATTTAGTTTAGTTTCTTATTGGTTTTGATCATGTATTCAAGTCTTTGGATAACAGTTAATTCCATTAGCGGTTAAATGCCTCCTTTTCGGGGTTAAGGTTAAGATCATGGCTACTTTCATTTTGAATTAAGTTTGTTGAATTGTATATCATTATGGTTGTTTGTTTATCCTTGTTTTAACTATTTTAAGGATTACCCTTAAAATATATTCATTGTCGATCTTTTGATCTCGGTAGGGGGAATAGAAAAATAAAACATGGGGATAAGCAAGGTAAGGTTCGTAGTTTATAAAGATTTCAAATTAGCATCAAGAATAGGGATGTACCTAGAAGCCTTACTTGATTCAAACGTAGAATGATAGCTTTAAGCACTTAATTTTATTATTACATCCCCACTCAATAGTGTAGTTGTAATGTACAAATTAGTTAAACGATTAGAGGTCGGTAGATCATGATCATATGATTAACCCTACAAATAATCAACCAAGATAAGCAGTCTAACGATTGAAATTCAATAACGTTGTATGATTATTCGTAAGCCTTAACCCTGGATCTTTATCCATTGATTGTCAAAAGTCATTACTTTTTTGCATTAGTTTAGTTTACTTTAGTTTACAATTCTAAAACTTTATTATTTTCTTTTTCTCAATAGTTAAACTAGACTTGGATAGTTGGAGAATACAAGTCCCTGTGGGATCGATATTTGGCTTTCTTGAAGGCCACTATATTACTTGGTAGACCACGTACACTTGCGTGTGCTCTGTCATGTTTTTGCTGCCCTTTCCAGAGACTTATAAATTGGCAACTATCTTATTTTTAGTTTTTCTGTATTGAGGTGTAAATAGGTTTTATTTTTTTAGTTTCTTTTTATTTTCCTTTATTTCTATTTTTTTCACACTTCTTGATATGTTAGTCTGGGGTAGATGGTTTTTGAGGGATGACGATTCTTGTCATTTTTGTGGAGGACCCCTTCAACAGGCGTTTTGTCCAAACTTTGATCCAAGCATTTGGAGGAGACTTACTTGTTTCTGACCTGTGCAACAGACCATAAGTTGGTGTGTTATTTTCTGGAAATATATATCATTTTGCAGACATGTGTGGATTTAATCCTAATGCAACCATGTTTGTGGGCAATGCTCAAAAGAAAATTAATGAGATACCACCACCACCATCTCTATAGAGGATGAGAAAATTAGTAGAGGATTCTAGCCAATTTGTGGAACGAACACAAGAATCGTAGCCACTCATCTATCATTTTTCTTTTGATACTGCAATTGAGAAGGTGAATATGAGTAAGAGTGCTATGGATAGTATAAATTTTGAAGTGGGATTGGTCGGGCCTCATTCAAATCACTTTTCTACATTATGTTTAGATGATGTCTTGTCTGTGGAATCATCTAAAATAATGGAAGAGTGTTAAGATAAGAAACAACAACCCTATATCCTTAATTTTGTGTAAGAAAAGAATATAAAGACACACCTTACTTCACGGTTGAGTGGTTTACAATGCACCAGCCATTAATCGATTCCTTGATTTTTGTACTACCCCATATGAGCAAACCAAAAAAATGGATGCAAAGTCAGGGGTGAAATTCATATCCTCAAGGTAGAGGAAAAAGTTGATGTGGTTCGTGCCGCGACACTAAATAAGGCACTTCTTGGGAGGCACCCCAAGTAAAGTATATGTTATTTGTTTAGTATTTTTAGTTTTTACTTGACATAGTTTTTGTTTTTGTAGAGTCACAGGTTGATGGGAAGTCTGAGTACCAGAAATCTGAGCTATAGGGTCCCTGAACCCCCTTGAAGTGTGAAGATGCTACTAGCTAGGCCTATAGGCCCCAGGGAGTATTTTTATCTCTAACTTTTGAGTATACTTTGAGTAAAGAGTAGATTTTTAAATGGGGAGTGGGGAAATTCCCATTTTTTAGGTCAATTTAATTTTTTTAAGGAATAAATTAGATTTTTGTTGGTTCTATTTTTGACTGTATGATGCAAGTGTTTTTGTGGGTAAAAGCATGTTGATTTTGTGAATTGCTACTTTCTAGACTCGTAGGCTCTTGTTGTGACTCTTGTACGCGTGGCTTAAAATTTGAATTCATGCTATTGTTGGTTGACAGTCTATGATGATCTTGTGTGAGTCAAGCATGTGCCAAGTGCGTGTGAAGTTATTTGTATATTTCTTGTTACAATTGATGCTAGAACTTGCATGGTGTGTATGCAAAATAAAATAAAGGACGTAAGTTTAGGAGATGATTTAGGCATTTCTTTAATAGCTTTGTTTTATACCTTCTTTTGACCTACCTTTGTGCATTATCTTAGTCAGCCCAGTTGAGCCTTTAGTTTTTTCTTTGGAAGCCTCATGTGTAGCCTAGTCCCTTCTTTAATAGACCTTAATTTGATAAAAAAGCTCATAAGCGCTTTAGTGTAAAATTGATTGAGTAAGAAGTTTGAAAAATAAGAGGATAAAAGGTAAAAGTGATACCCCAAAGTAATAGTTATTGGTGTGTGCAATTGTTGCGGTTGGGAGTAAGCAAAATTATTTGAAAAAGTTCCTATTTTGACCCAATTTTGTTACAATAAACCTGTTTTGGCCCTAGTCCTCTTTGGACATTGTGCACATCTACTAAGGGAAAATGCCTAAGTTGAGGGTGGCTATCTTAGAAGTACATAGCGTAAAATAAGTGCAAAAAAGGGTAAAATTGAATGATTCGTACATAGAATTCTCCCACCATAGTGATTGTCAATGGGCTTAATGAGATGGGGTGAAAACAACCGTATGGGGGAGACAAAAGTGGTGTAATATGATTGTTGGAGATTGGTTTTAAATTGTATATTGTAGTGTATTAAAGCGCTTAGGGAAGATAGTCACTATTCTCTTCCAAAATAGTTCCTACCTGTCTCTTAGCCTGCATTACATCCCGTAAAGACCTATTTGATCACAAACTTCAACATTCTGATATTATAGGAGCACTACACTAAGGGAAATCATATGGTCCATCATTTGTAACTTGTGAATTCTGTGTGAGGGTGAGCACAATTTGATTCTTACACCCAATCTATTCTAATTTCATTATTGTGAGTGATTTTGGGTAACTTTCATATTATGAGGGCGCATGATTGGTAAATGTGGGTGATTTATATGATGTTTTATATTGATCAATATGCATGAGTTTTCCACTTGTTGAGTCAATTCTTGAGGCTAGGATGTTTGTAAGTAGTGTTCTTGAACTATCAATTGTGTACATAACATGCTTAGTGTAGAAACTTGCATTCTGTGTAGTCATTATAGTATTAAATTGAGTGTCTTGTAGTAGTAGAAGTGTAGAGTCACCTCATCTTATGATTCTTAACATAAAGAGTTGTTTGAGGATGAACAAGGCTTTAAGTATGGGGTGGTGATGTTGGGTGCATTTATGCATTCTAGCATTGCTATTCTAGCTTATTAAGCCTTATTTTGAGGATAATTCATGTTCTTTATGTGTGATGATATGATAAATAAGCATATAAGTGTTAAAGTACGTGATTACAATGTCTAAAAGTGTTTTCTAACAAGTGTAGGTTTAAATTGATCATTTAGAATCTAGAGGTGAAAACTAGTTTAACTAGCTTGAGCTAGGTGATGTTCTAGTCTATTTCATTGGATTATAATGTGTGGAATGAGTTCCTATTGGTTTTAATGTGAGAGTATGTATGTAACAACTTGTTTAATATGTACAACTTTCAATTAAATGAGCTAAGAGTCAACAATGCATTATAGCGTTAGGTGGTCAAGACTAGTGCTTAGATTGAGTTCTTAGCTAGTCGTTCTTGTCGTTTTAATATGCTGAACTCTAATCCATGGTGTTTGATGATGTAGGATGCTTGTGGATTTAATTATGGTTATATATGGATCTGTAACAAGCTTTAATTTATGGGAAAATAACATCACAAGGCTTGGATAAGAAGGAGAGACCCGAACACTTAACCAAAATTTCAAAGGCAATTTCCAGTGGCTGCCCACGATATGGACGCATCGCCCCCTCTACTTTAGTGCAATGGAGCCCGTTCAGCCCCCTCAACTTCGGTGAAATGGAGCCTACTCAGCCCCCTTCATTTTGGTGCAATGAAGCATGCGCCACATGCTCTACTCCCATGTCCAATTTGGCATGACATCCTCCTCCCACATAGCCTATGATTGGATAACTATATATACATACACATTGTACACTTTATTAAGGGAATTTTGGACGTCCTTGGTTACAATTGGAGGCTGCTACACACGTAATTTAGGGTTCTTAATATTTAGTTTAGTTTCTTATTGGTTTTGATCAGGAATTCAAGTCTTTGGATTATGGTTAATTCCATTAGTGGCTAAACGTCACTTTCTGGGGTTAAGGACAAGATCATGACTACTTTCATTTTGAATTGAGTTTGTTGAATTGCTTATCATTATGGTTGTTTGTTTATCCTTTTTCTTTTAACTATTTTAAGGATTATCTACCCTTAGAATATATTCATTGTTGACCTTGTGATAACGGGAGGGGGAATAGAAAGATAGAACATGGGGATAAGCAAGGTAAGGTTCGTAGTCTTTTATGAAATAAGAATTTCGAATTAGCATCTAGGACAGGGATTTACCTAGAAACCTTACTTGATTCAAATGTAGGATGATAGCTTTAAGTATTTAATTGGATTATTACATCCCCGCTCAATGATGTAGTTGTAATGTCCAAATTAGATAAACAAGCAGAGGTCGAGAGACCATGATCATGTGATTAACCCAATGAATCATCAACCAAGATAAGCAGTCTATCGAATGAAATTCAATAATGTAGTATGTTTGTTAATAAGCCATAACCCTGGATCTCTATCCATTGATTGTCAAATGGTTTTACTTTTCTGCATTAGTTTAGTTTACTTTTAGTTTACAATTCTAAAACTTTATTGTTTACTTTTTCTCTATCGTTAAACTAGACTTGGATAGTTGGCGAACACAAGTCCTTATGGGATCAATATTCGGCTTTCTTGAAGGCTACTATATTACATTGTAGACCACGTACACTTGCGTGTGTGCTTGGGCGCTGTTAGTTTGCAAGACAATCCTCTAATGGTCTGCATGTTCATCCTTACTTTAAGAATAAAAGAGGATGTCATCTATGAAGACTATAAGAAATATGTCCAAGTACCTCTTGAACATCCTGTTCATCAAGTCCATAAAAGCTACATGGGCATTAGTTAGTCTAAAAGACATTAGAACAAATTTGAAGTTACCATACTGTGTTCTGAAGGCTATCTTTGGAATGTCAAATTCTCTGACTCTGAGTCGATGACAGCTAGATCAGAGGTCTATTTTAGAAAAACAATTGGCACCCTGAAGCTGATCGAACAAGTCATCAATCTTAGGAATGGGATACTTTTTCTTGATTATGACCATGTTAAACTAGTGATAGTCAAAGTATATTCTGAGAAAGTCATCTATCTTGCGTACAAAAAAAGCTAGAGAACCATATGGAGTGATAGTGGGCCTGATAAAACCCACGTCTAGGTGATCTTTAAATTTTTACTTTAATTGTTTAAGCTCATCTTGTGCTATACTATAGGGTGGAATGAAATATGCTGGGTATCTGGAAGGAAATCTATTCAGAAGTCAATTTCTCGATCAAGAGGAACATTGGGTAGATCTTCTGAAACACTTTTGGAAATTGTTTACCATAAGAACTGACTCAAGAGTTGGGGTCTCAAACTTTGAATCCATAACCCAAACAAAATGATAGATGCACCCTTTGAAAATCATCATTCTTAATGTAAGGTAAGAGACGAAGCGAACTATAGGCACTGAGGTACTACCCTTCCACTCTATGTTATTTTGGAGTTGAAATTGGACTACTCTATTTCTTCAAGAAACTGAGGCATAGAAAGAGATGAGCCAATCCATACCAGGAATAACATCAAAATCTGTCATGTCTAACTCTACAAGATCAACTAAGGTGACTTTCTAGGATACTGTGATTGGGCAATTTCTATATACCCATCTGACTATGTCTAAATTATCGACTAGAGTAGAGACTAAGAAGGGCTCTAAGAGGATTTTGGGCCTGACACAAAAGTCTACTACTATATATTAGGGAGTCATGAAGGAAAGTATGGCTTCGGGATCTAACAGTGCATAAATATGAATATAAAAAACTTGCAATGTACTTGTTTGTCACAACCCCATTTACGAGTCATGATGACTCCTACTAAATCTTGCTTGTAGGTAAGCTAAACCAAAGCTTGTCTAATACAGTGGGTTAATTCGGTAAGAAATGCCCAACATATCTGAATTTTGAGATCATAATTTATAGGTAAGCAAAGGGTGCTAGATAAATTAGACTGTCAATACAAGATGCCATTCCACGACCTGGTAGAGCCAGTACAAGAACGTCTAATAATAATATAACTCAAATGTCCAGAATAGTTAACAACGTCTATCTTGATAACAAAAGATTGAATATAAAAGATCGAGGCAAATTGGTGACTCAAACTCCAAGAGCTCACCCCATCTCTTAAAATATCAATATAGCATGATCAATGTTCAATAGGGATAGCTAGTACTCAAATCTGCACCAACAAGGTATAGAAGTGTAGTATAAGTACCAAAACAATGGATGCTCGGTAGGCATCATCGATCGTCTGAGCTAAATCATGATATAAGCATGATAAAATACAAGATAAGATAACTAAGTCAAGGTACAGAAGCACGCCTGAATAATCTCCAACATTGATGTACATAATAAGTAATCACATCAGAATAATAGTATCACATAAGGTATTGACACATGCCAATATCTCCGTGCATAATAAGTAAACAATGCAGAATGATAACTTATCATAAAGAATTAACACAAGCAAACATAACTACAAAATTGGATCCCATACACCAATTGGTGCAGAAAAGTAAATAACTCATCAAAGACTTCCATACGCCTGGAGAGTACACTCAAGAAGGAATAATGCAATCAACCAACTTATAACTAACCTTCACCATTAATTAACCATCATACCACAATTATCATCAATAGGTCATTTACCAACATTTCACAATTTACTAATACAAAGCAACCTTATCATAATTTATACACTAGTCTTCTAATCAACCAACCATCTCTTATCATTAATTCAATTATCAGCTAGTCATTATATATCCACTAGTCATAATTTATAAGCTAATCATCTCTTGTCAACTAGTTATTTTACCACAAGATCCCATTTATGTCATGCCATGTTATAACCAATTCTTAATTTTCCATCTTAGATAAATTGCTACTTTCAATCTCATACCCCAATGTCGTTAATCATAAGAAGTATATCATAATGGCATAATATATATATTGGGACTCGAATCAGTAAATATAGTCAATAGCCATACTTGAACCAGTGAATAATCAATAGTTTCATAATCATCCTCCAAAATGAACTGGGTATATATAAACAACATCTTCATCTTTTGTACTTGAACTAGGTATATATAATCAACAACACAATAATCAAATCAAATCGAGTATATATAATCAACCGCATAATCATCTTTTGGCCTCAAATTGGGTAAATATAAATAATAAATATCATAAGTGGTATAATCAACATACATAAATAATAGAATAATCAATAGATGTCAACCCTCACATTTAACAACATAACCATCTAGTATCAAGATTTCTCCATATTGCCTCAATACGCCTTTCCAAGAGTCCAATAAACGTAAAAGGTTTACAAAAGCTAACATGTTTCATAGCCTAAAGTGGGTTGAGAGTCCACTTCTAATCCTCGAGTTTCATTTTAGGAAAATTCTACCCAAACTAGGCTTACGGTATCTAAATTTACTTTTAGATGTTAAATAAACAACAGTTAGTCCTAAGGTAGAGATCCTTTCCAAACACATTAACTAAGTCCAATGGAAACTAAGGCAACCTTCATTAATGTAAGCAACTAAGGGCAATGTTTACCCTAAGCATGCGTGACTAAGGAAATTTTACTCAATATTGAGTGATCTAAGGCGTTCTCATGCTAAACATGAGAAATAAAGTCCAATTCACCTAAAGCATAAGGGAGCAAGCTAAGTGTTCAACTCTACTGAGCTAACCCAAGTCTTACATTTCATTAATCCAACACCTAAAATCTATCCCTATTAATCTAATACCTAAAACCCATCCCAAATCTAATACAATATCATAAAAATACTATGAAATAGGTCAATCTAACAGTGGATAAACCTAGCGTACCTCGACTTTGAAAAAAGCTCAATGATCCGCTAAAGCACCACTTTTACCTTTCGAAGAGTCTCCTCAAGATGCCAAGCTATCATAAACACATTCTACTCATCAATACGAGAATAACAATACGCATATTGCAAAATTGTGCTTTGGGTCCAAAAATCACATAAAACCCCATGTGGGTCCCTCTTATAGAAATCTCATTTTCGAAACCAACCCAACATTCTTACATGCTCAAGGAATTATTACCCTAAGAAATAGGTGAAAACCAAGCTAAATTGGGGCTAAAATCAAGCCCTCAAGCTTTTGGGATTTTGAGCAAGAAATCAAGAAATTTTATAAAGAAAAGGGTGAATTCTTACCTCAAATCGAAAGATAATCGCGGACATATTTATTATTCAAGCTTCACTCAAGCTTCAATTTTAAGATATCACACAGTTTAGGATTTTTAGCGATTAAAGAAGTGATGAAGAATGGCAAATATCATGAAAAAGGGGTCCTTTTATACCCAGTTTAGGTACACGGGAGTCGCTATCCAATGCGAAGGTTTGCGATCACGACATCTTACCTCTTTCACTTGAGTTGCGATCATGACACCCCTTCATGATCACAACATGTACTCTACTCGAGTGAGTCACAATCGAGGATAATATTACCGCATTGTAGTGCACCAGAGCACCAGAAACTTGGTGCACTATATTTTCCATGTACGAAATGGACTTCAATCGAGTGCATAGGGTTATTTGGAATACCATATATGGAGATGAACTATGTAACCATACAAAATTCGATATTCTGGAGACAATGGCGTACTTGGATTATCCATTTGAGCTTATTTAGAATGGATATTGGCCTCACACTTATATTTTATTTTCTTAACTTTTCGACCAATAGGTCGAAATGAGTTTGGGTTCTCGGGATGCAAACTAAAGGTCCACCTAGCCTAATATCAACATTCCAGAGCTACTGGCATGGTCAAAATTTGCATATGAGATGGTTTTGTTAAAGTTTTCACTCGGTGTCCATTTGGAACCAGCAAAGACTTCAAAATAGGTAAATGGCTCTAAAAACCAAATGAACTGTCCGGTAACTAAACTGTTAGTCCTAACAAGTTATAAATGACTTGGGGCAGACCCTCAACTTAGAACATTGCATGTCCTCAGGCAACAAAAAATAACAAAACAATACGGTGATGCTTAACCAAGAGAAACCTAAGATACCTATGGTAGTTACTCATTAAATTTAAGCTCAAGATTATTACCCTCTATAGGTTCAATCACTTAAAAACCAACTGTGCATATTAATAAAGCAGAATAATGTGACACAAAGGAATCAAGCTATGGCATTACATTAGCAACAAATAACCATGTATTTATACGAGTTACAATACCCAAATAAGTAAGCAATTAGCAATACAACCCATGTGCCCCCACATTAAATAAGTCCCACTCACTCATATGAAAGAATGCATGTCAATGTAGAGGCGGTTCAGAGGCATTCAGACTCACAAAAGAAGTTCCAATCAATACAGTCAAGTTAAGATCACTATAGGACTATTCGACTTGTAATGCAGGCTTGGTGGATGGTATGGTACAAATGGATATATCAAGTGACTAAGCCTTCTTGGCACTACACTAAATTTTGGATCTCACTTATTAACCATACTTCACTTTATTTTTGCCCTTATCTCCCTTTTACTTTTTATGCAAATTTAGGTTGGGTGTGGT